>NC_133134.1:172627691-172929358 GCF_048418815.1 Hemitrygon akajei
CTCCAGTATGGAAACATTGCTCAGTGTGCTGGTTACAGTTATACTGTGAGGGAGCGAAGCATTGCTCAGTGTGCTGGTTACAGTTATACTCTCCGGTATTGAAACATTGCTCAGTGTGCTTGTTACAGTTATACTCTGAGGGAGCGAAGCATTGCTCAGTGTGCTGGTTACAGTTATACTCTCCGGTATGGAAACATTGCTCAGTGTGCTGGTTACAGTTATACTCTCCGGTATGGAAACATTGCTCAGTGTGCTGGTTACAGTTATACTCTGAGGGAGCGAAGCATTGCTCAGTGTGCTGGTTACAGTTATACTCTCCGGTATGGAAACATTGCTCAGTGTGCTGGTTACAGTTATACTCTCTGGGATGGAAACATTGCTCAGTGTACTGGTTACAGTTATACTCTCCGGTATGGAAACATTGCTCAGTGTGCTGGTTACAGTTATAATCTCAGAGAGTGAAACATTGCTCAGTGTGCTGGTTACAGTTATACTCTCCGGTATGGAAACATTGCTCAGTGTGCTGGTTACAGTTATAATCTCAGAGAGTGAAACATTGCTCAGTGTGCTGGTTACAGTTATACTCTCCGGTATGGAAACATTGCTCAGTGTGCTGGTTACAGTTATATTCTCAGAGATGAAACATTGCTCAGTGTGCTGGTTACAGTTATAATCTCAGAGAGTGAAACATTGCTCAGTGTACTGCTTACAGTTATACTCTCCGGTATGGAAACATTGCTCAGTGTGCTGGTTACAGTTATACTCTCCGGTATGGAAACATTGCTCAGTGTGCTGGTTACAGTTATACTCTCCGGTATGGAAACATTGCTCAGTGTGCTGGTTACAGTTATACTCTCTGGTATGGAAAGATTGCTCAGTGTGCTGGTTACAGTTATAATCTCAGAGAGTGAAACATTGCTCAGTGTGCTGGTTACAGTTATACTCTCCGGTATGGAAACATTGCTCAGTGTGCTGGTTACAGTTATACTCTCCGGTATGGAAACATTGCTCAGTGTGCTGGTTACAGTTATAATCTCAGAGAGTGAAAAATTGCTCAGTGTGCTGGTTACAGTTATACTCTGAGGGAGCGAAGCATTGCTCAGTGTGCTGGTTACAGTTATAATCTCAGAGAGTGAAACATTGCTCAGTGTGCTGGTTACAGTTATACTCTCCAGTATGGAAACATTGCTCAGTGTGCTGGTTACAGTTATACTCTCCAGTATGGAAACATTGCTCAGTGTGCTGGTTACAGTTATACTCTCCAGTATGGAAACATTGCTCAGTGTGCTGGTTACAGTTATACTCTCCAGTATGGAAACATTGCTCAGTGTGCTGGTTACAGTTATACTCTCCGGTATGGAAACATTGCTCAGTGTGCTGGTTACAATTATACTCTCCGGTATGGCAACATTGCTCAGTGTGCTGGTTACAGTTATACTCTCTGGTATGGAAAGATTGCTCAGTGTGCTGGTTACAGTTATAATCTCAGAGAGTGAAACTTTGCTCAGTGTGCTGGTTACAGTTATAATCTCAGAGAGTGAAACATTGCTCAGTGTGCTGGTTACAGTTATACTCTCCGGTATGGAAACATTGCTGAGTGTGCTGGTTACAGTTATACTCTGAGGGAGCGAAGCATTGCTCAGTGTGCTGGTTACAGTTATACTCTCCGGTATGGAAACATTGCTCAGTGTGCTGGTTATAGTTATACTCTCCGGTATGGAAACATTGCTCAGTGTGCTGGTTACAGTTTTACTCTCTGGTATGGAAAGATTGCTCAGTGTGCTGGTTACAGTTATAATCTCAGAGAGTGAAACATTGCTCAGTGTGCTGGTTACAGTTATACTCTGAGGGAGCGAAGCATTGCTCAGTATGCTGGTTACAGTTATACTCTCCGGTATGGAAACATTGTTCAGTGTGCTGGTTACAGTTATACTCTCTGGTATGGAAACATTGCTCAGTGTGCTGGCTACAGTTATAATCTCAGAGAGTGAAACATTGCTCAGTGTGCTGGTTACAGTTTACTCTCCGGTATGGAAACATTGCTCAGTGTGCTGGTTACAGTTATACTCTCCGGTATGGAAACATTGCTCAGTGTGCTGGTTACAGTTATAATCTCAGACAGTGAAACATTGCTCAGTGTGCTGGTTACAGTTATACTCTCCAGTATGGAAACATTGCTCAGTGTGCTGGTTACAGTTATAATCTCAGAGAGTGAAACATTGCTCAGTGTGCTGGTTACAGTTATACTCTGAGGGAGCGAAGCATTGCTCAGTGTGCTGGTTACAGTTATACTCTCCGGTATGGAAACATTGCTCAGTGTGCTGGTTACAGTTATACTCTCCGGTATGGAAACATTGCTCAGTGTGCTGGTTACAGTTATACTCCCCGGTATGGAAACATTGCTCAGTGTGCTGGTTACAGTTATACTCTCCGGTATGGAAACATTGCTCAGTGTGCTGGTTACAGTTATACTCTGAGGGAGCGAAGCATTGCTCAGTGTGCTGGTTACAGTTATACTCTCCGATATGGAAACATTGCTCAGTGTGCTGGTTACAGTTATACTCCCCGGTATGGAAACATTGCTCAGTGTGCTGGTTACAGTTATACTCTCCGGTATGGAAACATTGCTCAGTGTGCTGGTTACAGTTATACTCTCCGGTATGGAAACATTGCTCAGTGTGCTGGTTACAGTTATACTCTCCGGTATGGAAACATTGCTCAGTGTGCTGGTTACAGTTATACTCTCCGGTATGGCAACATTGCTCAGTGTGCTAGTTACAGTTATAATCTCAGAGAGTGAAACATTGCTCAGTGTGCTGGTTACAGTTATAATCTCAGAGAGTGAAACATTGCTCAGTGTGCTGGTTACAGTTATAATCTCAGAGAGTGAAACATTACTCAGTGTGCTGGTTACAGTTATAATCTCAGAGAGTGAAACATTGCTCAGTGTGCTGGTTACAGTTTACTCTCCGGTATGGAAACATTGCTCAGTGTGCTGGTTACAGTTATACTCTCCGGTATGGAAACATTGCTCAGTGTGCTGGTTACAGTTATAATCTCAGAGAGTGAAACATTGCTCAGTGTGCTGGTTACAGTTATACTCTCCGGTATGGAAACATTGCTCAGTGTGCTGGTTACAGTTATATTCTCAGAGAGTGAAACATTGCTCAGTGTGCTGGTTACAGTTATAATCTCAGAGAGTGAAACATTGCTCAGTGTACTGCTTACAGTTATACTCTCCGGTATGGAAACATTGCTCAGTGTGCTGGTTACAGTTATACTCTCCGGTATGGAAACATTGCTCAGTGTGCTGGTTACAGTTATACTCTCCGGTATGGAAACATTGCTCAGTGTGCTGGTTACAGTTATACTCTCTGGTATGGAAAGATTGCTCAGTGTGCTGGTTACAGTTATAATCTCAGAGAGTGAAACATTGCTCAGTGTGCTGGTTACAGCTATACTCTCCGGTATGGAAACATTGCTCAGTGTGCTGGTTACAGTTATAATCTCAGAGAGTGAAACATTGCTCAGTGTGCTGGTTACAGTTATACTCTGAGGGAGCGAAGCATTGCTCAGTGTGCTGGTTACAGTTATAATCTCAGAGAGTGAAACATTGCTCAGTGTGCTGGTTACAGTTATACTCTCCAGTATGGAAACATTGCTCAGTGTGCTGGTTACAGTTATACTCTCCGGTATGGAAACATTGCTCAGTGTGCTGGTTACAGTTATACTCTCCGGTATGGAAACATTGCTCAGTGTGCTGGTTACAGTTATACTCTGAGGGAGCGAAGCATTGCTCAGTGTGCTGGTTACAGTTATACTCTCCGATATGGAAACATTGCTCAGTGTGCTGGTTACAGTTATACTCCCCGGTATGGAAACATTGCTCAGTGTGCTGGTTACAGTTATACTCTCCGGTATGGAAACATTGCTCAGTGTGCTGGTTACAGTTATACTCTCCGGTATGGAAACATTGCTCAGTGTGCTGGTTACAGTTATACTCTCCGGTATGGAAACATTGCTCAGTGTGCTGGTTACAGTTATACTCTCCAGTATGGAAACATTGCTCAGTGTGCTGGTTACAGTTATACTCTCCGGTATGGAAACATTGCTCAGTGTGCTGGTTACAGTTATAATCTCAGAGAGTGAAACATTGCTCAGTGTGCTGGTTACAGTTATAATCTCAGAGAGTGAAACATTACTCAGTGTGCTGGTTACAGTTATAATCTCAGAGAGTGAAACATTGCTCAGTGTGCTGGTTACAGTTTACTCTCCGGTATGGAAACATTGCTCAGTGTGCTGGTTACAGTTATACTCTCCGGTATGGAAACATTGCTCAGTGTGCTGGTTACAGTTATAATCTCAGAGAGTGAAACATTGCTCAGTGTGCTGGTTACAGTTATACTCTCCGGTATGGAAACATTGCTCAGTGTGCTGGTTACAGTTATATTCTCAGAGAGTGAAACATTGCTCAGTGTGCTGGTTACAGTTATAATCTCAGAGAGTGAAACATTGCTCAGTGTACTGCTTACAGTTATACTCTCCGGTATGGAAACATTGCTCAGTGTGCTGGTTACAGTTATACTCTCCGGTATGGAAACATTGCTCAGTGTGCTGGTTACAGTTATACTCTCCGGTATGGAAACATTGCTCAGTGTGCTGGTTACAGTTATACTCTCTGGTATGGAAAGATTGCTCAGTGTGCTGGTTACAGTTATAATCTCAGAGAGTGAAACATTGCTCAGTGTGCTGGTTACAGTTATACTCTCCGGTATGGAAACATTGCTCAGTGTGCTGGTTACAGTTATAATCTCAGAGAGTGAAACATTGCTCAGTGTGCTGGTTACAGTTATACTCTGAGGGAGCGAAGCATTGCTCAGTGTGCTGGTTACAGTTATAATCTCAGAGAGTGAAACATTGCTCAGTGTGCTGGTTACAGTTATACTCTCCAGTATGGAAACATTGCTCAGTGTGCTGGTTACAGTTATACTCTCCAGTATGGAAACATTGCTCAGTGTGCTGGTTACAGTTATACTCTCCAGTATGGAAACATTGCTCAGTGTGCTGGTTACAGTTATACTCTCCAGTATGGAAACATTGCTCAGTGTGCTGGTTACAGTTATACTCTCCGGTATGGAAACATTGCTCAGTGTGCTGGTTACAATTATACTCTCCGGTATGGCAACATTGCTCAGTGTGCTGGTTACAGTTATACTCTCTGGTATGGAAAGATTGCTCAGTGTGCTGGTTACAGTTATAATCTCAGAGAGTGAAACTTTGCTCAGTGTGCTGGTTACAGTTATAATCTCAGAGAGTGAAACATTGCTCAGTGTGCTGGTTACAGTTATACTCTCCGGTATGGAAACATTGCTGAGTGTGCTGGTTACAGTTATACTCTGAGGGAGCGAAGCATTGCTCAGTGTGCTGGTTACAGTTATACTCTCCGGTATGGAAACATTGCTCAGTGTGCTGGTTATAGTTATACTCTCCGGTATGGAAACATTGCTCAGTGTGCTGGTTACAGTTTTACTCTCTGGTATGGAAAGATTGCTCTGTGTGCTGGTTACAGTTATAATCTCAGAGAGTGAAACATTGCTCAGTGTGCTGGTTACAGTTATACTCTGAGGGAGCGAAGCATTGCTCAGTATGCTGGTTACAGTTATACACTCCGGTATGGAAACATTGTTCAGTGTGCTGGTTACAGTTATACTCTCTGGTATGGAAACATTGCTCAGTGTGCTGGCTACAGTTATAATCTCAGAGAGTGAAACATTGCTCAGTGTGCTGGTTACAGTTTACTCTCCGGTATGGAAACATTGCTCAGTGTGCTGGTTACAGTTATACTCTCCGGTATGGAAACATTGCTCAGTGTGCTGGTTACAGTTATAATCTCAGACAGTGAAACATTGCTCAGTGTGCTGGTTACAGTTATACTCTCCAGTATGGAAACATTGCTCAGTGTGCTGGTTACAGTTATAATCTCAGAGAGTGAAACATTGCTCAGTGTGCTGGTTACAGTTATACTCTGAGGGAGCGAAGCATTGCTCAGTGTGCTGGTTACAGTTATACTCTCCGGTATGGAAACATTGCTCAGTGTGCTGGTTACAGTTATACTCTCCGGTATGGAAACATTGCTCAGTGTGCTGGTTACAGTTATACTCTCCGGTATGGAAACATTGCTCAGTGTGCTGGTTACAGTTATAATCTCCGGTATGGAAACATTGCTCAGTGTGCTGGTTACAGTTATCCTCTGAGGGAGCGAAGCATTGCTCAGTGTGCTGGTTACAGTTATACTCCCCGGTATGGAAACATTGCTCAGTGTGCTGGTTACAGTTATACTCTCCGGTATGGAAACATTGCTCAGTGTGCTGGTTACAGTTATACTCTCCGGTATGGAAACATTGCTCAGTGTGCTGGTTACAGTTATACTCTCCGGTATGGAAACATTGCTCAGTGTGCTGGTTACAGTTATACTCTCCAGTATGGAAACATTGCTCAGTGTGCTGGTTACAGTTATACTCTCCGGTATGGAAACATTGCTCAGTGTGCTGGTTACAGTTATAATCTCAGAGAGTGAAACATTGCTCAGTGTGCTGGTTACAGTTATAATCTCAGAGAGTGAAACATTACTCAGTGTGCTGGTTACAGTTATAATCTCAGAGAGTGAAACATTGCTCAGTGTGCTGGCTACAGTTTACTCTCCGGTATGGAAACATTGCTCAGTGTGCTGGTTACAGTTATAATCTCAGAGAGTGAAACATTGCTCAGTGTGCTGGTTACAGTTATACTCTCCGGTATGGAAACATTGCTCAGTGTGCTGGTTACAGTTATGCCCTCCGGTATGGAAACATTGCTCAGTGTGCTGGTTACAGTTATACTCTGAGGGAGCGAAGCATTGCTCAGTGTGCTGGTTACAGTTATAATCTCAGAGAGTGAAACATTGCTCAGTGTGCTGGTTACCGTTATACTCTCCAGTATGGAAACATTGCTCAGTGTGCTGGTTACAGTTATACTCTCCAGTATGGAAACATTGCTCAGTGTGCTGGTTACAGTTATACTCTCCAGTATGGAAACATTGCTCAGTGTGTTGGTTACAGTTATACTCACCAGTATGGAAACATTGCTCAGTGTGCTGGTTACAGTTATACTCTCCGGTATGGAAACATTGCTCAGTGTGCTGGTTACAGTTATAATCTCAGAGAGTGAAACATTGCTCAGTGTGCTGGTTACAGTTATACTCTCCGGTATGGAAACATTGCTCAGTGTGCTGGTTACAGTTATACTCTCCGGTATGGAAACATTGCTCAGTGTGCTGGTTACAGTTGTATTCTCTGAGAGTGAAACATTGCTCAGTGTACTGGTTACAGTTATACTCTCCGGTATGGAAACATTGCTCAGTGTACTGGTTACAGTTATACTCTCTTGTATGGAAAGATTGCTCAGTGTGCTGGTTACAGTTATAATCTCAGAGAGTGAAACATTGCTCACTGTGCTGGTTACAGTTATACTCTCCGGTATGGAAACATTGCTCAGTGTGCTGGTTACAGTTATAATCTCAGAGAGTGAAACATTGCTCAGTGTGCTGGTTACAGTTATACTCTCCGGTATGGAAAGATTGCTCAGTGTGCTGGTTACAGTTATGATCTCAGAGAGTGAAACATTGCTCAGTGTGCTGGTTACATTTATACTCTCCGGTATGGAAACATTGCTCAGTGTGCTGGTTACAGTTATAATCTCAGAGAGTGAAACATTGCTCAGTGTGCTGGTTACAGTTATACTCTCAGGTATGGAAACATTGCTCAGTGTGCTGGTTACAGTTATACTCTCCGGTATGGAAACATTGCACAGTGTGCTGGTTACAGTTATAATCTCAGAGAGTGAAACATTGCTCAGTGTGCTGGTTACAGTTATACTCTGAGGGAGCGAAGCATTGCTCAGTGTGCTGGTTACAGTTATACTCTCCGGTATGGAAACATTGCTCAGTGTGCTGGTTACAGTTATAATCTCAGAGAGTGAAACATTGCTCAGTGTGCTGGTTACAGTTTACTCTCCGGTATGGAAACATTGCTCAGTGTGCTGGTTACAGTTATAATCTCAGAGAGTGAAACATTGCTCAGTGTGCTGGTTACAGTTATACTCTCCGGTATGGAAACATTGCTCAGTGTGCTGGTTACAGTTATACTCTCCGGTATGGCAACATTGCTCAGTGTGCTAGTTACAGTTATAATCTCAGAGAGTGAAACATTGCTCAGTGTGCTGGTTACAGTTATACTCTGAGGGAGCGAAGCATTGCTCAGTGTGCTGGTTACAGTTATACTCTCCGGTATGGAAACATTGCTCAGTGTGCTGGTTACAGTTATAATCTCAGAGAGTGAAACATTGCTCAGTGTGCTGGTTACAGTTATAATCTCAGAGAGTGAAACATTGCACAGTGTGCTGGTTACAGTTATACTCTCCGGTATGGAAACATTGCTCAGTGTGCTGGTTACAGTTATATTCTCAGAGAGTGAAACATTGCTCAGTGTGCTGGTTACAGTTATAATCTCAGAGAGTGAAACATTGCTCAGTGTGCTGGTTACAGTTATACTCTCCGGTATGGAAACATTGCTCAGTGTGCTGGTTACAGTTATACTCTCCAGTATGGAAACATTGCTCAGTGTGCTGGTTACAGTTATACTCTCCGGTATGGAAACATTGCTCAGTGTGCTGGTTACAGTTATAATCTCAGAGAGTGAAACATTGCTCAGTGTGCTGGTTACAGTTATAATCTCAGAGAGTGAAACATTACTCAGTGTGCTGGTTACAGTTATAATCTCAGAGAGTGAAACATTGCTCAGTGTGCTGGCTACAGTTTACTCTCCGGTATGGAAACATTGCTCAGTGTGCTGGTTACAGTTATAATCTCAGAGAGTGAAACATTGCTCAGTGTGCTGGTTACAGTTATACTCTCCGGTATGGAAACATTGCTCAGTGTGCTGGTTACAGTTATGCCCTCCGGTATGGAAACATTGCTCAGTGTGCTGGTTACAGTTATACTCTGAGGGAGCGAAGCATTGCTCAGTGTGCTGGTTACAGTTATAATCTCAGAGAGTGAAACATTGCTCAGTGTGCTGGTTACCGTTATACTCTCCAGTATGGAAACATTGCTCAGTGTGCTGGTTACAGTTATACTCTCCAGTATGGAAACATTGCTCAGTGTGCTGGTTACAGTTATACTCTCCAGTATGGAAACATTGCTCAGTGTGTTGGTTACAGTTATACTCACCAGTATGGAAACATTGCTCAGTGTGCTGGTTACAGTTATACTCTCCGGTATGGAAACATTGCTCAGTGTGCTGGTTACAGTTATAATCTCAGAGAGTGAAACATTGCTCAGTGTGCTGGTTACAGTTATACTCTCCGGTATGGAAACATTGCTCAGTGTGCTGGTTACAGTTATACTCTCCGGTATGGAAACATTGCTCAGTGTGCTGGTTACAGTTATATTCTCTGAGAGTGAAACATTGCTCAGTGTACTGGTTACAGTTATACTCTCCGGTATGGAAACATTGCTCAGTGTACTGGTTACAGTTATACTCTCTTGTATGGAAAGATTGCTCAGTGTGCTGGTTACAGTTATAATCTCAGAGAGTGAAACATTGCTCAGTGTGCTGGCTACAGTTTACTCTCCGGTATGGAAACATTGCTCAGTGTGCTGGTTACAGTTATAATCTCAGAGAGTGAAACATTGCTCAGTGTGCTGGTTACAGTTATACTCTCCGGTATGGAAACATTGCTCAGTGTGCTGGTTACAGTTATGCCCTCCGGTATGGAAACATTGCTCAGTGTGCTGGTTACAGTTATACTCTGAGGGAGCGAAGCATTGCTCAGTGTGCTGGTTACAGTTATAATCTCAGAGAGTGAAACATTGCTCAGTGTGCTGGTTACCGTTATACTCTCCAGTATGGAAACATTGCTCAGTGTGCTGGTTACAGTTATACTCTCCAGTATGGAAACATTGCTCAGTGTGCTGGTTACAGTTATACTCTCCAGTATGGAAACATTGCTCAGTGTGTTGGTTACAGTTATACTCACCAGTATGGAAACATTGCTCAGTGTGCTGGTTACAGTTATACTCTCCGGTATGGAAACATTGCTCAGTGTGCTGGTTACAGTTATAATCTCAGAGAGTGAAACATTGCTCAGTGTGCTGGTTACAGTTATACTCTCCGGTATGGAAACATTGCTCAGTGTGCTGGTTACAGTTATACTCTCCGGTATGGAAACATTGCTCAGTGTGCTGGTTACAGTTATATTCTCTGAGAGTGAAACATTGCTCAGTGTACTGGTTACAGTTATACTCTCCGGTATGGAAACATTGCTCAGTGTACTGGTTACAGTTATACTCTCTTGTATGGAAAGATTGCTCAGTGTGCTGGTTACAGTTATAATCTCAGAGAGTGAAACATTGCTCACTGTGCTGGTTACAGTTATACTCTCCGGTATGGAAACATTGCTCAGTGTGCTGGTTACAGTTATAATCTCAGAGAGTGAAACATTGCTCAGTGTGCTGGTTACAGTTATACTCTCCGGTATGGAAAGATTGCTCAGTGTGCTGGTTACAGTTATGATCTCAGAGAGTGAAACATTGCTCAGTGTGCTGGTTACATTTATACTCTCCGGTATGGAAACATTGCTCAGTGTGCTGGTTACAGTTATAATCTCAGAGAGTGAAACATTGCTCAGTGTGCTGGTTACAGTTATACTCTCAGGTATGGAAACATTGCTCAGTGTGCTGGTTACAGTTATACTCTCCGGTATGGAAACATTGCACAGTGTGCTGGTTACAGTTATAATCTCAGAGAGTGAAACATTGCTCAGTGTGCTGGTTACAGTTATACTCTGAGGGAGCGAAGCATTGCTCAGTGTGCTGGTTACAGTTATACTCTCCGGTATGGAAACATTGCTCAGTGTGCTGGTTACAGTTATAATCTCAGAGAGTGAAACATTGCTCAGTGTGCTGGTTACAGTTTACTCTCCGGTATGGAAACATTGCTCAGTGTGCTGGTTACAGTTATAATCTCAGAGAGTGAAACATTGCTCAGTGTGCTGGTTACAGTTATACTCTCCGGTATGGAAACATTGCTCAGTGTGCTGGTTACAGTTATACTCTCCGGTATGGCAACATTGCTCAGTGTGCTAGTTACAGTTATAATCTCAGAGAGTGAAACATTGCTCAGTGTGCTGGTTACAGTTATACTCTGAGGGAGCGAAGCATTGCTCAGTGTGCTGGTTACAGTTATACTCTCCGGTATGGAAACATTGCTCAGTGTGCTGGTTACAGTTATAATCTCAGAGAGTGAAACATTGCTCAGTGTGCTGGTTACAGTTATAATCTCAGAGAGTGAAACATTGCTCAGTGTGCTGGTTACAGTTATACTCTCCGGTATGGAAACATTGCTCAGTGTGCTGGTTACAGTTATATTCTCAGAGAGTGAAACATTGCTCAGTGTGCTGGTTACAGTTATAATCTCAGAGAGTGAAACATTGCTCAGTGTACTGCTTACAGTTATACTCTCCGGTATGGAAACATTGCTCAGTGTGCTGGTTACAGTTATACTCTCCGGTATGGAAACATTGCTCAGTGTGCTGGTTACAGTTATACTCTCCGGTATGGAAACATTGCTCAGTGTGCTGGTTACAGTTATACTCTCTGGTATGGAAAGATTGCTCAGTGTGCTGGTTACAGTTATAATCTCAGAGAGTGAAACATTGCTCAGTGTGCTGGTTACAGTTATACTCTCCGGTATGGAAACATTGCTCAGTGTGCTGGTTACAGTTATACTCTCCGGTATGGAAACATTGCTCAGTGTGCTGGTTACAGTTATAATCTCAGAGAGTGAAACATTGCTCAGTGTGCTGGTTACAGTTATACTCTGAGGGAGCGAAGCATTGCTCAGTGTGCTGGTTACAGTTATAATCTCAGAGAGTGAAACATTGCTCAGTGTGCTGGTTACAGTTATACTCTCCAGTATGGAAACATTGCTCAGTGTGCTGGTTACAGTTATACTCTCCAGTATGGAAACATTGCTCAGTGTGCTGGTTACAGTTATACTCTCCGGTATGGAAACATTGCTCAGTGTGCTGGTTACAATTATACTCTCCGGTATGGCAACATTGCTCAGTGTGCTGGTTACAGTTATACTCTCTGGTATGGAAAGATTGCTCAGTGTGCTGGTTACAGTTATAATCTCAGAGAGTGAAACTTTGCTCAGTGTGCTGGTTACAGTTATAATCTCAGAGAGTGAAACCTTGCTCAGTGTGCTGGTTACAGTTATACTCTCCGGTATGGAAACATTGCTGAGTGTGCTGGTTACAGTTATACTCTGAGGGAGCGAAGCATTGCTCAGTGTGCTGGTTACAGTTATACTCTCCAGTATGGAAACATTGCTCAGTGTGCTGGTTACAGTTATAATCTCAGAGAGTGAAACATTGCTCAGTGTGCTGGTTACAGTTATAATCTCAGAGAGTGAAACATTGCTCAGTGTGCTGGTTACAGTTACACTCTCCGGTATGGAAACATTGCTCAGTGTGCTGGTTACAGTTATAATCTCAGAGAGTGAAACATTGCTCAGTGTGCTGGTTACAGTTATACTGTGAGGGAGCGAAGCATTGCTCAGTGTGCTGGTTACAGTTATACTCTCCGGTATTGAAACATTGCTCAGTGTGCTTGTTACAGTTATACTCTGAGGGAGCGAAGCATTGCTCAGTGTGCTGGTTACAGTTATACTCTCCGGTATGGAAACATTGCTCAGTGTGCTGGTTACAGTTATACTCTCCGGTATGGAAACATTGCTCAGTGTGCTGGTTACAGTTATACTCTGAGGGAGCGAAGCATTGCTCAGTGTGCTGGTTACAGTTATACTCTCCGGTATGGAAACATTGCTCAGTGTGCTGGTTACAGTTATACTCTCTGGGATGGAAACATTGCTCAGTGTACTGGTTACAGTTATACTCTCCGGTATGGAAACATTGCTCAGTGTGCTGGTTACAGTTATAATCTCAGAGAGTGAAACATTGCTCAGTGTGCTGGTTACAGTTATACTCTCCGGTATGGAAACATTGCTCAGTGTGCTGGTTACAGTTATAATCTCAGAGAGTGAAACATTGCTCAGTGTGCTGGTTACAGTTATACTCTCCGGTATGGAAACATTGCTCAGTGTGCTGGTTACAGTTATATTCTCAGAGAGTGAAACATTGCTCAGTGTGCTGGTTACAGTTATAATCTCAGAGAGTGAAACATTGCTCAGTGTACTGCTTACAGTTATACTCTCCGGTATGGAAACATTGCTCAGTGTGCTGGTTACAGTTATACTCTCCGGTATGGAAACATTGCTCAGTGTGCTGGTTACAGTTATACTCTCCGGTATGGAAACATTGCTCAGTGTGCTGGTTACAGTTATACTCTCTGGTATGGAAAGATTGCTCAGTGTGCTGGTTACAGTTATAATCTCAGAGAGTGAAACATTGCTCAGTGTGCTGGTTACAGTTATACTCTCCGGTATGGAAACATTGCTCAGTGTGCTGGTTACAGTTATACTCTCCGGTATGGAAACATTGCTCAGTGTGCTGGTTACAGTTATAATCTCAGAGAGTGAAACATTGCTCAGTGTGCTGGTTACAGTTATACTCTCCGGTATGGAAACATTGCTCAGTGTGCTGGTTACAGTTATAATCTCAGAGAGTGAAACATTGCTCAGTGTGCTGGTTACAGTTATACTCTCCAGTATGGAAACATTGCTCAGTGTGCTGGTTACAGTTATACTCTCCAGTATGGAAACATTGCTCAGTGTGCTGGTTACAGTTATACTCTCCAGTATGGAAACATTGCTCAGTGTGCTGGTTACAGTTATACTCTCCAGTATGGAAACATTGCTCAGTGTGCTGGTTACAGTTATACTCTCCGGTATGGAAACATTGCTCAGTGTGCTGGTTACAATTATACTCTCCGGTATGGCAACATTGCTCAGTGTGCTGGTTACAGTTATACTCTCTGGTATGGAAAGATTGCTCAGTGTGCTGGTTACAGTTATAATCTCAGAGAGTGAAACTTTGCTCAGTGTGCTGGTTACAGTTATAATCTCAGAGAGTGAAACATTGCTCAGTGTGCTGGTTACAGTTATACTCTCCGGTATGGAAACATTGCTGAGTGTGCTGGTTACAGTTATACTCTGAGGGAGCGAAGCATTGCTCAGTGTGCTGGTTACAGTTATACTCTCCGGTATGGAAACATTGCTCAGTGTGCTGGGTATAGTTATACTCTCCGGTATGGAAACATTGCTCAGTGTGCTGGTTACAGTTTTACTCTCTGGTATGGAAAGATTGCTCAGTGTGCTGGTTACAGTTATAATCTCAGAGAGTGAAGCATTGCTCAGTGTGCTGGTTACAGTTATACTCTGAGGGAGCGAAGCATTGCTCAGTATGCTGGTTACAGTTATACTCTCCGGTATGGAAACATTGTTCAGTGTGCTGGTTACAGTTATACTCTCTGGTATGGAAACATTGCTCAGTGTGCTGGCTACAGTTATAATCTCAGAGAGTGAAACATTGCTCAGTGTGCTGGTTACAGTTTACTCTCCGGTATGGAAACATTGCTCAGTGTGCTGGTTACAGTTATACTCTCCGGTATGGAAACATTGCTCAGTGTGCTGGTTACAGTTATAATCTCAGACAGTGAAACATTGCTCAGTGTGCTGGTTACAGTTATACTCTCCAGTATGGAAACATTGCTCAGTGTGCTGGTTACAGTTATAATCTCAGAGAGTGAAACATTGCTCAGTGTGCTGGTTACAGTTATACTCTGAGGGAGCGAAGCATTGCTCAGTGTGCTGGTTACAGTTATACTCTCCGGTATGGAAACATTGCTCAGTGTGCTGGTTGCAGTTATACTCTCCGGTATGGAAACATTGCTCAGTGTGCTGGTTACAGTTATACTCTCCGGTATGGAAACATTGCTCAGTGTGCTGGTTACAGTTATACTCTCCGGTATGGAAACATTGCTCAGTGTGCTGGTTACAGTTATACTCTGAGGGAGCGAAGCATTGCTCAGTGTGCTGGTTACAGTTATACTCTCCGATATGGAAACATTGCTCAGTGTGCTGGTTACAGTTATACTCCCCGGTATGGAAACATTGCTCAGTGTGCTGGTTACAGTTATACTCTCCGGTATGGAAACATTGCTCAGTGTGCTGGTTACAGTTATACTCTCCGGTATGGAAACATTGCTCAGTGTGCTGGTTACAGTTATACTCTCCGGTATGGAAACATTGCTCAGTGTGCTGGTTACAGTTATACTCTCCAGTATGGAAACATTGCTCAGTGTGCTGGTTACAGTTATACTCTCCGGTATGGAAACATTGCTCAGTGTGCAGGTTACAGTTATAATCTCAGAGAGTGAAACATTGCTCAGTGTGCTGGTTACAGTTATAATCTCAGAGAGTGAAACATTACTCAGTGTGCTGGTTACAGTTATAATCTCAGAGAGTGAAACATTGCTCAGTGTGCTGGTTACAGTTTACTCTCCGGTATGGAAACATTGCTCAGTGTGCTGGTTACAGTTATACTCTCCGGTATGGAAACATTGCTCAGTGTGCTGGTTACAGTTATAATCTCAGAGAGTGAAACATTGCTCAGTGTGCTGGTTACAGTTATACTCTCCGGTATGGAAACATTGCTCAGTGTGCTGGTTACAGTTATATTCTCAGAGAGTGAAACATTGCTCAGTGTGCTGGTTACAGTTATAATCTCAGAGAGTGAAACATTGCTCAGTGTACTGCTTACAGTTATACTCTCCGGTATGGAAACATTGCTCAGTGTGCTGGTTACAGTTATAGTCTCCGGTATGGAAACATTGCTCAGTGTGCTGGTTACAGTTATACTCTCCGGTATGGAAACATTGCTCAGTGTGCTGGTTACAGTTATACTCTCTGGTATGGAAAGATTGCTCAGTGTGCTGGTTACAGTTATAATCTCAGAGAGTGAAACATTGCTCAGTGTGCTGGTTACAGTTATACTCTCCGGTATGGAAACATTGCTCAGTGTGCTGGTTACAGTTTTAATCTCAGAGAGTGAAACATTGCTCAGTGTGCTGGTTACAGTTATACTCTGAGGGAGCGAAGCATTGCTCAGTGTGCTGGTTACAGTTATAATCTCAGAGAGTGAAACATTGCTCAGTGTGCTGGTTACAGTTATACTCTCCAGTATGGAAACATTGCTCAGTGTGCTGGTTACAGTTATACTCTCCAGTATGGAAACATTGCTCAGTGTGCTGGTTACTGTTATACTCTCCAGTATGGAAACATTGCTCAGTGTGCTGGTTACAGTTATACTCTCCAGTATGGAAACATTGCTCAGTGTGCTGGTTACAGTTATACTCTCCGGTATGGAAACATTGCTCAGTGTGCTGGTTACAATTATACTCTCCGGTATGGCAACATGGCTCAGTGTGCTGGTTACAGTTATACTCTCTGGTATGGAAAGATTGCTCAGTGTGCTGGTTACAGTTATAATCTCAGAGAGTGAAACTTTGCTCAGTGTGCTGGTTACAGTTATAATCTCAGAGAGTGAAACATTGCTCAGTGTGCTGGTTACAGTTATACTCTCCGGTATGGAAACATTGCTGAGTGTGCTGGTTACAGTTATACTCTGAGGGAGCGAAGCATTGCTCAGTGTGCTGGTTACAGTTATACTCTCCGGTATGGAAACATTGCTCAGTGTGCTGGTTAAAGTTATACTCTCCGGTATGGAAACATTGCTCAGTGTGCTGGTTACAGTTATACTCTGAGGGAGCGAAGCATTGCTCAGTATGCTGGTTACAGTTATACACTCCGGTATGGAAACATTGTTCAGTGTGCTGGTTACAGTTATACTCTCTGGTATGGAAACATTGCTCAGTGTGCTGGCTACAGTTATAATCTCAGAGAGTGAAACATTGCTCAGTGTGCTGGTTACAGTTTACTCTCCGGTATGGAAACATTGCTCAGTGTGCTGGTTACAGTTATACTCTCCGGTATGGAAACATTGCTCAGTGTGCTGGTTACAGTTATAATCTCAGACAGTGAAACATTGCTCAGTGTGCTGGTTACAGTTATACTCTCCAGTATGGAAACATTGCTCAGTGTGCTGGTTACAGTTATAATCTCAGAGAGTGAAACATTGCTCAGTGTGCTGGTTACAGTTATACTCTGAGGGAGCGAAGCATTGCTCAGTGTGCTGGTTACAGTTATACTCTCCGGTATGGAAACATTGCTCAGTGTGCTGGTTACAGTTATACTCTCCGGTATGGAAACATTGCTCAGTGTGCTGGTTACAATTATACTCTCCGGTATGGCAACATTGCTCAGTGTGCTGGTTACAGTTATACTCTCTGGTATGGAAAGATTGCTCAGTGTGCTGGTTACAGTTATAATCTCAGAGAGTGAAACTTTGCTCAGTGTGCTGGTTACAGTTATAATCTCAGAGAGTGAAACATTGCTCAGTGTGCTGGTTACAGTTATACTCTCCGGTATGGAAACATTGCTGAGTGTGCTGGTTACAGTTATACTCTGAGGGAGCGAAGCATTGCTCAGTGTGCTGGTTACAGTTATACTCTCCGGTATGGAAACATTGCTCAGTGTGCTGGGTATAGTTATACTCTCCGGTATGGAAACATTGCTCAGTGTGCTGGTTACAGTTTTACTCTCTGGTATGGAAAGATTGCTCAGTGTGCTGGTTACAGTTATAATCTCAGAGAGTGAAGCATTGCTCAGTGTGCTGGTTACAGTTATACTCTGAGGGAGCGAAGCATTGCTCAGTATGCTGGTTACAGTTATACTCTCCGGTATGGAAACATTGTTCAGTGTGCTGGTTACAGTTATACTCTCTGGTATGGAAACATTGCTCAGTGTGCTGGCTACAGTTATAATCTCAGAGAGTGAAACATTGCTCAGTGTGCTGGTTACAGTTTACTCTCCGGTATGGAAACATTGCTCGGTGTGCTGGTTACAGTTATACTCTCCGGTATGGAAACATTGCTCAGTGTGCTGGTTACAGTTATAATCTCAGACAGTGAAACATTGCTCAGTGTGCTGGTTACAGTTATACTCTCCAGTATGGAAACATTGCTCAGTGTGCTGGTTACAGTTATAATCTCAGAGAGTGAAACATTGCTCAGTGTGCTGGTTACAGTTATACTCTGAGGGAGCGAAGCATTGCTCAGTGTGCTGGTTACAGTTATACTCTCCGGTATGGAAACATTGCTCAGTGTGCTGGTTACAGTTATACTCTCCGGTATGGAAACATTGCTCAGTGTGCTGGTTACAGTTATACTCTCCGGTATGGAAACATTGCTCAGTGTGCTGGTTACAGTTATACTCTCCGGTATGGAAACATTGCTCAGTGTGCTGGTTACAGTTATACTCTGAGGGAGCGAAGCATTGCTCAGTGTGCTGGTTACAGTTATACTCTCCGATATGGAAACATTGCTCAGTGTGCTGGTTACAGTTATACTCCCCGGTATGGAAACATTGCTCAGTGTGCTGGTTACAGTTATACTCTCCGGTATGGAAACATTGCTCAGTGTGCTGGTTACAGTTATACTCTCCGGTATGGAAACATTGCTCAGTGTGCTGGTTACAGTTATACTCTCCGGTATGGAAACATTGCTCAGTGTGCTGGTTACAGTTATACTCTCCAGTATGGAAACATTGCTCAGTGTGCTGGTTACAGTTATACTCTCCGGTATGGAAACATTGCTCAGTGTGCAGGTTACAGTTATAATCTCAGAGAGTGAAACATTGCTCAGTGTGCTGGTTACAGTTATAATCTCAGAGAGTGAAACATTACTCAGTGTGCTGGTTACAGTTATAATCTCAGAGAGTGAAACATTGCTCAGTGTGCTGGTTACAGTTTACTCTCCGGTATGGAAACATTGCTCAGTGTGCTGGTTACAGTTATACTCTCCGGTATGGAAACATTGCTCAGTGTGCTGGTTACAGTTATAATCTCAGAGAGTGAAACATTGCTCAGTGTGCTGGTTACAGTTATACTCTCCGGTATGGAAACATTGCTCAGTGTGCTGGTTACAGTTATATTCTCAGAGAGTGAAACATTGCTCAGTGTGCTGGTTACAGTTATAATCTCAGAGAGTGAAACATTGCTCAGTGTACTGCTTACAGTTATACTCTCCGGTATGGAAACATTGCTCAGTGTGCTGGTTACAGTTATAGTCTCCGGTATGGAAACATTGCTCAGTGTGCTGGTTACAGTTATACTCTCCGGTATGGAAACATTGCTCAGTGTGCTGGTTACAGTTATACTCTCTGGTATGGAAAGATTGCTCAGTGTGCTGGTTACAGTTATAATCTCAGAGAGTGAAACATTGCTCAGTGTGCTGGTTACAGTTATACTCTCCGGTATGGAAACATTGCTCAGTGTGCTGGTTACAGTTTTAATCTCAGAGAGTGAAACATTGCTCAGTGTGCTGGTTACAGTTATACTCTGAGGGAGCGAAGCATTGCTCAGTGTGCTGGTTACAGTTATAATCTCAGAGAGTGAAACATTGCTCAGTGTGCTGGTTACAGTTATACTCTCCAGTATGGAAACATTGCTCAGTGTGCTGGTTACAGTTATACTCTCCAGTATGGAAACATTGCTCAGTGTGCTGGTTACAGTTATACTCTCCAGTATGGAAACATTGCTCAGTGTGCTGGTTACAGTTATACTCTCCAGTATGGAAACATTGCTCAGTGTGCTGGTTACAGTTATACTCTCCGGTATGGAAACATTGCTCAGTGTGCTGGTTACAATTATACTCTCCGGTATGGCAACATGGCTCAGTGTGCTGGTTACAGTTATACTCTCTGGTATGGAAAGATTGCTCAGTGTGCTGGTTACAGTTATAATCTCAGAGAGTGAAACTTTGCTCAGTGTGCTGGTTACAGTTATAATCTCAGAGAGTGAAACATTGCTCAGTGTGCTGGTTACAGTTATACTCTCCGGTATGGAAACATTGCTGAGTGTGCTGGTTACAGTTATACTCTGAGGGAGCGAAGCATTGCTCAGTGTGCTGGTTACAGTTATACTCTCCGGTATGGAAACATTGCTCAGTGTGCTGGTTAAAGTTATACTCTCCGGTATGGAAACATTGCTCAGTGTGCTGGTTACAGTTATACTCTGAGGGAGCGAAGCATTGCTCAGTATGCTGGTTACAGTTATACACTCCGGTATGGAAACATTGTTCAGTGTGCTGGTTACAGTTATACTCTCTGGTATGGAAACATTGCTCAGTGTGCTGGCTACAGTTATAATCTCAGAGAGTGAAACATTGCTCAGTGTGCTGGTTACAGTTTACTCTCCGGTATGGAAACATTGCTCAGTGTGCTGGTTACAGTTATACTCTCCGGTATGGAAACATTGCTCAGTGTGCTGGTTACAGTTATAATCTCAGACAGTGAAACATTGCTCAGTGTGCTGGTTACAGTTATACTCTCCAGTATGGAAACATTGCTCAGTGTGCTGGTTACAGTTATAATCTCAGAGAGTGAAACATTGCTCAGTGTGCTGGTTACAGTTATACTCTGAGGGAGCGAAGCATTGCTCAGTGTGCTGGTTACAGTTATACTCTCCGGTATGGAAACATTGCTCAGTGTGCTGGTTACAGTTATACTCTCCGGTATGGAAACATTGCTCAGTGTGCTGGTTACAGTTATACTCTCCGGTATGGAAACATTGCTCAGTGTGCTGGTTACAGTTATACTCTCCGGTATGGAAACATTGCTCAGTGTGCTGGTTACAGTTATACTCTGAGGGAGCGAAGCATTGCTCAGTGTGCTGGTTACAGTTATACTCTCCGATATGGAAACATTGCTCAGTGTGCTGGTTACAGTTATACTCCCCGGTATGGAAACATTGCTCAGTGTGCTGGTTACAGTTATACTCTCCGGTATGGAAACATTGCTCAGTGTGCTGGTTACAGTTATACTCTCCGGTATGGAAACATTGCTCAGTGTGCTGGTTACAGTTATACTCTCCGGTATGGAAACATTGCTCAGTGTGCTGGTTACAGTTATACTCTCCAGTATGGAAACATTGCTCAGTGTGCTGGTTACAGTTATACTCTCCGGTATGGAAACATTGCTCAGTGTGCTGGTTACAGTTATAATCTCAGAGAGTGAAACATTGCTCAGTGTGCTGGTTACAGTTATAATCTCAGAGAGTGAAACATTACTCAGTGTGCTGGTTACAGTTATAATCTCAGAGAGTGAAACATTGCTCAGTGTGCTGGCTACAGTTTACTCTCCGGTATGGAAACATTGCTCAGTGTGCTGGTTACAGTTATAATCTCAGAGAGTGAAACATTGCTCAGTGTGCTGGTTACAGTTATACTCTCCGGTATGGAAACATTGCTCAGTGTGCTGGTTACAGTTATGCTCTCCGGTATGGAAACATTGCTCAGTGTGCTGGTTACAGTTATACTCTGAGGGAGCGAAGCATTGCTCAGTGTGCTGGTTACAGTTATAATCTCAGAGAGTGAAACATTGCTCAGTGTGCTGGTTACCATTATACTCTCCAGTATGGAAACATTGCTCAGTGTGCTGGTTACAGTTATAATCTCAGAGAGTGAAACATTGCTCAGTGTGCTGGTTACAGTTATACTCTCCGGTATGGAAACATTGCTCAGTGTGCTGGTTACAGTTATACTCTCCGGTATGGAAACATTGCTCAGTGTGCTGGTTACAGTTATATTCTCAGAGAGTGAAACATTGCTCAGTGTACTGGTTACAGTTATACTCTCCGGTATGGAAACATTGCTCAGTGTACTGGTTACAGTTATACTCTCTTGTATGGAAAGATTGCTCAGTGTGCTGGTTACAGTTATAATCTCAGAGAGTGAAACATTGCTCAGTGTGCTGGTTACAGTTATACTCTCCGGTATGGAAACATTGCTCAGTGTGCTGGTTACAGTTATAATCTCAGAGAGTGAAACATTGCTCAGTGTGCTGGTTACAGTTATACTCTCCGGTATGGAAAGATTGCTCAGTGTGCTGGTTACAGTTATGATCTCAGAGAGTGAAACATTGCTCAGTGTGCTGGTTACATTTATACTCTCCGGTATGGAAACATTGCTCAGTGTGCTGGTTACAGTTATAATCTCAGAGAGTGAAACATTGCTCAGTGTGCTGGTTACAGTTATACTCTCAGGTATGGAAACATTGCTCAGTGTGCTGGTTACAGTTATACTCTCCGGTATGGAAACATTGCACAGTGTGCTGGTTACAGTTATAATCTCAGAGAGTGAAACATTGCTCAGTGTGCTGGTTACAGTTATACTCTGAGGGAGCGAAGCATTGCTCAGTGTGCTGGTTACAGTTATACTCTCCGGTATGGAAACATTGCTCAGTGTGCTGGTTACAGTTATAATCTCAGAGAGTGAAACATTGCTCAGTGTGCTGGTTACAGTTTACTCTCCGGTATGGAAACATTGCTCAGTGTGCTGGTTACAGTTATAATCTCAGAGAGTGAAACATTGCTCAGTGTGCTGGTTACAGTTATACTCTCCGGTATGGAAACATTGCTCAGTGTGCTGGTTACAGTTATACTCTCCGGTATGGCAACATTGCTCAGTGTGATAGTTACAGTTATAATCTCAGAGAGTGAAACATTGCTCAGTGTGCTGGTTACAGTTATACTCTGAGGGAGCGAAGCATTGCTCAGTGTGCTGGTTACAGTTATACTCTCCGGTATGGAAACATTGCTCAGTGTGCTGGTTACAGTTATAATCTCAGAGAGTGAAACATTGCTCAGTGTGCTGGTTACAGTTATACTCTCCGGTATGGAAACATTGCTCAGTGTGCTGGTTACAGTTATACTCTCCAGTATGGAAACATTGCTCAATGTGCTGGTTACAGTTATACTCTCCGGTATGGAAACATTGCTCAGTGTGCTGGTTACAGTTATAATCTCAGAGAGTGAAACATTGCTCAGTGTGCTGGTTACAGTTATACTCTCCGGTATGGAAACATTGCTCAGTGTGCTGGTTACAGTTATACTCTCCGGTATGGAAACATTGCTCAGTGTGCTGGTTACAGTTATACTCTCCGGTATGGAAACATTGCTCAGTGTGCTGGTTACAGTTATACTCTCCGGTATGGAAACATTGCTCAGTGTGCTGGTTACAGTTATACTCTCCAGTATGGAAACATTGCTCAGTGTGCTGGTTACAGTTATACTCTCCAGTATGGAAACATTGCTCAGTGTGCTGGTTACAGTTATAATCTCAGAGAGTGAAACATTGCTCAGTGTGCTGGTTACAGTTATACTCTCCGGTATGGAAACATTGCTCAGTGTGCTGGTTACAGTTATACTCCCCGGTATGGAAACATTGCTCAGTGTGCTGGTTACAGTTATACTCTCCGGTATGGAAACATTGCTCAGTGTGCTGGTTACAGTTATACTCTCCGGTATGGAAACATTGCTCAGTGTGCTGGTTACAGTTATACTCTCCAGTATGGAAACATTGCTCAGTGTGCTGGTTACAGTTATACTCTCCGGTATGGAAACATTGCTCAGTGTGCTGGTTACAGTTATAATCTCAGAGAGTGAAACATTGCTCAGTGTGCTGGTTACAGTTATAATCTCAGAGAGTGAAACATTACTCAGTGTGCTGGTTACAGTTATAATCTCAGAGAGTGAAACATTGCTCAGTGTGCTGGCTACAGTTTACTCTCCGGTATGGAAACATTGCTCAGTGTGCTGGTTACAGTTATAATCTCAGAGAGTGAAACATTGCTCAGTGTGCTGGTTACAGTTATACTCTCCGGTATGGAAACATTGCTCAGTGTGCTGGTTACAGTTATGCTCTCCGGTATGGAAACATTGCTCAGTGTGCTGGTTACAGTTATACTCTGAGGGAGCGAAGCATTGCTCAGTGTGCTGGTTACAGTTATAATCTCAGAGAGTGAAACATTGCTCAGTGTGCTGGTTACCGTTATACTCTCCAGTATGGAAACATTGCTCAGTGTGCTGGTTACAGTTATACTCTCCAGTATGGAAACATTGCTCAGTGTGCTGGTTACAGTTATACTCTCCAGTATGGAAACATTGCTGAGTGTGCTGGTTACAGTTATACTCTGAGGGAGCGAAGCATTGCTCAGTGTGCTGGTTACAGTTATACTCTCCGGTATGGAAACATTGCTCAGTGTGCTGGTTACAGTTATAATCTCAGAGAGTGAAACATTGCTCAGTGTGCTGGTTACAGTTATACTCTCCGGTATGGAAACATTGCTCAGTGTGCTGGTTACAGTTATACTCTCCGGTATGGAAACTTTGCTCAGTGTGCTGGTTACAGTTATAATCTCAGAGAGTGAAACATTGCTCAGTGTGCTGGTTACAGTTATACTCTCCGGTATGGAAACATTGCTGAGTGTGCTGGTTACAGTTATACTCTGAGGGAGCGAAGCATTGTTCAGTGTGCTGGTTACAGTTATACTCTCCGGTATGGAAACATTGCTCAGTGTGCTGGTTAAAGTTATACTCTCCGGTATGGAAACATTGCTCAGTGTGCTGGTTACAGTTTTACTCTCTGGTATGGAAAGATTGCTCTGTGTGCTGGTTACAGTTATAATCTCAGAGAGTGAAACATTGCTCAGTGTGCTGGTTACAGTTATACTCTGAGGGAGCGAAGCATTGCTCAGTATGCTGGTTACAGTTATACACTCCGGTATGGAAACATTGTTCAGTGTGCTGGTTACAGTTATACTCTCTGGTATGGAAACATTGCTCAGTGTGCTGGCTACAGTTATAATCTCAGAGAGTGAAACATTGCTCAGTGTGCTGGTTACAGTTTACTCTCCGGTATGGAAACATTGCTCAGTGTGCTGGTTACAGTTATACTCTCCGGTATGGAAACATTGCTCAGTGTGCTGGTTACAGTTATAATCTCAGACAGTGAAACATTGCTCAGTGTGCTGGTTACAGTTATACTCTCCAGTATGGAAACATTGCTCAGTGTGCTGGTTACAGTTATAATCTCAGAGAGTGAAACATTGCTCAGTGTGCTGGTTACAGTTATACTCTGAGGGAGCGAAGCATTGCTCAGTGTGCTGGTTACAGTTATACTCTCCGGTATGGAAACATTGCTCAGTGTGCTGGTTACAGTTATACTCTCCGGTATGGAAATATTGCTCAGTGTGCTGGTTACAGTTATACTCTCCGGTATGGAAACATTGCTCAGTGTGCTGGTTACAGTTATACTCTCCGGTATGGAAACATTGCTCAGTGTGCTGGTTACAGTTATACTCTGAGGGAGCGAAGCATTGCTCAGTGTGCTGGTAACAGTTATACTCTCCGATATGGAAACATTGCTCAGTGTGCTGGTTACAGTTATACTCCCCGGTATGGAAACATTGCTCAGTGTGCTGGTTACAGTTATACTCTCCGGTATGGAAACATTGCTCAGTGTGCTGGTTACAGTTATACTCTCCGGTATGGAAACATTGCTCAGTGTGCTGGTTACAGTTATACTCTCCGGTATGGAAACATTGCTCAGTGTGCTGGTTACAGTTATACTCTCCAGTATGGAAACATTGCTCAGTGTGCTGGTTACAGTTATACTCTCCGGTATGGAAACATTGCTCAGTGTGCTGGTTACAGTTATAATCTCAGAGAGTGAAACATTGCTCAGTGTGCTGGTTACAGTTATAATCTCAGAGAGTGAAACATTACTCAGTGTGCTGGTTACAGTTATAATCTCAGAGAGTGAAACATTGCTCAGTGTGCTGGCTACAGTTTACTCTCCGGTATGGAAACATTGCTCAGTGTGCTGGTTACAGTTATAATCTCAGAGAGTGAAACATTGCTCAGTGTGCTGGTTACAGTTATACTCTCCGGTATGGAAACATTGCTCAGTGTGCTGGTTACAGTTATGCTCTCCGGTATGGAAACATTGCTCAGTGTGCTGGTTACAGTTATACTCTGAGGGAGCGAAGCATTGCTCAGTGTGCTGGTTACAGTTATAATCTCAGAGAGTGAAACATTGCTCAGTGTGCTGGTTACCGTTATACTCTCCAGTATGGAAACATTGCTCAGTGTGCTGGTTACAGTTATAATCTCAGAGAGTGAAACATTGCTCAGTGTGCTGGTTACAGTTATACTCTCCGGTATGGAAACATTGCTCAGTGTGCTGGTTACAGTTATACTCTCCGGTATGGAAACATTGCTCAGTGTGCTGGTTACAGTTATATTCTCAGAGAGTGAAACATTGCTCAGTGTACTGGTTACAGTTATACTCTCCGGTATGGAAACATTGCTCAGTGTACTGGTTACAGTTATACTCTCCGGTATGGAAACATTGCTCAGTGTGCTGGTTACAGTTATACTCTCCGGTATGGAAACATTGCTCAGTGTGCTGGTTACAGTTATACTCTGAGGGAGCGAAGCATTGCTCAGTGTGCTGGTTACAGTTATACTCTCCGGTATGGAAACATTGCTCAGTGTGCTGGTTACAGTTATACTCTCTGGGATGGAAACATTGCTCAGTGTACTGGTTACAGTTATACTCTCCGGTATGGAAACATTGCTCAGTGTGCTGGTTACAGTTATAATCTCAGAGAGTGAAACATTGCTCAGTGTGCTGGTTACAGTTATACTCTCCGGTATGGAAACATTGCTCAGTGTGCTGGTTACAGTTATAATCTCAGAGAGTGAAACATTGCTCAGTGTGCTGGTTACAGTTATACTCTCCGGTATGGAAACATTGCTCAGTGTGCTGGTTACAGTTATATTCTCAGAGAGTGAAACATTGCTCAGTGTGCTGGTTACAGTTATAATCTCAGAGAGTGAAACATTGCTCAGTGTACTGCTTACAGTTATACTCTCCTGTATGGAAACATTGCTCAGTGTGCTGGTTACAGTTATACTCTCCGGTATGGAAACATTGCTCAGTGTGCTGGTTACAGTTATACTCTCCGGTATGGAAACATTGCTCAGTGTGCTGGTTACAGTTATACTCTCTGGTATGGAAAGATTGCTCAGTGTGCTGGTTACAGTTATAATCTCAGAGAGTGAAACATTGCTCAGTGTGCTGGTTACAGTTATACTCTCCGGTATGGAAACATTGCTCAGTGTGCTGGTTACAGTTATAATCTCCGGTATGGAAACATTGCTCAGTGTGCTGGTTACAGTTATAATCTCAGAGAGTGAAACATTGCTCAGTGTGCTGGTTACAGTTATACTCTGAGGGAGCGAAGCATTGCTCAGTGTGCTGGTTACAGTTATAATCTCAGAGAGTGAAACATTGCTCAGTGTGCTGGTTACAGTTATACTCTCCAGTATGGAAACATTGCTCAGTGTGCTGGTTACAGTTATACTCTCCAGTATGGAAACATTGCTCAGTGTGCTGGTTACAGTTATACTCTCCAGTATGGAAACATTGCTCAGTGTGCCGGTTACAGTTATACTCTCCAGTATGGAAACATTGCTCAGTGTGCTGGTTACAGTTATACTCTCCGGTATGGAAACATTGCTCAGTGTGCTGGTTACAGTTATACTCTCCGGTATGGAAACATTGCTCAGTGTGCTGGTTACAGTTATACTCTCCGGTATGGAAACATTGCTCAGTGTGCTGGTTACAGTTATAATCTCAGAGAGTGAAACATTGCTCAGTGTGCTGGTTACAGTTATAATCTCAGAGAGTGAAACATTGCTCAGTGTGCTGGTTACAGTTTACTCTCCAGTATGGAAACATTGCTCAGTGTGCTGGTTACAGTTATAATCTCAGAGAGTGAAACATTGCTCAGTGTGCTGGTTACAGTTATACTCTCTGGTATGGAAAGATTGCTCAGTGTGCTGGTTACAGTTATAATCTCAGAGAGTGAAACATTGCTCAGTGTGCTGGTTACAGTTATAATCTCAGAGAGTGAAACATTGCTCAGTGTGCTGGTTACAGTTACACTCTCCGGTATGGAAACATTGCTCAGTGTGCTGGTTACAGTTATAATCTCAGAGAGTGAAACATTGCTCAGTGTGCTGGTTACAGTTATACTCTCCAGTATGGAAACATTGCTCAGTGTGCTGGTTACAGTTATACTCTGAGGGAGCGAAGCATTGCTCAGTGTGCTGGTTACAGTTATACTCTCCGGTATGGAAACATTGCTCAGTGTGCTGGTTACAGTTATACTCTGAGGGAGCGAAGCATTGCTCAGTGTGCTGGTTACAGTTACACTCTCCGGTATGGAAACATTGCTCAGTGTGCTGGTTACAGTTATACTCTCCGGTATGGAAACATTGCTCAGTGTGCTGGTTACAGTTATACTCTGAGGGAGCGAAGCATTGCTCAGTGTGCTGGTTACAGTTATACTCTCCGGTATGGAAACATTGCTCAGTGTGCTGGTTACAGTTATACTCTCTGGGATGGAAACATTGCTCAGTGTACTGGTTACAGTTATTCTCTCCGGTATGGAAACATTGCTCAGTGTGCTGGTTACAGTTATAATCTCAGAGAGTGAAACATTGCTCAGTGTGCTGGTTACAGTTATACTCTCCGGTATGGAAACATTGCTCAGTGTGCTGGTTACAGTTATAATCTCAGAGAGTGAAACATTGCTCAGTGTGCTGGTTACAGTTATACTCTCCGGTATGGAAACATTGCTCAGTGTGCTGGTTACAGTTATATTCTCAGAGAGTGAAACATTGCTCAGTGTGCTGGTTACAGTTATAATCTCAGAGAGTGAAACATTGCTCAGTGTACTGCTTACAGTTATACTCTCCGGTATGGAAACATTGCTCAGTGTGCTGGTTACAGTTATACTCTCCGGTATGGAAACGTTGCTCAGTGTGCTGGTTACAGTTATACTCTCCGGTATGGAAACATTGCTCAGTGTGCTGGTTACAGTTATACTCTCTGGTATGGAAAGATTGCTCAGTGTGCTGGTTACAGTTATAATCTCAGAGAGTGAAACATTGCTCAGTGTGCTGGTTACAGTTATACTCTCCGGTATGGAAACATTGCTCAGTGTGCTGGTTACAGTTATACTCTCCGGTATGGAAACATTGCTCAGTGTGCTGGTTACAGTTATAATCTCAGAGAGTGAAACATTGCTCAGTGTGCTGGTTACAGTTATACTCTGAGGGAGCGAAGCATTGCTCAGTGTGCTGGTTACAGTTATAATCTCAGAGAGTGAAACATTGCTCAGTGTGCTGGTTACAGTTATACTCTCCAGTATGGAAACATTGCTCAGTGTGCTGGTTACAGTTATACTCTCCAGTATGGAAACATTGCTCAGTGTGCTGGTTACAGTTATACTCTC
This sequence comes from Hemitrygon akajei, assembly GCF_048418815.1. Taxonomy (NCBI): domain Eukaryota; kingdom Metazoa; phylum Chordata; class Chondrichthyes; order Myliobatiformes; family Dasyatidae; genus Hemitrygon; species Hemitrygon akajei. The sequence goes on from NC_133134.1 coordinate 172,657,013, forward strand.
CAGTATGGAAACATTGCTCAGTGTGCCGGTTACAGTTATACTCTCCAGTATGGAAACATTGCTCAGTGTGCTGGTTACAGTTATAATCTCAGAGAGTGAAACATTGCTCAGTGTGCTGGTTACAGTTATACTCTCCGGTATGGAAACATTGCTCAGTGTGCTGGTTACAGTTATAATCTCAGAGAGTGAAACATTGCTCAGTGTGCTGGTTACAGTTATACTCTCCAGTATGGAAACATTGCTCAGTGTGCTGGTTACAGTTGTACTCTCCGGTATGGAAACATTGCTCAGTGTGCTGGTTACAGTTATACTCTCCGGTATGGCAACATTGCTCAGTGTGCTGGTTACAGTTATACTCTCTGGTATGGAAAGATTGCTCAGTGTGCTGGTTACAGTTATACTCTGCGGTATGGAAACATTGCTCAGTGTGCTGGTTACAGTTATACTCTCCGGTATGGAAACATTGCTCAGTGTGCTGGTTACAGTTATAATCTCAGAGAGTGAAACATTGCTCAGTGTGCTGGTTACAGTTATAATCTCAGAGAGTGAAACATTGCTCAGTGTGCTGGTTACAGTTATAATCTCAGAGAGTGAAACATTGCTCAGTGTGCTGGTTACAGTTAACTCTCCGGTATGGAAACATTGCTCAGTGTGCTGGTTACAGTTATAATCTCAGAGAGTGAAACATTGCTCAGTGTGCTGGTTACAGTTTACTCTCCAGTCTGGAAACATTGCTCAGTGTGCTGGTTACAGTTATAATCTCAGAGAGTGAAACATTGCTCAGTGTGCTGGTTACAGTTATACTCTCTGGTATGGAAAGATTGCTCAGTGTGCTGGTTACAGTTATAATCTCAGAGAGTGATACATTGCTCAGTGTGCTGGTTACAGTTATAATCTCAGAGAGTGAAACATTGCTCAGTGTGCTGGTTACAGTTATACTCTCCGGTATGGAAACATTGCTCAGTGTGCTGGTTACAGTTATAATCTCAGAGAGTGAAACATTGCTCAGTGTGCTGGTTACAGTTATACTCTCCAGTATGGAAACATTGCTCAGTGTGCTGGTTACAGTTGTACTCTCCGGTATGGAAACATTGCTCAGTGTGCTGGTTACAGTTATACTCTCCGGTATGGCAACATTGCTCAGTGTGCTGGTTACAGTTATACTCTCTGGTATGGAAAGATTGCTCAGTGTGCTGGTTACAGTTATACTCTGCGGTATGGAAACATTGCTCAGTGTGCTGGTTACAGTTATACTCTCCGGTATGGAAACATTGCTCAGTGTGCTGGTTACAGTTATACTCTGAGGGAGCGAAGCATTGCTCAGTGTGCTGGTTACAGTTATACTCTCCGGTATGGAAACATTGCTCAGTGTGCTGGTTACAGTTATACTCTCTGGGATGGAAACATTGCTCAGTGTACTGGTTACAGTTATACTCTCCGGTATGGAAACATTGCTCAGTGTGCTCGTTACAGTTATAATCTCAGAGAGTGAAACATTGCTCAGTGTGCTGGTTACAGTTATACTCTCCGGTATGGAAACATTGCTCAGTGTGCTGGTTACAGTTATAATCTCAGAGAGTGAAACATTGCTCAGTGTGCTGGTTACAGTTATACTCTCCGGTATGGAAACATTGCTCAGTGTGCTGGTTACAGTTTTATTCTCAGAGAGTGAAACATTGCTCAGTGTGCTGGTTACAGTTATAATCTCAGAGAGTGAAACATTGCTCAGTGTACTGCTTACAGTTATACTCTCCGGTATGGAAACATTGCTCAGTGTGCTGGTTACAGTTATACTCTCTGGGATGGAAACATTGCTCAGTGTACTGGTTACAGTTATACTCTCCGGTATGGAAACATTGCTCAGTGTGCTGGTTACAGTTATAATCTCAGAGAGTGAAACATTGCTCAGTGTGCTGGTTACAGTTATACTCTCCGGTATGGAAACATTGCTCAGTGTGCTGGTTACAGTTATAATCTCAGAGAGTGAAACATTGCTCAGTGTGCTGGTTACAGTTATACTCTCCGGTATGGAAACATTGCTCAGTGTGCTGGTTACAGTTATATTCTCAGAGAGTGAAACATTGCTCAGTGTGCTGGTTACAGTTATAATCTCAGAGAGTGAAACATTGCTCAGTGTACTGCTTACAGTTATACTCTCCTGTATGGAAACATTGCTCAGTGTGCTGGTTACAGTTATACTCTCCGGTATGGAAACATTGCTCAGTGTGCTGGTTACAGTTATACTCTCCGGTATGGAAACATTGCTCAGTGTGCTGGTTACAGTTATACTCTCTGGTATGGAAAGATTGCTCAGTGTGCTGGTTACAGTTATAATCTCAGAGAGTGAAACATTGCTCAGTGTGCTGGTTACAGTTATACTCTCCGGTATGGAAACATTGCTCAGTGTGCTGGTTACAGTTATAATCTCCGGTATGGAAACATTGCTCAGTGTGCTGGTTACAGTTATAATCTCAGAGAGTGAAACATTGCTCAGTGTGCTGGTTACAGTTATACTCTGAGGGAGCGAAGCATTGCTCAGTGTGCTGGTTACAGTTATAATCTCAGAGAGTGAAACATTGCTCAGTGTGCTGGTTACAGTTATACTCTCCAGTATGGAAACATTGCTCAGTGTGCTGGTTACAGTTATACTCTCCAGTATGGAAACATTGCTCAGTGTGCTGGTTACAGTTATACTCTCCAGTATGGAAACATTGCTCAGTGTGCCGGTTACAGTTATACTCTCCAGTATGGAAACATTGCTCAGTGTGCTGGTTACAGTTATACTCTCCGGTATGGAAACATTGCTCAGTGTGCTGGTTACAGTTATACTCTCCGGTATGGAAACATTGCTCAGTGTGCTGGTTACAGTTATACTCTCCGGTATGGAAACATTGCTCAGTGTGCTGGTTACAGTTATAATCTCAGAGAGTGAAACATTGCTCAGTGTGCTGGTTACAGTTATAATCTCAGAGAGTGAAACATTGCTCAGTGTGCTGGTTACAGTTTACTCTCCAGTATGGAAACATTGCTCAGTGTGCTGGTTACAGTTATAATCTCAGAGAGTGAAACATTGCTCAGTGTGCTGGTTACAGTTATACTCTCTGGTATGGAAAGATTGCTCAGTGTGCTGGTTACAGTTATAATCTCAGAGAGTGAAACATTGCTCAGTGTGCTGGTTACAGTTATAATCTCAGAGAGTGAAACATTGCTCAGTGTGCTGGTTACAGTTACACTCTCCGGTATGGAAACATTGCTCAGTGTGCTGGTTACAGTTATAATCTCAGAGAGTGAAACATTGCTCAGTGTGCTGGTTACAGTTATACTCTCCAGTATGGAAACATTGCTCAGTGTGCTGGTTACAGTTATACTCTGAGGGAGCGAAGCATTGCTCAGTGTGCTGGTTACAGTTATACTCTCCGGTATGGAAACATTGCTCAGTGTGCTGGTTACAGTTATACGCTGAGGGAGCGAAGCATTGCTCAGTGTGCTGGTTACAGTTACACTCTCCGGTATGGAAACATTGCTCAGTGTGCTGGTTACAGTTATACTCTCCGGTATGGAAACATTGCTCAGTGTGCTGGTTACAGTTATACTCTGAGGGAGCGAAGCATTGCTCAGTGTGCTGGTTACAGTTATACTCTCCGGTATGGAAACATTGCTCAGTGTGCTGGTTACAGTTATACTCTCTGGGATGGAAACATTGCTCAGTGTACTGGTTACAGTTATACTCTCCGGTATGGAAACATTGCTCAGTGTGCTGGTTACAGTTATAATCTCAGAGAGTGAAACATTGCTCAGTGTGCTGGTTACAGTTATACTCTCCGGTATGGAAACATTGCTCAGTGTGCTGGTTACAGTTATAATCTCAGAGAGTGAAACATTGCTCAGTGTGCTGGTTACAGTTATACTCTCCGGTATGGAAACATTGCTCAGTGTGCTGGTTACAGTTATATTCTCAGAGAGTGAAACATTGCTCAGTGTGCTGGTTACAGTTATAATCTCAGAGAGTGAAACATTGCTCAGTGTACTGCTTACAGTTATACTCTCCGGTATGGAAACATTGCTCAGTGTGCTGGTTACAGTTATACTCTCCGGTATGGAAACGTTGCTCAGTGTGCTGGTTACAGTTATACTCTCCGGTATGGAAACATTGCTCAGTGTGCTGGTTACAGTTATACTCTCTGGTATGGAAAGATTGCTCAGTGTGCTGGTTACAGTTATAATCTCAGAGAGTGAAACATTGCTCAGTGTGCTGGTTACAGTTATACTCTCCGGTATGGAAACATTGCTCAGTGTGCTGGTTACAGTTATACTCTCCGGTATGGAAACATTGCTCAGTGTGCTGGTTACAGTTATAATCTCAGAGAGTGAAACATTGCTCAGTGTGCTGGTTACAGTTATACTCTGAGGGAGCGAAGCATTGCTCAGTGTGCTGGTTACAGTTATAATCTCAGAGAGTGAAACATTGCTCAGTGTGCTGGTTACAGTTATACTCTCCAGTATGGAAACATTGCTCAGTGTGCTGGTTACAGTTATACTCTCCAGTATGGAAACATTGCTCAGTGTGCTGGTTACAGTTATACTCTCCAGTATGGAAACATTGCTCAGTGTGCCGGTTACAGTTATACTCTCCAGTATGGAAACATTGCTCAGTGTGCTGGTTACAGTTATAATCTCAGAGAGTGAAACATTGCTCAGTGTGCTGGTTACAGTTATACTCTCCGGTATGGAAACATTGCTCAGTGTGCTGGTTACAGTTATAATCTCAGAGAGTGAAACATTGCTCAGTGTGCTGGTTACAGTTATACTCTCCAGTATGGAAACATTGCTCAGTGTGCTGGTTACAGTTGTACTCTCCGGTATGGAAACATTGCTCAGTGTGCTGGTTACAGTTATACTCTCCGGTATGGCAACATTGCTCAGTGTGCTGGTTACAGTTATACTCTCTGGTATGGAAAGATTGCTCAGTGTGCTGGTTACAGTTATACTCTGCGGTATGGAAACATTGCTCAGTGTGCTGGTTACAGTTATACTCTCCGGTATGGAAACATTGCTCAGTGTGCTGGTTACAGTTATAATCTCAGAGAATGAAACATTGCTCAGTGTGCTGGTTACAGTTATAATCTCAGAGAGTGAAACATTGCTCAGTGTGCTGGTTACAGTTATAATCTCAGAGAGTGAAACATTGCTCAGTGTGCTGGTTACAGTTAACTCTCCGGTATGGAAACATTGCTCAGTGTGCTGGTTACAGTTATAATCTCAGAGAGTGAAACATTGCTCAGTGTGCTGGTTACAGTTTACTCTCCAGTCTGGAAACATTGCTCAGTGTGCTGGTTACAGTTATAATCTCAGAGAGTGAAACATTGCTCAGTGTGCTGGTTACAGTTATACTCTCTGGTATGGAAAGATTGCTCAGTGTGCTGGTTACAGTTATAATCTCAGAGAGTGATACATTGCTCAGTGTGCTGGTTACAGTTATAATCTCAGAGAGTGAAACATTGCTCAGTGTGCTGGTTACAGTTATACTCTCCGGTATGGAAACATTGCTCAGTGTGCTGGTTACAGTTATAATCTCAGAGAGTGAAACATTGCTCAGTGTGCTGGTTACAGTTATACTCTCCAGTATGGAAACATTGCTCAGTGTGCTGGTTACAGTTGTACTCTCCGGTATGGAAACATTGCTCAGTGTGCTGGTTACAGTTATACTCTCCGGTATGGCAACATTGCTCAGTGTGCTGGTTACAGTTATACTCTCTGGTATGGAAAGATTGCTCAGTGTGCTGGTTACAGTTATACTCTGCGGTATGGAAACATTGCTCAGTGTGCTGGTTACAGTTATACTCTCCGGTATGGAAACATTGCTCAGTGTGCTGGTTACAGTTATACTCTGAGGGAGCGAAGCATTGCTCAGTGTGCTGGTTACAGTTATACTCTCCGGTATGGAAACATTGCTCAGTGTGCTGGTTACAGTTATACTCTCTGGGATGGAAACATTGCTCAGTGTACTGGTTACAGTTATACTCTCCGGTATGGAAACATTGCTCAGTGTGCTCGTTACAGTTATAATCTCAGAGAGTGAAACATTGCTCAGTGTGCTGGTTACAGTTATACTCTCCGGTATGGAAACATTGCTCAGTGTGCTGGTTACAGTTATAATCTCAGAGAGTGAAACATTGCTCAGTGTGCTGGTTACAGTTATACTCTCCGGTATGGAAACATTGCTCAGTGTGCTGGTTACAGTTATATTCTCAGAGAGTGAAACATTGCTCAGTGTGCTGGTTACAGTTATAATCTCAGAGAGTGAAACATTGCTCAGTGTACTGCTTACAGTTATACTCTCCGGTATGGAAACATTGCTCAGTGTGCTGGTTACAGTTATACTCTCCGGTATGGAAACATTGCTCAGTGTGCTGGTTACAATTATACTCTCCGGTATGGAAACATTGCTCAGTGTGCTGGTTAAAGTTATACTCTCCGGTATGGCAACATTGCTCAGTGTGCTGGTTACAGTTATACTCTCTGGTATGGAAAGATTGCTCAGTGTGCTGGTTACAGTTATACTCTCCGGTATGGAAACATTGCTCAGTGTGCTGGTTACAGTTATACTCTCCGGTATGGAAACATTGCTCAGTGTGCTGGTTACAGTTATAATCTCAGGGAGTGAAACATTGCTCAGTGTGCTGGTTACAGTTATAATCTCAGAGAGTGAAACATTGCTCAGTGTGCTGGTTACAGTTATACTCTCCGGTATGGAAACATTGCTCAGTGTGCTGGTTACAGTTATACTCTCCGGTATGGAAACATTGCTCAGTGTGCTGGTTACAGTTAGAATCTCAGGTAGTGAAACATTGCTCAGTGTGCTGGTTACAGTTATACTCTCCAGTATGGAAACATTGCTCAGTGTGCTGGTTACAGTTATACTCTGAGATAGCGAAGCATTGCTCAGTGTGCTGGTTACAGTTATACTCTCCGGTATGGAAACATTGCTCAGTGTGCTGGTTACAGTTATACTCTGAGGGAGTGAAACATTGCTCAGTGTGCTGGTTACAGTTATACTAAGATGGAGCGAAGCATTGCTCAGTGTGCTGGTTACAGTTATACTCTGAGGGAGTGAAACATTGCTCAGTGTGCTGGTTACAGTTATACTCTCCGGTATGGAAACATTGCTCAGTGTGCTGGTTACAGTTATAGTCTCCGGTATGGAAACATTGCTCAGTGTGCTGGTTACAGTTATACTCTGAGGGAGTGAAACATTGCTCAGTGTGCTGGTTACAGTTATACTCTGAGGGAGCAAAGCATTGCTCAGTGTGCTGGTTACAGTTATACTCTGAGGGAGTGAAACATTGCTCAGTGTGCTGGTTACAGTTATACTCTCCGGTATGGAAACATTGCTCAGTGTGCTGGTTACAGTTATACTCTCCGGTATGGAAACATTGCTCAGTGTGCTGGTTACAGTTATACTCTGAGGGAGCGAAGCATTGCTCAGTGTGCTGGTTACAGTTATAATCTCAGAGAGTGAAACATTGCTCAGTGTGCTGGTTACAGTTATACTCTCCAGTATGGAAACATTGCTCAGTGTGCTGGTTACAGTTATACTCTCCAGTATGGAATCATTGCTCAGTGTGCTGGTTACAGTTATACTCTCCAGTATGGAAACATTGCTCAGTGTGCTGGTTACAGTTATACTCTCCAGTATGGAAACATTGCTCAGTGTGCTGGTTACAGTTATGCTCTCCGGTATGGAAACATTGCTCAGTGTGCTGGTTACAGTTATAATCTCAGAGAGTGAAACATTGCTCAGTGTGCTGGTTACAGTTATACTCTCTGGTATGGAAAGATTGCTCAGTGTGCTGGTTACAGTTATACTCTCTGGTATGGAAAGATTGCTCAGTGTGCTGGTTACAGTTATAATCTCAGAGAGTGAAACATTGCTCAGTGTGCTGGTTACAGTTATACTCTCCGGTATGGAAACATTGCTCAGTGTGCTGGTTACAGTTATACTCTCCGGTATGGAAACATTGCTCAGTGTGCTGGTTACAGTTATAATCTCAGAGAGTGAAACATTGCTCAGTGTGCTGGTTACAGTTATACTCTGAGGGAGCGAAGCATTGCTCAGTGTGCTGGTTACAGTTATAATCTCAGAGAGTGAAACATTGCTCAGTGTGCTGGTTACAGTTATACTCTCCAGTATGGAAACATTGCTCAGTGTGCTGGTTACAGTTATACTCTCCAGTATGGAAACATTGCTCAGTGTGCTGGTTACAGTTATACTCTCCAGTATGGAAACATTGCTCAGTGTGCCGGTTACAGTTATACTCTCCAGTATGGAAACATTGCTCAGTGTGCTGGTTACAGTTATACTCTCCGGTATGGAAACATTGCTCAGTGTGCTGGTTACAGTTATACTCTCCGGTATGGAAACATTGCTCAGTGTGCTGGTTACAGTTATACTCTCCGGTATGGAAACATTGCTCAGTGTGCTGGTTACAGTTATAATCTCAGAGAGTGAAACATTGCTGAGTGTGCTGGTTACAGTTATACTCTCCGGTATGGAAACATTGCTCAGTGTGCTGGTTACAGTTATAGTCTCCGGTATGGAAACATTGCTCAGTGTGCTGGTTACAGTTATACTCTGAGGGAGTGAAACATTGCTCAGTGTGCTGGTTACAGTTAAACTCTGAGGGAGCAAAGCATTGCTCAGTGTGCTGGTTACAGTTATACTCTGAGGGAGTGAAACATTGCTCAGTGTGCTGGTTACAGTTATACTCTCCGGTATGGAAACATTGCTCAGTGTGCTGGTTACAGTTATACTCTCCGGTATGGAAACATTGCTCAGTGTGCTGGTTACAGTTATACTCTGAGGGAGCGAAGCATTGCTCAGTGTGCTGGTTACAGTTATACTCTCCGGTATGGAAACATTGCTCAGTGTGCTGGTTACAGTTATACTCTCCGGTATGGAAATATTGCTCAGTGTGCTGGTTACAGTTATACTCTCCGGTATGGAAACATTGCTCAGTGTGCTGGTTACAGTTATACTCTCCGGTATGGAAACATTGCTCAGTGTGCTGGTTACAGTTATACTCTGAGGGAGCGAAGCATTGCTCAGTGTGCTGGTAACAGTTATACTCTCCGATATGGAAACATTGCTCAGTGTGCTGGTTACAGTTATACTCCCCGGTATGGAAACATTGCTCAGTGTGCTGGTTACAGTTATACTCTCCGGTATGGAAACATTGCTCAGTGTGCTGGTTACAGTTATACTCTCCGGTATGGAAACATTGCTCAGTGTGCTGGTTACAGTTATACTCTCCGGTATGGAAACATTGCTCAGTGTGCTGGTTACAGTTATACTCTCCAGTATGGAAACATTGCTCAGTGTGCTGGTTACAGTTATACTCTCCGGTATGGAAACATTGCTCAGTGTGCTGGTTACAGTTATAATCTCAGAGAGTGAAACATTGCTCAGTGTGCTGGTTACAGTTATAATCTCAGAGAGTGAAACATTACTCAGTGTGCTGGTTACAGTTATAATCTCAGAGAGTGAAACATTGCTCAGTGTGCTGGCTACAGTTTACTCTCCGGTATGGAAACATTGCTCAGTGTGCTGGTTACAGTTATAATCTCAGAGAGTGAAACATTGCTCAGTGTGCTGGTTACAGTTATACTCTCCGGTATGGAAACATTGCTCAGTGTGCTGGTTACAGTTATGCTCTCCGGTATGGAAACATTGCTCAGTGTGCTGGTTACAGTTATACTCTGAGGGAGCGAAGCATTGCTCAGTGTGCTGGTTACAGTTATAATCTCAGAGAGTGAAACATTGCTCAGTGTGCTGGTTACCGTTATACTCTCCAGTATGGAAACATTGCTCAGTGTGCTGGTTACAGTTATAATCTCAGAGAGTGAAACATTGCTCAGTGTGCTGGTTACAGTTATACTCTCCGGTATGGAAACATTGCTCAGTGTGCTGGTTACAGTTATACTCTCCGGTATGGAAACATTGCTCAGTGTGCTGGTTACAGTTATATTCTCAGAGAGTGAAACATTGCTCAGTGTACTGGTTACAGTTATACTCTCCGGTATGGAAACATTGCTCAGTGTACTGGTTACAGTTACACTCTCCGGTATGGAAACATTGCTCAGTGTGCTGGTTACAGTTATACTCTCCGGTATGGAAACATTGCTCAGTGTGCTGGTTACAGTTATACTCTGAGGGAGCGAAGCATTGCTCAGTGTGCTGGTTACAGTTATACTCTCCGGTATGGAAACATTGCTCAGTGTGCTGGTTACAGTTATACTCTCTGGGATGGAAACATTGCTCAGTGTACTGGTTACAGTTATACTCTCCGGTATGGAAACATTGCTCAGTGTGCTGGTTACAGTTATAATCTCAGAGAGTGAAACATTGCTCAGTGTGCTGGTTACAGTTATACTCTCCGGTATGGAAACATTGCTCAGTGTGCTGGTTACAGTTATAATCTCAGAGAGTGAAACATTGCTCAGTGTGCTGGTTACAGTTATACTCTCCGGTATGGAAACATTGCTCAGTGTGCTGGTTACAGTTATATTCTCAGAGAGTGAAACATTGCTCAGTGTGCTGGTTACAGTTATAATCTCAGAGAGTGAAACATTGCTCAGTGTACTGCTTACAGTTATACTCTCCTGTATGGAAACATTGCTCAGTGTGCTGGTTACAGTTATACTCTCCGGTATGGAAACATTGCTCAGTGTGCTGGTTACAGTTATACTCTCCGGTATGGAAACATTGCTCAGTGTGCTGGTTACAGTTATACTCTCTGGTATGGAAAGATTGCTCAGTGTGCTGGTTACAGTTATAATCTCAGAGAGTGAAACATTGCTCAGTGTGCTGGTTACAGTTATACTCTCCGGTATGGAAACATTGCTCAGTGTGCTGGTTACAGTTATAATCTCCGGTATGGAAACATTGCTCAGTGTGCTGGTTACAGTTATAATCTCAGAGAGTGAAACATTGCTCAGTGTGCTGGTTACAGTTATACTCTGAGGGAGCGAAGCATTGCTCAGTGTGCTGGTTACAGTTATAATCTCAGAGAGTGAAACATTGCTCAGTGTGCTGGTTACAGTTATACTCTCCAGTATGGAAACATTGCTCAGTGTGCTGGTTACAGTTATACTCTCCAGTATGGAAACATTGCTCAGTGTGCTGGTTACAGTTATACTCTCCAGTATGGAAACATTGCTCAGTGTGCCGGTTACAGTTATACTCTCCAGTATGGAAACATTGCTCAGTGTGCTGGTTACAGTTATACTCTCCGGTATGGAAACATTGCTCAGTGTGCTGGTTACAGTTATACTCTCCGGTATGGAAACATTGCTCAGTGTGCTGGTTACAGTTATACTCTCCGGTATGGAAACATTGCTCAGTGTGCTGGTTACAGTTATAATCTCAGAGAGTGAAACATTGCTCAGTGTGCTGGTTACAGTTATAATCTCAGAGAGTGAAACATTGCTCAGTGTGCTGGTTACAGTTTACTCTCCAGTATGGAAACATTGCTCAGTGTGCTGGTTACAGTTATAATCTCAGAGAGTGAAACATTGCTCAGTGTGCTGGTTACAGTTATACTCTCTGGTATGGAAAGATTGCTCAGTGTGCTGGTTACAGTTATAATCTCAGAGAGTGAAACATTGCTCAGTGTGCTGGTTACAGTTATAATCTCAGAGAGTGAAACATTGCTCAGTGTGCTGGTTACAGTTACACTCTCCGGTATGGAAACATTGCTCAGTGTGCTGGTTACAGTTATAATCTCAGAGAGTGAAACATTGCTCAGTGTGCTGGTTACAGTTATACTCTCCAGTATGGAAACATTGCTCAGTGTGCTGGTTACAGTTATACTCTGAGGGAGCGAAGCATTGCTCAGTGTGCTGGTTACAGTTATACTCTCCGGTATGGAAACATTGCTCAGTGTGCTGGTTACAGTTATACTCTGAGGGAGCGAAGCATTGCTCAGTGTGCTGGTTACAGTTACACTCTCCGGTATGGAAACATTGCTCAGTGTGCTGGTTACAGTTATACTCTCCGGTATGGAAACATTGCTCAGTGTGCTGGTTACAGTTATACTCTGAGGGAGCGAAGCATTGCTCAGTGTGCTGGTTACAGTTATACTCTCCGGTATGGAAACATTGCTCAGTGTGCTGGTTACAGTTATACTCTCTGGGATGGAAACATTGCTCAGTGTACTGGTTACAGTTATACTCTCCGGTATGGAAACATTGCTCAGTGTGCTGGTTACAGTTATAATCTCAGAGAGTGAAACATTGCTCAGTGTGCTGGTTACAGTTATACTCTCCGGTATGGAAACATTGCTCAGTGTGCTGGTTACAGTTATAATCTCAGAGAGTGAAACATTGCTCAGTGTGCTGGTTACAGTTATACTCTCCGGTATGGAAACATTGCTCAGTGTGCTGGTTACAGTTATATTCTCAGAGAGTGAAACATTGCTCAGTGTGCTGGTTACAATTATAATCTCAGAGAGTGAAACATTGCTCAGTGTACTGCTTACAGTTATACTCTCCGGTATGGAAACATTGCTCAGTGTGCTGGTTACAGTTATACTCTCCGGTATGGAAACGTTGCTCAGTGTGCTGGTTACAGTTATACTCTCCGGTATGGAAACATTGCTCAGTGTGCTGGTTACAGTTATACTCTCTGGTATGGAAAGATTGCTCAGTGTGCTGGTTACAGTTATAATCTCAGAGAGTGAAACATTGCTCAGTGTGCTGGTTACAGTTATACTCTCCGGTATGGAAACATTGCTCAGTGTGCTGGTTACAGTTATACTCTCCGGTATGGAAACATTGCTCAGTGTGCTGGTTACAGTTATAATCTCAGAGAGTGAAACATTGCTCAGTGTGCTGGTTACAGTTATACTCTGAGGGAGCGAAGCATTGCTCAGTGTGCTGGTTACAGTTATAATCTCAGAGAGTGAAACATTGCTCAGTGTGCTGGTTACAGTTATACTCTCCAGTATGGAAACATTGCTCAGTGTGCTGGTTACAGTTATACTCTCCAGTATGGAAACATTGCTCAGTGTGCCGGTTACAGTTATACTCTCCAGTATGGAAACATTGCTCAGTGTGCTGGTTACAGTTATAATCTCAGAGAGTGAAACATTGCTCAGTGTGCTGGTTACAGTTATACTCTCCGGTATGGAAACATTGCTCAGTGTGCTGGTTACAGTTATAATCTCAGAGAGTGAAACATTGCTCAGTGTGCTGGTTACAGTTATACTCTCCAGTATGGAAACATTGCTCAGTGTGCTGGTTACAGTTGTACTCTCCGGTATGGAAACATTGCTCAGTGTGCTGGTTACAGTTATACTCTCCGGTATGGCAACATTGCTCAGTGTGCTGGTTACAGTTATACTCTCTGGTATGGAAAGATTGCTCAGTGTGCTGGTTACAGTTATACTCTGCGGTATGGAAACATTGCTCAGTGTGCTGGTTACAGTTATACTCTCCGGTATGGAAACATTGCTCAGTGTGCTGGTTACAGTTATAATCTCAGAGAGTGAAACATTGCTCAGTGTGCTGGTTACAGTTATAATCTCAGAGAGTGAAACATTGCTCAGTGTGCTGGTTACAGTTATAATCTCAGAGAGTGAAACATTGCTCAGTGTGCTGGTTACAGTTAACTCTCCGGTATGGAAACATTGCTCAGTGTGCTGGTTACAGTTATAATCTCAGAGAGTGAAACATTGCTCAGTGTGCTGGTTACAGTTTACTCTCCAGTCTGGAAACATTGCTCAGTGTGCTGGTTACAGTTATAATCTCAGAGAGTGAAACATTGCTCAGTGTGCTGGTTACAGTTATACTCTCTGGTATGGAAAGATTGCTCAGTGTGCTGGTTACAGTTATAATCTCAGAGAGTGATACATTGCTCAGTGTGCTGGTTACAGTTATAATCTCAGAGAGTGAAACATTGCTCAGTGTGCTGGTTACAGTTATACTCTCCGGTATGGAAACATTGCTCAGTGTGCTGGTTACAGTTATAATCTCAGAGAGTGAAACATTGCTCAGTGTGCTGGTTACAGTTATACTCTCCAGTATGGAAACATTGCTCAGTGTGCTGGTTACAGTTGTACTCTCCGGTATGGAAACATTGCTCAGTGTGCTGGTTACAGTTATACTCTCCGGTATGGCAACATTGCTCAGTGTGCTGGTTACAGTTATACTCTCTGGTATGGAAAGATTGCTCAGTGTGCTGGTTACAGTTATACTCTGCGGTATGGAAACATTGCTCAGTGTGCTGGTTACAGTTATACTCTCCGGTATGGAAACATTGCTCAGTGTGCTGGTTACAGTTATACTCTGAGGGAGCGAAGCATTGCTCAGTGTGCTGGTTACAGTTATACTCTCCGGTATGGAAACATTGCTCAGTGTGCTGGTTACAGTTATACTCTCTGGGATGGAAACATTGCTCAGTGTACTGGTTACAGTTATACTCTCCGGTATGGAAACATTGCTCAGTGTGCTCGTTACAGTTATAATCTCAGAGAGTGAAACATTGCTCAGTGTGCTGGTTACAGTTATACTCTCCGGTATGGAAACATTGCTCAGTGTGCTGGTTACAGTTATAATCTCAGAGAGTGAAACATTGCTCAGTGTGCTGGTTACAGTTATACTCTCCGGTATGGAAACATTGCTCAGTGTGCTGGTTACAGTTATATTCTCAGAGAGTGAAACATTGCTCAGTGTGCTGGTTACAGTTATAATCTCAGAGAGTGAAACATTGCTCAGTGTACTGCTTACAGTTATACTCTCCGGTATGGAAACATTGCTCAGTGTGCTGGTTACAGTTATACTCTCTGGGATGGAAACATTGCTCAGTGTACTGGTTACAGTTATACTCTCCGGTATGGAAACATTGCTCAGTGTGCTGGTTACAGTTATAATCTCAGAGAGTGAAACATTGCTCAGTGTGCTGGTTACAGTTATACTCTCCGGTATGGAAACATTGCTCAGTGTGCTGGTTACAGTTATAATCTCAGAGAGTGAAACATTGCTCAGTGTGCTGGTTACAGTTATACTCTCCGGTATGGAAACATTGCTCAGTGTGCTGGTTACAGTTATATTCTCAGAGAGTGAAACATTGCTCAGTGTGCTGGTTACAGTTATAATCTCAGAGAGTGAAACATTGCTCAGTGTACTGCTTACAGTTATACTCTCCTGTATGGAAACATTGCTCAGTGTGCTGGTTACAGTTATACTCTCCGGTATGGAAACATTGCTCAGTGTGCTGGTTACAGTTATACTCTCCGGTATGGAAACATTGCTCAGTGTGCTGGTTACAGTTATACTCTCTGGTATGGAAAGATTGCTCAGTGTGCTGGTTACAGTTATAATCTCAGAGAGTGAAACATTGCTCAGTGTGCTGGTTACAGTTATACTCTCCGGTATGGAAACATTGCTCAGTGTGCTGGTTACAGTTATAATCTCCGGTATGGAAACATTGCTCAGTGTGCTGGTTACAGTTATAATCTCAGAGAGTGAAACATTGCTCAGTGTGCTGGTTACAGTTATACTCTGAGGGAGCGAAGCATTGCTCAGTGTGCTGGTTACAGTTATAATCTCAGAGAGTGAAACATTGCTCAGTGTGCTGGTTACAGTTATACTCTCCAGTATGGAAACATTGCTCAGTGTGCTGGTTACAGTTATACTCTCCAGTATGGAAACATTGCTCAGTGTGCTGGTTACAGTTATACTCTCCAGTATGGAAACATTGCTCAGTGTGCCGGTTACAGTTATACTCTCCAGTATGGAAACATTGCTCAGTGTGCTGGTTACAGTTATACTCTCCGGTATGGAAACATTGCTCAGTGTGCTGGTTACAGTTATACTCTCCGGTATGGAAACATTGCTCAGTGTGCTGGTTACAGTTATACTCTCCGGTATGGAAACATTGCTCAGTGTGCTGGTTACAGTTATAATCTCAGAGAGTGAAACATTGCTCAGTGTGCTGGTTACAGTTATAATCTCAGAGAGTGAAACATTGCTCAGTGTGCTGGTTACAGTTTACTCTCCAGTATGGAAACATTGCTCAGTGTGCTGGTTACAGTTATAATCTCAGAGAGTGAAACATTGCTCAGTGTGCTGGTTACAGTTATACTCTCTGGTATGGAAAGATTGCTCAGTGTGCTGGTTACAGTTATAATCTCAGAGAGTGAAACATTGCTCAGTGTGCTGGTTACAGTTATAATCTCAGAGAGTGAAACATTGCTCAGTGTGCTGGTTACAGTTACACTCTCCGGTATGGAAACATTGCTCAGTGTGCTGGTTACAGTTATAATCTCAGAGAGTGAAACATTGCTCAGTGTGCTGGTTACAGTTATACTCTCCAGTATGGAAACATTGCTCAGTGTGCTGGTTACAGTTATACTCTGAGGGAGCGAAGCATTGCTCAGTGTGCTGGTTACAGTTATACTCTCCGGTATGGAAACATTGCTCAGTGTGCTGGTTACAGTTATACTCTGAGGGAGCGAAGCATTGCTCAGTGTGCTGGTTACAGTTACACTCTCCGGTATGGAAACATTGCTCAGTGTGCTGGTTACAGTTATACTCTCCGGTATGGAAACATTGCTCAGTGTGCTGGTTACAGTTATACTCTGAGGGAGCGAAGCATTGCTCAGTGTGCTGGTTACAGTTATACTCTCCGGTATGGAAACATTGCTCAGTGTGCTGGTTACAGTTATACTCTCTGGGATGGAAACATTGCTCAGTGTACTGGTTACAGTTATACTCTCCGGTATGGAAACATTGCTCAGTGTGCTGGTTACAGTTATAATCTCAGAGAGTGAAACATTGCTCAGTGTGCTGGTTACAGTTATACTCTCCGGTATGGAAACATTGCTCAGTGTGCTGGTTACAGTTATAATCTCAGAGAGTGAAACATTGCTCAGTGTGCTGGTTACAGTTATACTCTCCGGTATGGAAACATTGCTCAGTGTGCTGGTTACAGTTATATTCTCAGAGAGTGAAACATTGCTCAGTGTGCTGGTTACAGTTATAATCTCAGAGAGTGAAACATTGCTCAGTGTACTGCTTACAGTTATACTCTCCGGTATGGAAACATTGCTCAGTGTGCTGGTTACAGTTATACTCTCCGGTATGGAAACGTTGCTCAGTGTGCTGGTTACAGTTATACTCTCCGGTATGGAAACATTGCTCAGTGTGCTGGTTACAGTTATACTCTCTGGTATGGAAAGATTGCTCAGTGTGCTGGTTACAGTTATAATCTCAGAGAGTGAAACATTGCTCAGTGTGCTGGTTACAGTTATACTCTCCGGTATGGAAACATTGCTCAGTGTGCTGGTTACAGTTATACTCTCCGGTATGGAAACATTGCTCAGTGTGCTGGTTACAGTTATAATCTCAGAGAGTGAAACATTGCTCAGTGTGCTGGTTACAGTTATACTCTGAGGGAGCGAAGCATTGCTCAGTGTGCTGGTTACAGTTATAATCTCAGAGAGTGAAACATTGCTCAGTGTGCTGGTTACAGTTATACTCTCCAGTATGGAAACATTGCTCAGTGTGCTGGTTACAGTTATACTCTCCAGTATGGAAACATTGCTCAGTGTGCTGGTTACAGTTATACTCTCCAGTATGGAAACATTGCTCAGTGTGCCGGTTACAGTTATACTCTCCAGTATGGAAACATTGCTCAGTGTGCTGGTTACAGTTATAATCTCAGAGAGTGAAACATTGCTCAGTGTGCTGGTTACAGTTATACTCTCCGGTATGGAAACATTGCTCAGTGTGCTGGTTACAGTTATAATCTCAGAGAGTGAAACATTGCTCAGTGTGCTGGTTACAGTTATACTCTCCAGTATGGAAACATTGCTCAGTGTGCTGGTTACAGTTGTACTCTCCGGTATGGAAACATTGCTCAGTGTGCTGGTTACAGTTATACTCTCCGGTATGGCAACATTGCTCAGTGTGCTGGTTACAGTTATACTCTCTGGTATGGAAAGATTGCTCAGTGTGCTGGTTACAGTTATACTCTGCGGTATGGAAACATTGCTCAGTGTGCTGGTTACAGTTATACTCTCCGGTATGGAAACATTGCTCAGTGTGCTGGTTACAGTTATAATCTCAGAGAGTGAAACATTGCTCAGTGTGCTGGTTACAGTTATAATCTCAGAGAGTGAAACATTGCTCAGTGTGCTGGTTACAGTTATAATCTCAGAGAGTGAAACATTGCTCAGTGTGCTGGTTACAGTTAACTCTCCGGTATGGAAACATTGCTCAGTGTGCTGGTTACAGTTATAATCTCAGAGAGTGAAACATTGCTCAGTGTGCTGGTTACAGTTTACTCTCCAGTCTGGAAACATTGCTCAGTGTGCTGGTTACAGTTATAATCTCAGAGAGTGAAACATTGCTCAGTGTGCTGGTTACAGTTATACTCTCTGGTATGGAAAGATTGCTCAGTGTGCTGGTTACAGTTATAATCTCAGAGAGTGATACATTGCTCAGTGTGCTGGTTACAGTTATAATCTCAGAGAGTGAAACATTGCTCAGTGTGCTGGTTACAGTTATACTCTCCGGTATGGAAACATTGCTCAGTGTGCTGGTTACAGTTATAATCTCAGAGAGTGAAACATTGCTCAGTGTGCTGGTTACAGTTATACTCTCCAGTATGGAAACATTGCTCAGTGTGCTGGTTACAGTTGTACTCTCCGGTATGGAAACATTGCTCAGTGTGCTGGTTACAGTTATACTCTCCGGTATGGCAACATTGCTCAGTGTGCTGGTTACAGTTATACTCTCTGGTATGGAAAGATTGCTCAGTGTGCTGGTTACAGTTATACTCTGCGGTATGGAAACATTGCTCAGTGTGCTGGTTACAGTTATACTCTCCGGTATGGAAACATTGCTCAGTGTGCTGGTTACAGTTATACTCTGAGGGAGCGAAGCATTGCTCAGTGTGCTGGTTACAGTTATACTCTCCGGTATGGAAACATTGCTCAGTGTGCTGGTTACAGTTATACTCTCTGGGATGGAAACATTGCTCAGTGTACTGGTTACAGTTATACTCTCCGGTATGGAAACATTGCTCAGTGTGCTCGTTACAGTTATAATCTCAGAGAGTGAAACATTGCTCAGTGTGCTGGTTACAGTTATACTCTCCGGTATGGAAACATTGCTCAGTGTGCTGGTTACAGTTATAATCTCAGAGAGTGAAACATTGCTCAGTGTGCTGGTTACAGTTATACTCTCCGGTATGGAAACATTGCTCAGTGTGCTGGTTACAGTTATATTCTCAGAGAGTGAAACATTGCTCAGTGTGCTGGTTACAGTTATAATCTCAGAGAGTGAAACATTGCTCAGTGTACTGCTTACAGTTATACTCTCCGGTATGGAAACATTGCTCAGTGTGCTGGTTACAGTTATACTCTCCGGTATGGAAACATTGCTCAGTGTGCTGGTTACAATTATACTCTCCGGTATGGAAACATTGCTCAGTGTGCTGGTTAAAGTTATACTCTCCGGTATGGCAACATTGCTCAGTGTGCTGGTTACAGTTATACTCTCTGGTATGGAAAGATTGCTCAGTGTGCTGGTTACAGTTATACTCTCCGGTATGGAAACATTGCTCAGTGTGCTGGTTACAGTTATACTCTGAGGGAGCGAAGCATTGCTCAGTGTGCTGGTTACAGTTATACTCTCCGGTATGGAAACATTGCTCAGTGTGCTGGTTACAGTTATAATCTCAGGGAGTGAAACATTGCTCAGTGTGCTGGTTACAGTTATAATCTCAGAGAGTGAAACATTGCTCAGTGTGCTGGTTACAGTTATACTCTCCGGTATGGAAACATTGCTCAGTGTGCTGGTTACAGTTATACTCTCCGGTATGGAAACATTGCTCAGTGTGCTGTTTACAGTTAGAATCTCAGGTAGTGAAACATTGCTCAGTGTGCTGGTTACAGTTATACTCTCCAGTATGGAAACATTGCTCAGTGTGCTGGTTACAGTTATACTCTGAGATAGCGAAGCATTGCTCAGTGTGCTGGTTACAGTTATACTCTCCGGTATGGAAACATTGCTCAGTGTGCTGGTTACAGTTATACTCTGAGGGAGTGAAACATTGCTCAGTGTGCTGGTTACAGTTATACTAAGATGGAGCGAAGCATTGCTCAGTGTGCTGGTTACAGTTATACTCTGAGGGAGTGAAACATTGCTCAGTGTGCTGGTTACAGTTATACTCTCCGGTATGGAAACATTGCTCAGTGTGCTGCTTACAGTTATAGTCTCCGGTATGGAAACATTGCTCAGTGTGCTGGTTACAGTTATACTCTGAGGGAGTGAAACATTGCTCAGTGTGCTGGTTACAGTTATACTCTGAGGGAGCAAAGCATTGCTCAGTGTGCTGGTTACAGTTATACTCTGAGGGAGTGAAACATTGCTCAGTGTGCTGGTTACAGTTATACTCTCCGGTATGGAAACATTGCTCAGTGTGCTGGTTACAGTTATACTCTCCGGTATGGAAACATTGCTCAGTGTGCTGGTTACAGTTATACTCTGAGGGAGCGAAGCATTGCTCAGTGTGCTGGTTACAGTTATAATCTCAGAGAGTGAAACATTGCTCAGTGTGCTGGTTACAGTTATACTCTCCAGTATGGAAACATTGCTCAGTGTGCTGGTTACAGTTATACTCTCCAGTATGGAATCATTGCTCAGTGTGCTGGTTACAGTTATACTCTCCAGTATGGAAACATTGCTCAGTGTGCTGGTTACAGTTATACTCTCCAGTATGGAAACATTGCTCAGTGTGCTGGTTACAGTTATGCTCTCCGGTATGGAAACATTGCTCAGTGTGCTGGTTACAGTTATAATCTCAGAGAGTGAAACATTGCTCAGTGTGCTGGTTACAGTTATACTCTCTGGTATGGAAAGATTGCTCAGTGTGCTGGTTACAGTTATACTCTCTGGTATGGAAAGATTGCTCAGTGTGCTGGTTACAGTTATAATCTCAGAGAGTGAAACATTGCTCAGTGTGCTGGTTACAGTTATACTCTCCGGTATGGAAACATTGCTCAGTGTGCTGGTTACAGTTATACTCTCCGGTATGGAAACATTGCTCAGTGTGCTGGTTACAGTTATAATCTCAGAGAGTGAAACATTGCTCAGTGTGCTGGTTACAGTTATACTCTGAGGGAGCGAAGCATTGCTCAGTGTGCTGGTTACAGTTATAATCTCAGAGAGTGAAACATTGCTCAGTGTGCTGGTTACAGTTATACTCTCCAGTATGGAAACATTGCTCAGTGTGCTGGTTACAGTTATACTCTCCAGTATGGAAACATTGCTCAGTGTGCTGGTTACAGTTATACTCTCCAGTATGGAAACATTGCTCAGTGTGCCGGTTACAGTTATACTCTCCAGTATGGAAACATTGCTCAGTGTGCTGGTTACAGTTATACTCTCCGGTATGGAAACATTGCTCAGTGTGCTGGTTACAGTTATACTCTCCGGTATGGAAACATTGCTCAGTGTGCTGGTTACAGTTATACTCTCCGGTATGGAAACATTGCTCAGTGTGCTGGTTACAGTTATAATCTCAGAGAGTGAAACATTGCTGAGTGTGCTGGTTACAGTTATACTCTCCGGTATGGAAACATTGCTCAGTGTGCTGGTTACAGTTATAGTCTCCGGTATGGAAACATTGCTCAGTGTGCTGGTTACAGTTATACTCTGAGGGAGTGAAACATTGCTCAGTGTGCTGGTTACAGTTAAACTCTGAGGGAGCAAAGCATTGCTCAGTGTGCTGGTTACAGTTATACTCTGAGGGAGTGAAACATTGCTCAGTGTGCTGGTTACAGTTATACTCTCCGGTATGGAAACATTGCTCAGTGTGCTGGTTACAGATATACTCTCCGGTATGGAAACATTGCTCAGTGTGCTGGTTACAGTTATACTCTGAGGGAGCGAAGCATTGCTCAGTGTGCTGGTTACAGTTATAATCTCAGAGAGTGAAACATTGCTCAGTGTGCTGGTTACAGTTATACTCTCCAGTATGGAAACATTGCTCAGTGTGCTGGTTACAGTTGTACTCTCCGGTATGGAAACATTGCTCAGTGTGCTGGTTACAGTTATACTCTCCGGTATGGCAACATTGCTCAGTGTGCTGGTTACAGTTATACTCTCTGGTATGGAAAGATTGCTCAGTGTGCTGGTTACAGTTATACTCTGCGGTATGGAAACATTGCTCAGTGTGCTGGTTACAGTTATACTCTCCGGTATGGAAACATTGCTCAGTGTGCTGGTTACAGTTATAATCTCAGAGAGTGAAACATTGCTCAGTGTGCTGGTTACAGTTATACTCTCCGGTATGGAAACATTGCTCAGTGTGCTGGTTACAGTTATACTCTCCGGTATGGAAACATTGCTCAGTGTGCTGGTTACAGTTAGAATCTCAGGTAGTGAAACATTGCTCAGTGTGCTGGTTACAGTTATACTCTCCAGTATGGAAACATTGCTCAGTGTGCTGGTTACAGTTATACTCTGAGATAGCGAAGCATTGCTCAGTGAGCTGGTTACAGTTATACTCTCCGGTATGGAAACATTGCTCAGTGTGCTGGTTACAGTTATACTCTGAGGGAGTGAAACATTGCTCAGTGTGCTGGTTACAGTTATACTATGATGGAGCGAAGCATTGCTCAGTGTGCTGGTTACAGTTATACTCTGAGGGAGTGAAACATTGCTCAGTGTGCTGGTTACAGTTATACTCTCTGGTATGGAAAGATTGCTCAGTGTGCTGGTTACAGTTATACTCTGCGGTATGGAAACATTGCTCAGTGTGCTGGTTACAGTTATACTCTCCGGTATGGAAACATTGCTCAGTGTACTGGTTACAGTTATAATCTCAGAGAGTGAAACATTGCTCAGTGTGCTGGTTACAGTTATAATCTCAGAGAGTGAAACATTGCTCAGTGTGCTG
Source organism: Hemitrygon akajei (assembly GCF_048418815.1). Lineage (NCBI taxonomy): Eukaryota > Metazoa > Chordata > Chondrichthyes > Myliobatiformes > Dasyatidae > Hemitrygon > Hemitrygon akajei. The sequence goes on from NC_133134.1 coordinate 172,679,979, forward strand.
GTTACAGTTATAATCTCAGAGAGTGAAACATTGCTCAGTGTGCTGGTTACAGTTAACTCTCCGGTATGGAAACATTGCTCAGTGTGCTGGTTACAGTTATAATCTCAGAGAGTGAAACATTGCTCAGTGTGCTGGTTACAGTTTACTCTCCAGTCTGGAAACATTGCTCAGTGTGCTGGTTACAGTTATAATCTCAGAGAGTGAAACATTGCTCAGTGTGCTGGTTACAGTTATACTCTCTGGTATGGAAAGATTGCTCAGTGTGCTGGTTACAGTTATAATCTCAGAGAGTGATACATTGCTCAGTGTGCTGGTTACAGTTATAATCTCAGAGAGTGAAACATTGCTCAGTGTGCTGGTTACAGTTATACTCTCCGGTATGGAAACATTGCTCAGTGTGCTGGTTACAGTTATAATCTCAGAGAGTGAAACATTGCTCAGTGTGCTGGTTACAGTTATACTCTCCAGTATGGAAACATTGCTCAGTGTGCTGGTTACAGTTGTACTCTCCGGTATGGAAACATTGCTCAGTGTGCTGGTTACAGTTATACTCTCCGGTATGGCAACATTGCTCAGTGTGCTGGTTACAGTTATACTCTCTGGTATGGAAAGATTGCTCAGTGTGCTGGTTACAGTTATACTCTGCGGTATGGAAACATTGCTCAGTGTGCTGGTTACAGTTATACTCTCCGGTATGGAAACATTGCTCAGTGTGCTGGTTACAGTTATACTCTGAGGGAGCGAAGCATTGCTCAGTGTGCTGGTTACAGTTATACTCTCCGGTATGGAAACATTGCTCAGTGTGCTGGTTACAGTTATACTCTCTGGGATGGAAACATTGCTCAGTGTACTGGTTACAGTTATACTCTCCGGTATGGAAACATTGCTCAGTGTGCTCGTTACAGTTATAATCTCAGAGAGTGAAACATTGCTCAGTGTGCTGGTTACAGTTATACTCTCCGGTATGGAAACATTGCTCAGTGTGCTGGTTACAGTTATAATCTCAGAGAGTGAAACATTGCTCAGTGTGCTGGTTACAGTTATACTCTCCGGTATGGAAACATTGCTCAGTGTGCTGGTTACAGTTATATTCTCAGAGAGTGAAACATTGCTCAGTGTGCTGGTTACAGTTATAATCTCAGAGAGTGAAACATTGCTCAGTGTACTGCTTACAGTTATACTCTCCGGTATGGAAACATTGCTCAGTGTGCTGGTTACAGTTATACTCTCCGGTATGGAAACATTGCTCAGTGTGCTGGTTACAATTATACTCTCCGGTATGGAAACATTGCTCAGTGTGCTGGTTAAAGTTATACTCTCCGGTATGGCAACATTGCTCAGTGTGCTGGTTACAGTTATACTCTCTGGTATGGAAAGATTGCTCAGTGTGCTGGTTACAGTTATACTCTCCGGTATGGAAACATTGCTCAGTGTGCTGGTTACAGTTATACTCTGAGGGAGCGAAGCATTGCTCAGTGTGCTGGTTACAGTTATACTCTCCGGTATGGAAACATTGCTCAGTGTGCTGGTTACAGTTATAATCTCAGGGAGTGAAACATTGCTCAGTGTGCTGGTTACAGTTATAATCTCAGAGAGTGAAACATTGCTCAGTGTGCTGGTTACAGTTATACTCTCCGGTATGGAAACATTGCTCAGTGTGCTGGTTACAGTTATACTCTCCGGTATGGAAACATTGCTCAGTGTGCTGGTTACAGTTAGAATCTCAGGTAGTGAAACATTGCTCAGTGTGCTGGTTACAGTTATACTCTCCAGTATGGAAACATTGCTCAGTGTGCTGGTTACAGTTATACTCTGAGATAGCGAAGCATTGCTCAGTGTGCTGGTTACAGTTATACTCTCCGGTATGGAAACATTGCTCAGTGTGCTGGTTACAGTTATACTCTGAGGGAGTGAAACATTGCTCAGTGTGCTGGTTACAGTTATACTAAGATGGAGCGAAGCATTGCTCAGTGTGCTGGTTACAGTTATACTCTGAGGGAGTGAAACATTGCTCAGTGTGCTGGTTACAGTTATACTCTCCGGTATGGAAACATTGCTCAGTGTGCTGGTTACAGTTATAGTCTCCGGTATGGAAACATTGCTCAGTGTGCTGGTTACAGTTATACTCTGAGGGAGTGAAACATTGCTCAGTGTGCTGGTTACAGTTATACTCTGAGGGAGCAAAGCATTGCTCAGTGTGCTGGTTACAGTTATACTCTGAGGGAGTGAAACATTGCTCAGTGTGCTGGTTACAGTTATACTCTCCGGTATGGAAACATTGCTCAGTGTGCTGGTTACAGTTATACTCTCCGGTATGGAAACATTGCTCAGTGTGCTGGTTACAGTTATACTCTGAGGGAGCGAAGCATTGCTCAGTGTGCTGGTTACAGTTATAATCTCAGAGAGTGAAACATTGCTCAGTGTGCTGGTTACAGTTATACTCTCCAGTATGGAAACATTGCTCAGTGTGCTGGTTACAGTTATACTCTCCAGTATGGAATCATTGCTCAGTGTGCTGGTTACAGTTATACTCTCCAGTATGGAAACATTGCTCAGTGTGCTGGTTACAGTTATACTCTCCAGTATGGAAACATTGCTCAGTGTGCTGGTTACAGTTATGCTCTCCGGTATGGAAACATTGCTCAGTGTGCTGGTTACAGTTATAATCTCAGAGAGTGAAACATTGCTCAGTGTGCTGGTTACAGTTATACTCTCTGGTATGGAAAGATTGCTCAGTGTGCTGGTTACAGTTATACTCTCTGGTATGGAAAGATTGCTCAGTGTGCTGGTTACAGTTATAATCTCAGAGAGTGAAACATTGCTCAGTGTGCTGGTTACAGTTATACTCTCCGGTATGGAAACATTGCTCAGTGTGCTGGTTACAGTTATACTCTCCGGTATGGAAACATTGCTCAGTGTGCTGGTTACAGTTATAATCTCAGAGAGTGAAACATTGCTCAGTGTGCTGGTTACAGTTATACTCTGAGGGAGCGAAGCATTGCTCAGTGTGCTGGTTACAGTTATAATCTCAGAGAGTGAAACATTGCTCAGTGTGCTGGTTACAGTTATACTCTCCAGTATGGAAACATTGCTCAGTGTGCTGGTTACAGTTATACTCTCCAGTATGGAAACATTGCTCAGTGTGCTGGTTACAGTTATACTCTCCAGTATGGAAACATTGCTCAGTGTGCCGGTTACAGTTATACTCTCCAGTATGGAAACATTGCTCAGTGTGCTGGTTACAGTTATACTCTCCGGTATGGAAACATTGCTCAGTGTGCTGGTTACAGTTATACTCTCCGGTATGGAAACATTGCTCAGTGTGCTGGTTACAGTTATACTCTCCGGTATGGAAACATTGCTCAGTGTGCTGGTTACAGTTATAATCTCAGAGAGTGAAACATTGCTGAGTGTGCTGGTTACAGTTATACTCTCCGGTATGGAAACATTGCTCAGTGTGCTGGTTACAGTTATAGTCTCCAGTATGGAAACATTGCTCAGTGTGCTGGTTACAGTTATACTCTGAGGGAGTGAAACATTGCTCAGTGTGCTGGTTACAGTTAAACTCTGAGGGAGCAAAGCATTGCTCAGTGTGCTGGTTACAGTTATACTCTGAGGGAGTGAAACATTGCTCAGTGTGCTGGTTACAGTTATACTCTCCGGTATGGAAACATTGCTCAGTGTGCTGGTTACAGTTATACTCTCCGGTATGGAAACATTGCTCAGTGTGCTGGTTACAGTTATACTCTGAGGGAGCGAAGCATTGCTCAGTGTGCTGGTTACAGTTATAATCTCAGAGAGTGAAACATTGCTCAGTGTGCTGGTTACAGTTATACTCTCCAGTATGGAAACATTGCTCAGTGTGCTGGTTACAGTTGTACTCTCCGGTATGGAAACATTGCTCAGTGTGCTGGTTACAGTTATACTCTCCGGTATGGCAACATTGCTCAGTGTGCTGGTTACAGTTATACTCTCTGGTATGGAAAGATTGCTCAGTGTGCTGGTTACAGTTATACTCTGCGGTATGGAAACATTGCTCAGTGTGCTGGTTACAGTTATACTCTCCGGTATGGAAACATTGCTCAGTGTGCTGGTTACAGTTATACTCTGAGGGAGCGAAGCATTGCTCAGTGTGCTGGTTACAGTTATACTCTCCGGTATGGAAACATTGCTCAGTGTGCTGGTTACAGTTATACTCTCTGGGATGGAAACATTGCTCAGTGTACTGGTTACAGTTATACTCTCCGGTATGGAAACATTGCTCAGTGTGCTCGTTACAGTTATAATCTCAGAGAGTGAAACATTGCTCAGTGTGCTGGTTACAGTTATACTCTCCGGTATGGAAACATTGCTCAGTGTGCTGGTTACAGTTATAATCTCAGAGAGTGAAACATTGCTCAGTGTGCTGGTTACAGTTATACTCTCCGGTATGGAAACATTGCTCAGTGTGCTGGTTACAGTTATATTCTCAGAGAGTGAAACATTGCTCAGTGTGCTGGTTACAGTTATAATCTCAGAGACTGAAACATTGCTCAGTGTACTGCTTACAGTTATACTCTCCGGTATGGAAACATTGCTCAGTGTGCTGGTTACAGTTATACTCTCCGGTATGGAAACATTGCTCAGTGTGCTGGTTACAGTTATACTCTCCGGTATGGAAACATTGCTCAGTGTGCTGGTTAAAGTTATACTCTCCGGTATGGCAACATTGCTCAGTGTGCTGGTTACAGTTATACTCTCTGGTATGGAAAGATTGCTCAGTGTGCTGGTTACAGTTATAATCTCAGAGAGTGAAACATTGCTCAGTGTGCTGGTTACAGTTATACTCTCCGGTATGGAAACATTGCTCAGTGTGCTGGTTACAGTTATACTCTGAGGGAGCGAAGCATTGCTCAGTGTGCTGGTTACAGTTATACTCTCCGGTATGGAAACATTGCTCAGTGTGCTGGTTACAGTTATAATCTCAGGGAGTGAAACATTGCTCAGTGTGCTGGTTACAGTTATAATCTCAGAGAGTGAAACATTGCTCAGTGTGCTGGTTACAGTTATACTCTCCGGTATGGAAACATTGCTCAGTGTGCTGGTTACAGTTATACTCTCCGGTATGGAAACATTGCTCAGTGTGCTGGTTACAGTTAGAATCTCAGGTAGTGAAACATTGCTCAGTGTGCTGGTTACAGTTATACTCTCCAGTATGGAAACATTGCTCAGTGTGCTGGTTACAGTTATACTCTGAGATAGCGAAGCATTGCTCAGTGTGCTGGTTACAGTTATACTCTCCGGTATGGAAACATTGCTCAGTGTGCTGGTTACAGTTATACTCTGAGGGAGTGAAACATTGCTCAGTGTGCTGGTTACAGTTATACTATGATGGAGCGAAGCATTGCTCAGTGTGCTGGTTACAGTTATACTCTGAGGGAGTGAAACATTGCTCAGTGTGCTGGTTACAGTTATACTCTCCGGTATGGAAACATTGCTCAGTGTGCTGGTTACAGTTATAGTCTCCGGTATGGAAACATTGCTCAGTGTGCTGGTTACAGTTATACTCTGAGGGAGTGAAACATTGCTCAGTGTGCTGGTTACAGTTATACTCTGAGGGAGCAAAGCATTGCTCAGTGTGCTGGTTACAGTTATACTCTGAGGGAGTGAAACATTGCTCAGTGTGCTGGTTACAGTTATACTCTCCGGTATGGAAACATTGCTCAGTGTGCTGGTTACAGTTATACTCTCCGGTATGGAAACATTGCTCAGTGTGCTGGTTACAGTTATACTCTGAGGGAGCGAAGCATTGCTCAGTGTGCTGGTTACAGTTATAATCTCAGAGAGTGAAACATTGCTCAGTGTGCTGGTTACAGTTATACTCTCCAGTATGGAAACATTGCTCAGTGTGCTGGTTACAGTTATACTCTCCAGTATGGAATCATTGCTCAGTGTGCTGGTTACAGTTATACTCTCCAGTATGGAAACATTGCTCAGTGAGCTGGTTACAGTTATACTCTCCAGTATGGAAACATTGCTCAGTGTGCTGGTTACAGTTATGCTCTCCGGTATGGAAACATTGCTCAGTGTGCTGGTTACAGTTATAATCTCAGAGAGTGAAACATTGCTCAGTGTGCTGGTTACAGTTATACTCTCCGGTATGGAAACATTGCTCAGTGTGCTGGTTACAGTTATACTCTCCGGTATGGAAACATTGCTCAGTGTGCTGGTTACAGTTATATTCTCAGAGAGTGGAACATTGCTCAGTGTACTGCTTACAGTTATACTCTCCGGTATGGAAACATTGCTCAGTGTACTGGTTACAGTTATACTCTCTGGTATGGAAAGATTGCTCAGTGTGCTGGTTACAGTTATACTCTCAGAGAGTGAAACATTGCTCAGTGTGCTGGTTACAGTTATACTCCCCGGTATGGAAACATTGCTCAGTGTGCTGGTTACAGTTATAATCTCAGAGAGTGAAACATTGCTCAGTGTGCTGGTTACAGTTATACTCTCCGGTATGGAAACATTGCTCAGTGTGCTGGTTACAGTTATACTCTCCGGTATGGAAACATTGCTCAGTGTGCTGGTTACAGTTATACTCTCTGGTATGGAAAGATTGCTCAGTGTGCTGGTTACAGTTATAATCTCAGAGAGTGAAACATTGCTCAGTGTGCTGGTTACAGTTATACTCTGAGGGAGCGAAGCATTGCTCAGTATGCTGGTTACAGTTATACACTCCGTTATGGAAACATTGCTCAGTGTGCTGGTTACAGTTATAATCTCAGAGAGTGAAACATTGCTCAGTGTGCTGGTTACAGTTTACTCTCCGGTATGGAAACATTGCTCAGTGTGCTGGTTACAGTTATAATCTCAGAGAGTGAAACATTGCTCAGTGTGCTGGTTACAGTTATACTCTCCGGTATGGAAACATTGCTCAGTGTGCTGGTTACAGTTATAATCTCAGAGAGTGAAACATTGCTCAGTGTGCTGGTTACAGTTATAATCTCAGAGAGTGAAACATTGCTCAGTGTGCTGGTTACAGTTATACTCTCCGGTATGGAAACATTGCTCAGTGTGCTGGTTACAGTTATAATCTCAGAGAGTGAAACATTGCTCAGTGTGCTGGTTACAGTTATACTCTCCGGTATGGAAACATTGCTCAGTGTGCTGGTTACAGTTATAATCACAGAGAGTGAAACATTGCTCAGTGTGCTGGTTACAGTTATATTCTCAGAGAGTGAAACATTGCTCAGTGTACTGCTTACAGTTATACTCTCCGGTATGGAATCATTGCTCAGTGTACTGGTTACAGTTATACTCTCTGGTATGGAAAGATTGCTCAGTGTGCTGATAACAGTTATAATCTCAGAGAGTGAAACATTGCTCAGTGTGCTGGTTACAGTTATATTCTCAGAGAGTGAAACATTGCTCAGTGTACTGCTTACAGTTATACTCTCCGGTATGGAAACATTGCTCAGTGTACTGGTTACAGTTATACTCTCCGGTATGGAAACATTGCTCAGTGTGCTGGTTACAGTTATACTCTCCGGTATGGAAACATTGCTCAGTGTGCTGGTTACAGTTATACTCTCTGGTATGGAAAGATTGCTCAGTGTGCTGGTTACAGTTATAATCTCTGAGAGTGAAACATTGCTCAGTGTGCTGGTTACAGTTATACTCTCCGGTATGGAAACATTGCTCAGTGTGCTGGTTACAGTTATACTCTCTGGTATGGAAAGATTGCTCAGTGTGCTGGTTACAGTTATGATCTCAGAGAGTGAAACATTGCTCAGTGTGCTGGTTACAGTTATACTCTCCGGTATGGAAACATTGCTCAGTGTGCTGGTTACAGTTATACTCTCCGGTATGGAAACATTGCTCAGTGTGCTGGTTACAGTTATAATCTCAGAGAGTGAAACATTGCTCAGTGTGCTGGTTACAGTTATACTCTGAGGGAGCGAAGCATTGCTCAGTGTGCTGGTTACAGTTATACTCTCCGGTATGGAAACATTGCTCAGTGTGCTGGTTACTGTTATAATCTCAGAGAGTGAAACATTGCTCAGTGTGCTGGTTACAGTTATACTCTCCGGTATGGAAACATTGCTCAGTGTGCTGGTTACAGTTATACTCTCCGGTATGGAAACATTGCTCAGTGTGCTGGTTACAGTTATAATCTCAGAGAGTGAAACATTGCTCAGTGTGCTGGTTACAGTTATACTCTCCGGTATGGAAACATTGCTCAGTGTGCTGGTTACAGTTATACTCTCCGGTATGGAAACATTGCTCAGTGTGCTGGTTACAGTTATACTCTCTGGTATGGAAAGATTGCTCAGTGTGCTGGTTACAGTTATAATCTCAGAGAGTGAAACATTGCTCAGTGTGCTGGTTACAGTTATACTCTGAGGGAGCGAAGCATTGCTCAGTATGCTGGTTACAGTTATACACTCCGGTATGGAAACATTGCTCAGTGTGCTGGTTACAGTTATAATCTCAGAGAGTGAAACATTGCTCAGTGTGCTGGTTACAGTTTACTCTCCGGTATGGAAACATTGCTCAGTGTGCTGGTTACAGTTATAATCTCAGAGAGTGAAACATTGCTCAGTGTGCTGGTTACAGTTATACTCTCCGGTATGGAAACATTGCTCAGTGTGCTGGTTACAGTTATAATTTCAGAGAGTGAAACATTGCTCAGTGTGCTGGTTACAGTTATAATCTCAGAGAGTGAAACATTGCTCAGTGTGCTGGTTACAGTTATACTCTGAGGGAGCGAAGCATTGCTCAGTGTGCTGGTTACAGTTATACTCTCCGGTATGGAAACATTGCTCAGTGTGCTGGTTACAGTTATAATCTCAGAGAGTGAAACATTGCTCAGTGTGCTGGTTACAGTTATACTCTCCGGTATGGAAACATTGCTCAGTGTGCTGGTTACAGTTATACTCTCCGGTATGGAAACATTGCTCAGTGTGCTGGTTACAGTTATAATCTCAGAGAGTGAAACATTGCTCAGTGTGCTGGTTACAGTTATACTCTCCGGTATGGAAACATAGCTCAGTGTGCTGGTTACAGTTATAATCACAGAGAGTGAAACATTGCTCAGTGTGCTGGTTACAGTTATATTCTCAGAGAGTGAAACATTGCTCAGTGTACTGCTTACAGTTATACTCTCCGGTATGGAATCATTGCTCAGTGTACTGGTTACAGTTATACTCTCTGGTATGGAAAGATTGCTCAGTGTGCTGATAACAGTTATAATCTCAGAGAGTGAAACATTGCTCAGTGTGCTGGTTACAGTTATATTCTCAGAGAGTGAAACATTGCTCAGTGTACTGCTTACAGTTATACTCTCCGGTATGGAAACATTGCTCAGTGTACTGGTTACAGTTATACTCTCCGGTATGGAAACATTGCTCAGTGTGCTGGTTACAGTTATACTCTCCGGTATGGAAACATTGCTCAGTGTGCTGGTTACAGTTATACTCTCTGGTATGGAAAGATTGCTCAGTGTGCTGGTTACAGTTATAATCTCAGAGAGTGAAACATTGCTCAGTGTGCTGGTTACAGTTATACTCTCCGGTATGGAAACATTGCTCAGTGTGCTGGTTACAGTTATACTCTCTGGTATGGAAAGATTGCTCAGTGTGCTGGTTACAGTTATGATCTCAGAGAGTGAAACATTGCTCAGTGTGCTGGTTACAGTTATACTCTCCGGTATGGAAACATTGCTCAGTGTGCTGGTTACAGTTATACTCTCCGGTATGGAAACATTGCTCAGTGTGCTGGTTACAGTTATAATCTCAGAGAGTGAAACATTGCTCAGTGTGCTGGTTACAGTTATACTCTGAGGGAGCGAAGCATTGCTCAGTGTGCTGGTTACAGTTATACTCTCCGGTATGGAAACATTGCTCAGTGTGCTGGTTACTGTTATAATCTCAGAGAGTGAAACATTGCTCAGTGTGCTGGTTACAGTTATACTCTCCGGTATGGAAACATTGCTCTGTGTGCTGGTTACAGTTATACTCTCCGGTATGGAAACATTGCTCAGTGTGCTGGTTACAGTTATAATCTCAGAGAGTGAAACATTGCTCAGTGTGCTGGTTACAGTTATACTCTCCGGTATGGAAACATTGCTCAGTGTGCTGGTTACAGTTATACTCTCCGGTATGGAAACATTGCTCAGTGTGCTGGTTACAGTTATAATCTCAGAGAGTGAAACATTGCTCAGTGTGCTGGTTACAGTTATACTCTCCGGTATGGAAACATTGCTCAGTGTGCTGGTTACAGTTATACTCTGAGGGAGCGAAGCATTGCTCAGTGTGCTGGTTACAGTTATACTCTCCGGTATGGAAACATTGCTCAGTGTGCTGGTTACAGTTATACTCTCCAGTATGGAAACATTGCTCAGTGTGCTGGTTACAGTTATAATCTCAGAGAGTGAAACATTGCTCAGTGTGCTGGTTACAGTTTACTCTCCAGTATGGAAACATTGCTCAGTGTGCTGGTTACAGTTATAATCTCAGAGAGTGAAACATTGCTCAATGTGCTGGTTACAGTTATACTCTCTGGTATGGAAAGATTGCTCAGTGTGCTGGTTACAGTTATAATCTCAGAGAGTGAAACATTGCTCAGTGTGCTGGTTACAGTTATAATCTCAGAGAGTGAAACATTGCTCAGTGTGCTGGTTACAGTTATACTCTCCGGTATGGAAACATTGCTCAGTGTGCTGGTTACAGTTATAATCTCAGAGAGTGAAACATTGCTCAGTGTGCTGGTTACAGTTATACTCTCCAGTATGGAAACATTGCTCAGTGTGCTGGTTACAGTTATACTCTCCGGTATGGAAACATTGCTCAGTGTGCTGGTTACAGTTATACTCTCCGGTATGGAAACATTGCTCAGTGTGCTGGTTACAGTTATACTCTCCGGTATGGAAACATTGCTCAGTGTGCTGGTTACAGTTATACTCTCCGGTATGGAAACATTGCTCAGTGTGCTGGTTACAGTTATACTCTCCGGTATGGAAACATTGCTCAGTGTGCTGGTTACAGTTATAATCTCAGAGAGTGAAACATTGCTCAGTGTGCTGGTTACAGTTATAATCTCAGAGAGTGAAACATTACTCAGTGTGCTGGTTACAGTTATAATCTCAGAGAGTGAAACATTGCTCAGTGTGCTGGTTACAGTTTACTCTCCGGTATGGAAACATTGCTCAGTGTGCTGGTTACAGTTATAATCTCAGAGAGTGAAACATTGCTCAGTGTGCTGGTTACAGTTATACTCTCTGGTATGGAAACATTGCTCAGTGTGCTGGTTACAGTTATGCTCTCCGGTATGGAAGCATTGCTCAGTGTGCTGGTTACAGTTATACTCTGAGGGAGCGAAGCATTGCTCAGTGTGCTGGTTACAGTTATAATCTCAGAGAGTGAAACATTGCTCAGTGTGCTGGTTACCGTTATACTCTCCAGTATGGAAACATTGCTCAGTGTGCTGGTTACAGTTATACTCTCCAGTATGGAAACATTGCTCAGTGTGCTGGTTACTGTTATACTCTCCAGTATGGAAACATTGCTCAGTGTGCTGGTTACAGTTATACTCTCCAGTATGGAAACATTGCTCAGTGTGCTGGTTACAGTTATACCCTCCGGTATGGAAACATTGCTCAGTGTGCTGGTTACAGTTATAATCTCAGAGAGTGAAACATTGCTCAGTGTGCTGGTTACAGTTATACTCTCCGGTATGGAAACATTGCTCAGTGTGCTGGTTACAGTTATACTCTCCGGTATGGAAACATTGCTCAGTGTGCTGGTTACAGTTATATTCTCAGAGAGTGAAACATTGCTCAGTGTACTGCTTACAGTTATACTCTCCGGTATGGAAACATTCCTCAGTGTACTGGTTACAGTTATACTCTCTGGTATGGAAAGATTGCTCAGTGTGCTGGTTACAGTTATAATCTCAGAGAGTGAAACATTGCTCAGTGTGCTGGTTACAGTTATACTCTCCGGTATGGAAACATTGCTCAGTGTGCTGGTTACAGTTATAATCTCAGAGAGTGAAACATTGCTCAGTGTGCTGGTTACAGTTATACTCTCCGGTATGGAAAGATTGCTCAGTGTGCTGGTTACAGTTATAATCTCAGAGAGTGAAACATTGCTCAGTGTGCTGGTTACAGTTATACTCTCCGGTATGGAAACATTGCTCAGTGTGCTGGTTACAGTTATACTCTCCGGTATGGAAACATTGCTCAGTGTGCTGGTTACAGTTAGAATCTCAGGTAGTGAAACATTGCTCAGTGTGCTGGTTACAGTTATACTCTCCAGTATGGAAACATTGCTCAGTGTGCTGGTTACAGTTATACTCTGAGATAGCGAAGCATTGCTCAGTGTGCTGGTTACAGTTATACTCTCCGGTATGGAAACATTGCTCAGTGTGCTGGTTACAGTTATACTCTGAGGGAGTGAAACATTGCTCAGTGTGCTGGTTACAGTTATACTATGATGGAGCGAAGCATTGCTCAGTGTGCTGGTTACAGTTATACTCTGAGGGAGTGAAACATTGCTCAGTGTGCTGGTTACAGTTATACTCTCCGGTATGGAAACATTGCTCAGTGTGCTGGTTACAGTTATAGTCTCCGGTATGGAAACATTGCTCAGTGTGCTGGTTACAGTTATACTCTGAGGGAGTGAAACATTGCTCAGTGTGCTGGTTACAGTTATACTCTGAGGGAGCAAAGCATTGCTCAGTGTGCTGGTTACAGTTATACTCTGAGGGAGTGAAACATTGCTCAGTGTGCTGGTTACAGTTATACTCTCCGGTATGGAAACATTGCTCAGTGTGCTGGTTACAGTTATAGTCTCCGGTATGGAAACATTGCTCAGTGTGCTGGTTACAGTTATACTCTGAGGGAGCGAAGCATTGCTCAGTGTGCTGGTTACAGTTATAATCTCAGAGAGTGAAACATTGCTCAGTGTGCTGGTTACAGTTATACTCTCCAGTATGGAAACATTGCTCAGTGTGCTGGTTACAGTTATACTCTCCAGTATGGAATCATTGCTCAGTGTGCTGGTTACAGTTATACTCTCCAGTATGGAAACATTGCTCAGTGTGCTGGTTACAGTTATACTCTCCAGTATGGAAACATTGCTCAGTGTGCTGGTTACAGTTATGCTCTCCGGTATGGAAACATTGCTCAGTGTGCTGGTTACAGTTATAATCTCAGAGAGTGAAACATTGCTCAGTGTGCTGGTTACAGTTATACTCTCTGGTATGGAAAGATTGCTCAGTGTGCTGGTTACAGTTATACTCTCTGGTATGGAAAGATTGCTCAGTGTGCTGGTTACAGTTATAATCTCAGAGAGTGAAACATTGCTCAGTGTGCTGGTTACAGTTATACTCTCCGGTATGGAAACATTGCTCAGTGTGCTGGTTACAGTTATACTCTCCGGTATGGAAACATTGCTCAGTGTGCTGGTTACAGTTATAATCTCAGAGAGTGAAACATTGCTCAGTGTGCTGGTTACAGTTATACTCTGAGGGAGCGAAGCATTGCTCAGTGTGCTGGTTACAGTTATAATCTCAGAGAGTGAAACATTGCTCAGTGTGCTGGTTACAGTTATACTCTCCAGTATGGAAACATTGCTCAGTGTGCTGGTTACAGTTATACTCTCCAGTATGGAAACATTGCTCAGTGTGCTGGTTACAGTTATACTCTCCAGTATGGAAACATTGCTCAGTGTGCCGGTTACAGTTATACTCTCCAGTATGGAAACATTGCTCAGTGTGCTGGTTACAGTTATACTCTCCGGTATGGAAACATTGCTCAGTGTGCTGGTTACAGTTATACTCTCCGGTATGGAAACATTGCTCAGTGTGCTGGTTACAGTTATACTCTCCGGTATGGAAACATTGCTCAGTGTGCTGGTTACAGTTATAATCTCAGAGAGTGAAACATTGCTGAGTGTGCTGGTTACAGTTATACTCTCCGGTATGGAAACATTGCTCAGTGTGCTGGTTACAGTTATAGTCTCCGGTATGGAAACATTGCTCAGTGTGCTGGTTACAGTTATACTCTGAGGGAGTGAAACATTGCTCAGTGTGCTGGTTACAGTTAAACTCTGAGGGAGCAAAGCATTGCTCAGTGTGCTGGTTACAGTTATACTCTGAGGGAGTGAAACATTGCTCAGTGTGCTGGTTACAGTTATATTCTCAGAGAGTGAAACATTGCTCAGTGTACTGCTTACAGTTATACTCTCCGGTATGGAAACATTCCTCAGTGTACTGGTTACAGTTATACTCTCTGGTATGGAAAGATTGCTCAGTGTGCTGGTTACAGTTATAATCTCAGAGAGTGAAACATTGCTCAGTGTGCTGGTTACAGTTATACTCTCCGGTATGGAAACATTGCTCAGTGTGCTGGTTACAGTTATAATCTCAGAGAGTGAAACATTGCTCAGTGTGCTGGTTACAGTTATACTCTCCGGTATGGAAAGATTGCTCAGTGTGCTGGTTACAGTTATAATCTCAGAGAGTGAAACATTGCTCAGTGTGCTGGTTACAGTTATACTCTCCGGTATGGAAACATTGCTCAGTGTGCTGGTTACAGTTATACTCTCCGGTATGGAAACATTGCTCAGTGTGCTGGTTACAGTTAGAATCTCAGGTAGTGAAACATTGCTCAGTGTGCTGGTTACAGTTATACTCTCCAGTATGGAAACATTGCTCAGTGTGCTGGTTACAGTTATACTCTGAGATAGCGAAGCATTGCTCAGTGTGCTGGTTACAGTTATACTCTCCGGTATGGAAACATTGCTCAGTGTGCTGGTTACAGTTATACTCTGAGGGAGTGAAACATTGCTCAGTGTGCTGGTTACAGTTATACTATGATGGAGCGAAGCATTGCTCAGTGTGCTGGTTACAGTTATACTCTGAGGGAGTGAAACATTGCTCAGTGTGCTGGTTACAGTTATACTCTCCGGTATGGAAACATTGCTCAGTGTGCTGGTTACAGTTATAGTCTCCGGTATGGAAACATTGCTCAGTGTGCTGGTTACAGTTATACTCTGAGGGAGTGAAACATTGCTCAGTGTGCTGGTTACAGTTATACTCTGAGGGAGCAAAGCATTGCTCAGTGTGCTGGTTACAGTTATACTCTGAGGGAGTGAAACATTGCTCAGTGTGCTGGTTACAGTTATACTCTCCGGTATGGAAACATTGCTCAGTGTGCTGGTTACAGTTATAGTCTCCGGTATGGAAACATTGCTCAGTGTGCTGGTTACAGTTATACTCTGAGGGAGCGAAGCATTGCTCAGTGTGCTGGTTACAGTTATAATCTCAGAGAGTGAAACATTGCTCAGTGTGCTGGTTACAGTTATACTCTCCAGTATGGAAACATTGCTCAGTGTGCTGGTTACAGTTATACTCTCCAGTATGGAATCATTGCTCAGTGTGCTGGTTACAGTTATACTCTCCAGTATGGAAACATTGCTCAGTGTGCTGGTTACAGTTATACTCTCCAGTATGGAAACATTGCTCAGTGTGCTGGTTACAGTTATGCTCTCCGGTATGGAAACATTGCTCAGTGTGCTGGTTACAGTTATAATCTCAGAGAGTGAAACATTGCTCAGTGTGCTGGTTACAGTTATACTCTCTGGTATGGAAAGATTGCTCAGTGTGCTGGTTACAGTTATACTCTCTGGTATGGAAAGATTGCTCAGTGTGCTGGTTACAGTTATAATCTCAGAGAGTGAAACATTGCTCAGTGTGCTGGTTACAGTTATACTCTCCGGTATGGAAACATTGCTCAGTGTGCTGGTTACAGTTATACTCTCCGGTATGGAAACATTGCTCAGTGTGCTGGTTACAGTTATAATCTCAGAGAGTGAAACATTGCTCAGTGTGCTGGTTACAGTTATACTCTGAGGGAGCGAAGCATTGCTCAGTGTGCTGGTTACAGTTATAATCTCAGAGAGTGAAACATTGCTCAGTGTGCTGGTTACAGTTATACTCTCCAGTATGGAAACATTGCTCAGTGTGCTGGTTACAGTTATACTCTCCAGTATGGAAACATTGCTCAGTGTGCTGGTTACAGTTATACTCTCCAGTATGGAAACATTGCTCAGTGTGCCGGTTACAGTTATACTCTCCAGTATGGAAACATTGCTCAGTGTGCTGGTTACAGTTATACTCTCCGGTATGGAAACATTGCTCAGTGTGCTGGTTACAGTTATACTCTCCGGTATGGAAACATTGCTCAGTGTGCTGGTTACAGTTATACTCTCCGGTATGGAAACATTGCTCAGTGTGCTGGTTACAGTTATAATCTCAGAGAGTGAAACATTGCTGAGTGTGCTGGTTACAGTTATACTCTCCGGTATGGAAACATTGCTCAGTGTGCTGGTTACAGTTATAGTCTCCGGTATGGAAACATTGCTCAGTGTGCTGGTTACAGTTATACTCTGAGGGAGTGAAACATTGCTCAGTGTGCTGGTTACAGTTAAACTCTGAGGGAGCAAAGCATTGCTCAGTGTGCTGGTTACAGTTATACTCTGAGGGAGTGAAACATTGCTCAGTGTGCTGGTTACAGTTATACTCTCCGGTATGGAAACATTGCTCAGTGTGCTGGTTACAGTTATACTCTCCGGTATGGAAACATTGCTCAGTGTGCTGGTTACAGTTATACTCTGAGGGAGCGAAGCATTGCTCAGTGTGCTGGTTACAGTTATAATCTCAGAGAGTGAAACATTGCTCAGTGTGCTGGTTACAGTTATACTCTCCAGTATGGAAACATTGCTCAGTGTGCTGGTTACAGTTGTACTCTCCGGTATGGAAACATTGCTCAGTGTGCTGGTTACAGTTATACTCTCCGGTATGGCAACATTGCTCAGTGTGCTGGTTACAGTTATACTCTCTGGTATGGAAAGATTGCTCAGTGTGCTGGTTACAGTTATACTCTGCGGTATGGAAACATTGCTCAGTGTGCTGGTTACAGTTATACTCTCCGGTATGGAAACATTGCTCAGTGTGCTGGTTACAGTTATACTCTGAGGGAGCGAAGCATTGCTCAGTGTGCTGGTTACAGTTATACTCTCCGGTATGGAAACATTGCTCAGTGTGCTGGTTACAGTTATACTCTCTGGGATGGAAACATTGCTCAGTGTACTGGTTACAGTTATACTCTCCGGTATGGAAACATTGCTCAGTGTGCTCGTTACAGTTATAATCTCAGAGAGTGAAACATTGCTCAGTGTGCTGGTTACAGTTATACTCTCCGGTATGGAAACATTGCTCAGTGTGCTGGTTACAGTTATAATCTCAGAGAGTGAAACATTGCTCAGTGTGCTGGTTACAGTTATACTCTCCGGTATGGAAACATTGCTCAGTGTGCTGGTTACAGTTATATTCTCAGAGAGTGAAACATTGCTCAGTGTGCTGGTTACAGTTATAATCTCAGAGACTGAAACATTGCTCAGTGTACTGCTTACAGTTATACTCTCCGGTATGGAAACATTGCTCAGTGTGCTGGTTACAGTTATACTCTCCGGTATGGAAACATTGCTCAGTGTGCTGGTTACAGTTATACTCTCCGGTATGGAAACATTGCTCAATGTGCTGGTTAAAGTTATACTCTCCGGTATGGCAACATTGCTCAGTGTGCTGGTTACAGTTATACTCTCTGGTATGGAAAGATTGCTCAGTGTGCTGGTTACAGTTATAATCTCAGAGAGTGAAACATTGCTCAGTGTGCTGGTTACAGTTATACTCTCCGGTATGGAAACATTGCTCAGTGTGCTGGTTACAGTTATACTCTGAGGGAGCGAAGCATTGCTCAGTGTGCTGGTTACAGTTATACTCTCCGGTATGGAAACATTGCTCAGTGTGCTGGTTACAGTTATAATCTCAGGGAGTGAAACATTGCTCAGTGTGCTGGTTACAGTTATAATCTCAGAGAGTGAAACATTGCTCAGTGTGCTGGTTACAGTTATACTCTCCGGTATGGAAACATTGCTCAGTGTGCTGGTTACAGTTATAATCTCAGAGAGTGAAACATTGCTCAGTGTGCTGGTTACAGTTATACTCTCCGGTATGGAAACATTGCTCAGTGTGCTGGTTACAGTTATACTCTCCGGTATGGAAACATTGCTCAGTGTGCTGGTTACAGTTATACTCTGAGGGAGCGAAGCATTGCTCAGTGTGCTGGTTACAGTTATAATCTCAGAGAGTGAAACATTGCTCAGTGTGCTGGTTACAGTTATACTCTCCAGTATGGAAACATTGCTCAGTGTGCTGGTTACAGTTATACTCTCCAGTATGGAATCATTGCTCAGTGTGCTGGTTACAGTTATACTCTCCAGTATGGAAACATTGCTCAGTGTGCTGGTTACAGTTATACTCTCCAGTATGGAAACATTGCTCAGTGTGCTGGTTACAGTTATGCTCTCCGGTATGGAAACATTGCTCAGTGTGCTGGTTACAGTTATAATCTCAGAGAGTGAAACATTGCTCAGTGTGCTGGTTACAGTTATACTCTCCGGTATGGAAACATTGCTCAGTGTGCTGGTTACAGTTATACTCTCCGGTATGGAAACATTGCTCAGTGTGCTGGTTACAGTTATATTCTCAGAGAGTGGAACATTGCTCAGTGTACTGCTTACAGTTATACTCTCCGGTATGGAAACATTGCTCAGTGTACTGGTTACAGTTATACTCTCTGGTATGGAAAGATTGCTCAGTGTGCTGGTTACAGTTATAATCTCAGAGAGTGAAACATTGCTCAGTGTGCTGGTTACAGTTATACTCTCCGGTATGGAAACATTGCTCAGTGTGCTGGTTACAGTTATAATCTCAGAGAGTGAAACATTGCTCAGTGTGCTGGTTACAGTTATACTCTCCGGTATGGAAACATTGCTCAGTGTGCTGGTTACAGTTATACTCTCCGGTATGGAAACATTGCTCAGTGTGCTGGTTACAGTTATACTCTCTGGTATGGAAAGATTGCTCAGTGTGCTGGTTACAGTTATAATCTCAGAGAGTGAAACATTGCTCAGTGTGCTGGTTACAGTTATACTCTGAGGGAGCGAAGCATTGCTCAGTATGCTGGTTACAGTTATACACTCCGTTATGGAAACATTGCTCAGTGTGCTGGTTACAGTTATAATCTCAGAGAGTGAAACATTGCTCAGTGTGCTGGTTACAGTTTACTCTCCGGTATGGAAACATTGCTCAGTGTGCTGGTTACAGTTATAATCTCAGAGAGTGAAACATTGCTCAGTGTGCTGGTTACAGTTATACTCTCCGGTATGGAAACATTGCTCAGTGTGCTGGTTACAGTTATAATCTCAGAGAGTGAAACATTGCTCAGTGTGCTGGTTACAGTTATAATCTCAGAGAGTGAAACATTGCTCAGTGTGCTGGTTACAGTTATACTCTCCGGTATGGAAACATTGCTCAGTGTGCTGGTTACAGTTATAATCTCAGAGAGTGAAACATTGCTCAGTGTGCTGGTTACAGTTATACTCTCCGGTATGGAAACATTGCTCAGTGTGCTGGTTACAGTTATAATCACAGAGAGTGAAACATTGCTCAGTGTGCTGGTTACAGTTATATTCTCAGAGAGTGAAACATTGCTCAGTGTACTGCTTACAGTTATACTCTCCGGTATGGAATCATTGCTCAGTGTACTGGTTACAGTTATACTCTCTGGTATGGAAAGATTGCTCAGTGTGCTGATAACAGTTATAATCTCAGAGAGTGAAACATTGCTCAGTGTGCTGGTTACAGTTATATTCTCAGAGAGTGAAACATTGCTCAGTGTACTGCTTACAGTTATACTCTCCGGTATGGAAACATTGCTCAGTGTACTGGTTACAGTTATACTCTCCGGTATGGAAACATTGCTCAGTGTGCTGGTTACAGTTATACTCTCCTGTATGGAAACATTGCTCAGTGTGCTGGTTACAGTTATACTCTCTGGTATGGAAAGATTGCTCAGTGTGCTGGTTACAGTTATAATCTCTGAGAGTGAAACATTGCTCAGTGTGCTGGTTACAGTTATACTCTCCGGTATGGAAACATTGCTCAGTGTGCTGGTTACAGTTATACTCTCTGGTATGGAAAGATTGCTCAGTGTGCTGGTTACAGTTATGATCTCAGAGAGTGAAACATTGCTCAGTGTGCTGGTTACAGTTATACTCTCCGGTATGGAAACATTGCTCAGTGTGCTGGTTACAGTTATACTCTCCGGTATGGAAACATTGCTCAGTGTGCTGGTTACAGTTATAATCTCAGAGAGTGAAACATTGCTCAGTGTGCTGGTTACAGTTATACTCTGAGGGAGCGAAGCATTGCTCAGTGTGCTGGTTACAGTTATACTCTCCGGTATGGAAACATTGCTCAGTGTGCTGGTTACTGTTATAATCTCAGAGAGTGAAACATTGCTCAGTGTGCTGGTTACAGTTATACTCTCCGGTATGGAAACATTGCTCAGTGTGCTGGTTACAGTTATACTCTCCGGTATGGAAACATTGCTCAGTGTGCTGGTTACAGTTATAATCTCAGAGAGTGAAACATTGCTCAGTGTGCTGGTTACAGTTATACTCTCCGGTATGGAAACATTGCTCAGTGTGCTGGTTACAGTTATACTCTCCGGTATGGAAACATTGCTCAGTGTGCTGGTTACAGTTATACTCTCTGGTATGGAAAGATTGCTCAGTGTGCTGGTTACAGTTATAATCTCAGAGAGTGAAACATTGCTCAGTGTGCTGGTTACAGTTATACTCTGAGGGAGCGAAGCATTGCTCAGTATGCTGGTTACAGTTATACACTCCGGTATGGAAACATTGCTCAGTGTGCTGGTTACAGTTATAATCTCAGAGAGTGAAACATTGCTCAGTGTGCTGGTTACAGTTTACTCTCCGGTATGGAAACATTGCTCAGTGTGCTGGTTACAGTTATAATCTCAGAGAGTGAAACATTGCTCAGTGTGCTGGTTACAGTTATACTCTCCGGTATGGAAACATTGCTCAGTGTGCTGGTTACAGTTATAATCTCAGAGAGTGAAACATTGCTCAGTGTGCTGGTTACAGTTATAATCTCAGAGAGTGAAACATTGCTCAGTGTGCTGGTTACAGTTATACTCTGAGGGAGCGAAGCATTGCTCAGTGTGCTGGTTACAGTTATACTCTCCGGTATGGAAACATTGCTCAGTGTGCTGGTTACAGTTATAATCTCAGAGAGTGAAACATTGCTCAGTGTGCTGGTTACAGTTATACTCTCCGGTATGGAAACATTGCTCAGTGTGCTGGTTACAGTTATACTCTCCGGTATGGAAACATTGCTCAGTGTGCTGGTTACAGTTATAATCTCAGAGAGTGAAACATTGCTCAGTGTGCTGGTTACAGTTATACTCTCCGGTATGGAAACATTGCTCAGTGTGCTGGTTACAGTTATAATCACAGAGAGTGAAACATTGCTCAGTGTGCTGGTTACAGTTATATTCTCAGAGAGTGAAACATTGCTCAGTGTACTGCTTACAGTTATACTCTCCGGTATGGAATCATTGCTCAGTGTACTGGTTACAGTTATACTCTCTGGTATGGAAAGATTGCTCAGTGTGCTGATAACAGTTATAATCTCAGAGAGTGAAACATTGCTCAGTGTGCTGGTTACAGTTATATTCTCAGAGAGTGAAACATTGCTCAGTGTACTGCTTACAGTTATACTCTCCGGTATGGAAACATTGCTCAGTGTACTGGTTACAGTTATACTCTCCGGTATGGAAACATTGCTCAGTGTGCTGGTTACAGTTATACTCTCCGGTATGGAAACATTGCTCAGTGTGCTGGTTACAGTTATACTCTCTGGTATGGAAAGATTGCTCAGTGTGCTGGTTACAGTTATAATCTCAGAGAGTGAAACATTGCTCAGTGTGCTGGTTACAGTTATACTCTCCGGTATGGAAACATTGCTCAGTGTGCTGGTTACAGTTATACTCTCTGGTATGGAAAGATTGCTCAGTGTGCTGGTTACAGTTATGATCTCAGAGAGTGAAACATTGCTCAGTGTGCTGGTTACAGTTATACTCTCCGGTATGGAAACATTGCTCAGTGTGCTGGTTACAGTTATACTCTCCGGTATGGAAACATTGCTCAGTGTGCTGGTTACAGTTATAATCTCAGAGAGTGAAACATTGCTCAGTGTGCTGGTTACAGTTATACTCTGAGGGAGCGAAGCATTGCTCAGTGTGCTGGTTACAGTTATACTCTCCGGTATGGAAACATTGCTCAGTGTGCTGGTTACTGTTATAATCTCAGAGAGTGAAACATTGCTCAGTGTGCTGGTTACAGTTATACTCTCCGGTATGGAAACATTGCTCAGTGTGCTGGTTACAGTTATACTCTCCGGTATGGAAACATTGCTCAGTGTGCTGGTTACAGTTATAATCTCAGAGAGTGAAACATTGCTCAGTGTGCTGGTTACAGTTATACTCTCCGGTATGGAAACATTGCTCAGTGTGCTGGTTACAGTTATACTCTCCGGTATGGAAACATTGCTCAGTGTGCTGGTTACAGTTATAATCTCAGAGAGTGAAACATTGCTCAGTGTGCTGGTTACAGTTATACTCTCCGGTATGGAAACATTGCTCAGTGTGCTGGTTACAGTTATACTCTGAGGGAGCGAAGCATTGCTCAGTGTGCTGGTTACAGTTATACTCTCCGGTATGGAAACATTGCTCAGTGTGCTGGTTACAGTTATACTCTCCAGTATGGAAACATTGCTCAGTGTGCTGGTTACAGTTATAATCTCAGAGAGTGAAACATTGCTCAGTGTGCTGGTTACAGTTTACTCTCCAGTATGGAAACATTGCTCAGTGTGCTGGTTACAGTTATAATCTCAGAGAGTGAAACATTGCTCAATGTGCTGGTTACAGTTATACTCTCTGGTATGGAAAGATTGCTCAGTGTGCTGGTTACAGTTATAATCTCAGAGAGTGAAACATTGCTCAGTGTGCTGGTTACAGTTATAATCTCAGAGAGTGAAACATTGCTCAGTGTGCTGGTTACAGTTATACTCTCCGGTATGGAAACATTGCTCAGTGTGCTGGTTACAGTTATAATCTCAGAGAGTGAAACATTGCTCAGTGTGCTGGTTACAGTTATACTCTCCAGTATGGAAACATTGCTCAGTGTGCTGGTTACAGTTATACTCTCCGGTATGGAAACATTGCTCAGTGTGCTGGTTACAGTTATACTCTCCGGTATGGAAACATTGCTCAGTGTGCTGGTTACAGTTATACTCTCCGGTATGGAAACATTGCTCAGTGTGCTGGTTACAGTTATACTCTCCGGTATGGAAACATTGCTCAGTGTGCTGGTTACAGTTATACTCTCCGGTATGGAAACATTGCTCAGTGTGCTGGTTACAGTTATAATCTCAGAGAGTGAAACATTGCTCAGTGTGCTGGTTACAGTTATAATCTCAGAGAGTGAAACATTACTCAGTGTGCTGGTTACAGTTATAATCTCAGAGAGTGAAACATTGCTCAGTGTGCTGGTTACAGTTTACTCTCCGGTATGGAAACATTGCTCAGTGTGCTGGTTACAGTTATAATCTCAGAGAGTGAAACATTGCTCAGTGTGCTGGTTACAGTTATACTCTCCGGTATGGAAACATTGCTCAGTGTGCTGGTTACAGTTATGCTCTCCGGTATGGAAGCATTGCTCAGTGTGCTGGTTACAGTTATACTCTGAGGGAGCGAAGCATTGCTCAGTGTGCTGGTTACAGTTATAATCTCAGAGAGTGAAACATTGCTCAGTGTGCTGGTTACCGTTATACTCTCCAGTATGGAAACATTGCTCAGTGTGCTGGTTACAGTTATACTCTCCAGTATGGAAACATTGCTCAGTGTGCTGGTTACTGTTATACTCTCCAGTATGGAAACATTGCTCAGTGTGCTGGTTACAGTTATACTCTCCAGTATGGAAACATTGCTCAGTGTGCTGGTTACAGTTATACCCTCCGGTATGGAAACATTGCTCAGTGTGCTGGTTACAGTTATAATCTCAGAGAGTGAAACATTGCTCAGTGTGCTGGTTACAGTTATACTCTCCGGTATGGAAACATTGCTCAGTGTGCTGGTTACAGTTATACTCTCCGGTATGGAAACATTGCTCAGTGTGCTGGTTACAGTTATATTCTCAGAGAGTGAAACATTGCTCAGTGTACTGCTTACAGTTATACTCTCCGGTATGGAAACATTCCTCAGTGTACTGGTTACAGTTATACTCTCTGGTATGGAAAGATTGCTCAGTGTGCTGGTTACAGTTATAATCTCAGAGAGTGAAACATTGCTCAGTGTGCTGGTTACAGTTATACTCTCCGGTATGGAAACATTGCTCAGTGTGCTGGTTACAGTTATAATCTCAGAGAGTGAAACATTGCTCAGTGTGCTGGTTACAGTTATACTCTCCGGTATGGAAAGATTGCTCAGTGTGCTGGTTACAGTTATAATCTCAGAGAGTGAAACATTGCTCAGTGTGCTGGTTACAGTTATACTCTCCGGTATGGAAACATTGCTCAGTGTGCTGGTTACAGTTATACTCTCCGGTATGGAAACTTTGCTCAGTGTGCTGGTTACAGTTAGAATCTCAGGTAGTGAAACATTGCTCAGTGTGCTGGTTACAGTTATACTCTCCAGTATGGAAACATTGCTCAGTGTGCTGGTTACAGTTATACTCTGAGATAGCGAAGCATTGCTCAGTGTGCTGGTTACAGTTATACTCTCCGGTATGGAAACATTGCTCAGTGTGCTGGTTACAGTTATACTCTGAGGGAGTGAAACATTGCTCAGTGTGCTGGTTACAGTTATACTATGATGGAGCGAAGCATTGCTCAGTGTGCTGGTTACAGTTATACTCTGAGGGAGTGAAACATTGCTCAGTGTGCTGGTTACAGTTATACTCTCCGGTATGGAAACATTGCTCAGTGTGCTGGTTACAGTTATAGTCTCCGGTATGGAAACATTGCTCAGTGTGCTGGTTACAGTTATACTCTGAGGGAGTGAAACATTGCTCAGTGTGCTGGTTACAGTTATACTCTGAGGGAGCAAAGCATTGCTCAGTGTGCTGGTTACAGTTATACTCTGAGGGAGTGAAACATTGCTCAGTGTGCTGGTTACAGTTATACTCTCCGGTATGGAAACATTGCTCAGTGTGCTGGTTACAGTTATAGTCTCCGGTATGGAAACATTGCTCAGTGTGCTGGTTACAGTTATACTCTGAGGGAGCGAAGCATTGCTCAGTGTGCTGGTTACAGTTATAATCTCAGAGAGTGAAACATTGCTCAGTGTGCTGGTTACAGTTATACTCTCCAGTATGGAAACATTGCTCAGTGTGCTGGTTACAGTTATACTCTCCAGTATGGAATCATTGCTCAGTGTGCTGGTTACAGTTATACTCTCCAGTATGGAAACATTGCTCAGTGTGCTGGTTACAGTTATACTCTCCAGTATGGAAACATTGCTCAGTGTGCTGGTTACAGTTATGCTCTCCGGTATGGAAACATTGCTCAGTGTGCTGGTTACAGTTATAATCTCAGAGAGTGAAACATTGCTCAGTGTGCTGGTTACAGTTATACTCTCTGGTATGGAAAGATTGCTCAGTGTGCTGGTTACAGTTATACTCTCTGGTATGGAAAGATTGCTCAGTGTGCTGGTTACAGTTATAATCTCAGAGAGTGAAACATTGCTCAGTGTGCTGGTTACAGTTATACTCTCCGGTATGGAAACATTGCTCAGTGTGCTGGTTACAGTTATACTCTCCGGTATGGAAACATTGCTCAGTGTGCTGGTTACAGTTATAATCTCAGAGAGTGAAACATTGCTCAGTGTGCTGGTTACAGTTATACTCTGAGGGAGCGAAGCATTGCTCAGTGTGCTGGTTACAGTTATAATCTCAGAGAGTGAAACATTGCTCAGTGTGCTGGTTACAGTTATACTCTCCAGTATGGAAACATTGCTCAGTGTGCTGGTTACAGTTATACTCTCCAGTATGGAAACATTGCTCAGTGTGCTGGTTACAGTTATACTCTCCAGTATGGAAACATTGCTCAGTGTGCCGGTTACAGTTATACTCTCCAGTATGGAAACATTGCTCAGTGTGCTGGTTACAGTTATACTCTCCGGTATGGAAACATTGCTTAGTGTGCTGGTTACAGTTATACTCTCCGGTATGGAAACATTGCTCAGTGTGCTGGTTACAGTTATACTCTCCGGTATGGAAACATTGCTCAGTGTGCTGGTTACAGTTATAATCTCAGAGAGTGAAACATTGCTGAGTGTGCTGGTTACAGTTATACTCTCCGGTATGGAAACATTGCTCAGTGTGCTGGTTACAGTTATAGTCTCCGGTATGGAAACATTGCTCAGTGTGCTGGTTACAGTTATACTCTGAGGGAGTGAAACATTGCTCAGTGTGCTGGTTACAGTTAAACTCTGAGGGAGCAAAGCATTGCTCAGTGTGCTGGTTACAGTTATACTCTGAGGGAGTGAAACATTGCTCAGTGTGCTGGTTACAGTTATACTCTCCGGTATGGAAACATTGCTCAGTGTGCTGGTTACAGTTATACTCTCCGGTATGGAAACATTGCTCAGTGTGCTGGTTACAGTTATACTCTGAGGGAGCGAAGCATTGCTCAGTGTGCTGGTTACAGTTATAATCTCAGAGAGTGAAACATTGCTCAGTGTGCTGGTTACAGTTATACTCTCCAGTATGGAAACATTGCTCAGTGTGCTGGTTACAGTTGTACTCTCCGGTATGGAAACATTGCTCAGTGTGCTGGTTACAGTTATACTCTCCGGTATGGCAACATTGCTCAGTGTGCTGGTTACAGTTATACTCTCTGGTATGGAAAGATTGCTCAGTGTGCTGGTTACAGTTATACTCTGCGGTATGGAAACATTGCTCAGTGTGCTGGTTACAGTTATACTCTCCGGTATGGAAACATTGCTCAGTGTGCTGGTTACAGTTATACTCTGAGGGAGCGAAGCATTGCTCAGTGTGCTGGTTACAGTTATACTCTCCGGTATGGAAACATTGCTCAGTGTGCTGGTTACAGTTATACTCTCTGGGATGGAAACATTGCTCAGTGTACTGGTTACAGTTATACTCTCCGGTATGGAAACATTGCTCAGTGTGCTCGTTACAGTTATAATCTCAGAGAGTGAAACATTGCTCAGTGTGCTGGTTACAGTTATACTCTCCGGTATGGAAACATTGCTCAGTGTGCTGGTTACAGTTATAATCTCAGAGAGTGAAACATTGCTCAGTGTGCTGGTTACAGTTATACTCTCCGGTATGGAAACATTGCTCAGTGTGCTGGTTACAGTTATATTCTCAGAGAGTGAAACATTGCTCAGTGTGCTGGTTACAGTTATAATCTCAGAGACTGAAACATTGCTCAGTGTACTGCTTACAGTTATACTCTCCGGTATGGAAACATTGCTCAGTGTGCTGGTTACAGTTATACTCTCCGGTATGGAAACATTGCTCAGTGTGCTGGTTACAGTTATACTCTCCGGTATGGAAACATTGCTCAATGTGCTGGTTAAAGTTATACTCTCCGGTATGGCAACATTGCTCAGTGTGCTGGTTACAGTTATACTCTCTGGTATGGAAAGTTTGCTCAGTGTGCTGGTTACAGTTATAATCTCAGAGAGTGAAACATTGCTCAGTGTGCTGGTTACAGTTATACTCTCCGGTATGGAAACATTGCTCAGTGTGCTGGTTACAGTTATACTCTGAGGGAGCGAAGCATTGCTCAGTGTGCTGGTTACAGTTATACTCTCCGGTATGGAAACATTGCTCAGTGTGCTGGTTACAGTTATAATCTCAGGGAGTGAAACATTGCTCAGTGTGCTGGTTACAGTTATAATCTCAGAGAGTGAAACATTGCTCAGTGTGCTGGTTACAGTTATACTCTCCGGTATGGAAACATTGCTCAGTGTGCTGGTTACAGTTAGAATCTCAGGTAGTGAAACATTGCTCAGTGTGCTGGTTACAGTTATACTCTCCAGTATGGAAACATTGCTCAGTGTGCTGGTTACAGTTATACTCTGAGATAGCGAAGCATTGCTCAGTGTGCTGGATACAGTTATACTCTCCGGTATGGAAACATTGCTCAGTGTGCTGGTTACAGTTATACTCTGAGGGAGTGAAACATTGCTCAGTGTGCTGGTTACAGTTATACTATGATGGAGCGAAGCATTGCTCAGTGTGCTGGTTACAGTTATACTCTGAGGGAGTGAAACATTGCTCAGTGTGCTGGTTACAGTTATACTCTGAGATAGCGAAGCATTGCTCAGTGTGCTGGTTACAGTTATACTCTCCGGTATGGAAACATTGCTCAGTGTGCTGGTTACAGTTATACTCTGAGGGAGTGAAACATTGCTCAGTGTGCTGGTTACAGTTATACTATGATGGAGCGAAGCATTGCTCAGTGTGCTGGTTACAGTTATACTCTGAGGGAGTGAAACATTGCTCAGTGTGCTGGTTACAGTTATACTCTCCGGTATGGAAACATTGCTCAGTGTGCTGGTTACAGTTATAGTCTCCGGTATGGAAACATTGCTCAGTGTGCTGGTTACAGTTATACTCTGAGGGAGTGAAACATTGCTCAGTGTGCTGGTTACAGTTATACTCTGAGGGAGCAAAGCATTGCTCAGTGTGCTGGTTACAGTTATACTCTGAGGGAGTGAAACATTGCTCAGTGTGCTGGTTACAGTTATACTCTCCGGTATGGAAACATTGCTCAGTGTGCTGGTTACAGTTATACTCTCCGGTATGGAAACATTGCTCAGTGTGCTGGTTACAGTTATACTCTGAGGGAGCGAAGCATTGCTCAGTGTGCTGGTTACAGTTATAATCTCAGAGAGTGAAACATTGCTCAGTGTGCTGGTTACAGTTATACTCTCCAGTATGGAAACATTGCTCAGTGTGCTGGTTACAGTTATACTCTCCAGTATGGAATCATTGCTCAGTGTGCTGGTTACAGTTATACTCTCCAGTATGGAAACATTGCTCAGTGTGCTGGTTACAGTTATACTCTCCAGTATGGAAACATTGCTCAGTGTGCTGGTTACAGTTATGCTCTCCGGTATGGAAACATTGCTCAGTGTGCTGGTTACAGTTATAATCTCAGAGAGTGAAACATTGCTCAGTGTGCTGGTTACAGTTATACTCTCCGGTATGGAAACATTGCTCAGTGTGCTGGTTACAGTTATACTCTCCGGTATGGAAACATTGCTCAGTGTGCTGGTTACAGTTATATTCTCAGAGAGTGAAACATTGCTCAGTGTACTGCTTACAGTTATACTCTCCGGTATGGAAACATTGCTCAGTGTACTGGTTACAGTTATACTCTCTGGTATGGAAAGATTGCTCAGTGTGCTGGTTACAGTTATAATCTCAGAGAGTGAAACATTGCTCAGTGTGCTGGTTACAGTTATACTCTCCGGTATGGAAACATTGCTCAGTGTGCTGGTTACAGTTATAATCTCAGAGAGTGAAACATTGCTCAGTGTGCTGGTTACAGTTATATTCTCCGGTATGGAAACATTGCTCAGTGTGCTGGTTACAGTTATACTCTCCGGTATGGAAACATTGCTCAGTGTGCTGGTTACAGTTATACTCTCTGGTATGGAAAGATTGCTCAGTGTGCTGGTTACAGTTATAATCTCAGAGAGTGAAACATTGCTCAGTGTGCTGGTTACAGTTATACTCTGAGGGAGCGAAGCATTGCTCAGTATGCTGGTTACAGTTATACACTCCGGTATGGAAACATTGCTCAGTGTGCTGGTTACAGTTATAATCTCAGAGAGTGAAACATTGCTCAGTGTGCTGGTTACAGTTTACTCTCCGGTATGGAAACATTGCGCAGTGTGCTGGTTACAGTTATAATCTCAGAGAGTGAAACATTGCTCAGTGTGCTGGTTACAGTTATACTCTCCGGTATGGAAACATTGCTCAGTGTGCTGGTTACAGTTATAATCTCAGAGAGTGAAACATTGCTCAGTGTGCTGGTTACAGTTATAATCTCAGAGAGTGAAACATTGCTCAGTGTGCTGGTTACAGTTATACTCTCCGGTATGGAAACATTGCTCAGTGTGCTGGTTACAGTTATAATCTCAGAGAGTGAAACATTGCTCAGTGTGCTGGTTACAGTTATACTCTCCGGTATGGAAACATTGCTCAGTGTGCTGGTTACAGTTATAATCACAGAGAGTGAAACATTGCTCAGTGTGCTGGTTACAGTTATATTCTCAGAGAGTGAAACATTGCTCAGTGTACTGCTTACAGTTATACTCTCCGGTATGGAATCATTGCTCAGTGTACTGGTTACAGTTATACTCTCTGGTATGGAAAGATTGCTCAGTGTGCTGATAACAGTTATAATCTCAGAGAGTGAAACATTGCTCAGTGTGCTGGTTACAGTTATATTCTCAGAGAGTGAAACATTGCTCAGTGTACTGCTTACAGTTATACTCTCCGGTATGGAAACATTGTTCAGTGTACTGGTTACAGTTATACTCTCCGGTATGGAAACATTGCTCAGTGTGCTGGTTACAGTTATACTCTCCGGTATGGAAACATTGCTCAGTGTGCTGGTTACAGTTATACTCTCTGGTATGGAAAGATTGCTCAGTGTGCTGGTTACAGTTATAATCTCAGAGAGTGAAACATTGCTCAGTGTGCTGGTTACAGTTATACTCTCCGGTATGGAAACATTGCTCAGTGTGCTGGTTACAGTTATACTCTCTGGTATGGAAAGATTGCTCAGTGTGCTGGTTACAGTTATGATCTCAGAGAGTGAAACATTGCTCAGTGTGCTGGTTACAGTTATACTCTCCGGTATGGAAACATTGCTCAGTGTGCTGGTTACAGTTATACTCTCCGGTATGGAAACATTGCTCAGTGTGCTGGTTACAGTTATAATCTCAGAGAGTGAAACATTGCTCAGTGTGCTGGTTACAGTTATACTCTGAGGGAGCGAAGCATTGCTCAGTGTGCTGGTTACAGTTATACTCTCCGGTATGGAAACATTGCTCAGTGTGCTGGTTACTGTTATAATCTCAGAGAGTGAAACATTGCTCAGTGTGCTGGTTACAGTTATACTCTCCGGTATGGAAACATTGCTCAGTGTGCTGGTTACAGTTATACTCTCCGGTATGGAAACATTGCTCAGTGTGCTGGTTACAGTTATAATCTCAGAGAGTGAAACATTGCTCAGTGTGCTGGTTACAGTTATACTCTCCGGTATGGAAACATTGCTCAGTGTGCTGGTTACAGTTATACTCTCCGGTATGGAAACATTGCTCAGTGTGCTGGTTACAGTTATACTCTCTGGTATGGAAAGATTGCTCAGTGTGCTGGTTACAGTTATAATCTCAGAGAGTGAAACATTGCTCAGTGTGCTGGTTACAGTTATACTCTGAGGGAGCGAAGCATTGCTCAGTATGCTGGTTACAGTTATACACTCCGGTATGGAAACATTGCTCAGTGTGCTGGTTACAGTTATAATCTCAGAGAGTGAAACATTGCTCAGTGTGCTGGTTACAGTTTACTCTCCGGTATGGAAACATTGCTCAGTGTGCTGGTTACAGTTATAATCTCAGAGAGTGAAACATTGCTCAGTGTGCTGGTTACAGTTATACTCTCCGGTATGGAAACATTGCTCAGTGTGCTGGTTACAGTTATAATCTCAGAGAGTGAAACATTGCTCAGTGTGCTGGTTACAGTTATAATCTCAGAGAGTGAAACATTGCTCAGTGTGCTGGTTACAGTTATACTCTGAGGGAGCGAAGCATTGCTCAGTGTGCTGGTTACAGTTATACTCTCCGGTATGGAAACATTGCTCAGTGTGCTGGTTACAGTTATAATCTCAGAGAGTGAAACATTGCTCAGTGTGCTGGTTACAGTTATACTCTCCGGTATGGAAACATTGCTCAGTGTGCTGGTTACAGTTATACTCTCCGGTATGGAAACATTGCTCAGTGTGCTGGTTACAGTTATAATCTCAGAGAGTGAAACATTGCTCAGTGTGCTGGTTACAGTTATACTCTCCGGTATGGAAACATTGCTCAGTGTGCTGGTTACAGTTATAATCACAGAGAGTGAAACATTGCTCAGTGTGCTGGTTACAGTTATATTCTCAGAGAGTGAAACATTGCTCAGTGTACTGCTTACAGTTATACTCTCCGGTATGGAATCATTGCTCAGTGTACTGGTTACAGTTATACTCTCTGGTATGGAAAGATTGCTCAGTGTGCTGATAACAGTTATAATCTCAGAGAGTGAAACATTGCTCAGTGTGCTGGTTACAGTTATATTCTCTGAGAGTGAAACATTGCTCAGTGTACTGCTTACAGTTATACTCTCCGGTATGGAAACATTGCTCAGTGTACTGGTTACAGTTATACTCTCCGGTATGGAAACATTGCTCAGTGTGCTGGTTACAGTTATACTCTCCGGTATGGAAACATTGCTCAGTGTGCTGGTTACAGTTATACTCTCTGGTATGGAAAGATTGCTCAGTGTGCTGGTTACAGTTATAATCTCAGAGAGTGAAACATTGCTCAGTGTGCTGGTTACAGTTATACTCTCCGGTATGGAAACATTGCTCAGTGTGCTGGTTACAGTTATACTCTCTGGTATGGAAAGATTGCTCAGTGTGCTGGTTACAGTTATGATCTCAGAGAGTGAAACATTGCTCAGTGTGCTGGTTACAGTTATACTCTCCGGTATGGAAACATTGCTCAGTGTGCTGGTTACAGTTATACTCTCCGGTATGGAAACATTGCTCAGTGTGCTGGTTACAGTTATAATCTCAGAGAGTGAAACATTGCTCAGTGTGCTGGTTACAGTTATACTCTGAGGGAGCGAAGCATTGCTCAGTGTGCTGGTTACAGTTATACTCTCCGGTATGGAAACATTGCTCAGTGTGCTGGTTACTGTTATAATCTCAGAGAGTGAAACATTGCTCAGTGTGCTGGTTACAGTTATACTCTCCGGTATGGAAACATTGCTCAGTCTGCTGGTTACAGTTATACTCTCCGGTATGGAAACATTGCTCAGTGTGCTGGTTACAGTTATAATCTCAGAGAGTGAAACATTGCTCAGTGTGCTGGTTACAGTTATACTCTCCGGTATGGAAACATTGCTCAGTGTGCTGGTTACAGTTATACTCTCCGGTATGGAAACATTGCTCAGTGTGCTGGTTACAGTTATAATCTCAGAGAGTGAAACATTGCTCAGTGTGCTGGTTACAGTTATACTCTCCGGTATGGAAACATTGCTCAGTGTGCTGGTTACAGTTATACTCTGAGGGAGCGAAGCATTGCTCAGTGTGCTGGTTACAGTTATACTCTCCGGTATGGAAACATTGCTCAGTGTGCTGGTTACAGTTATACTCTCCAGTATGGAAACATTGCTCAGTGTGCTGGTTACAGTTATAATCTCAGAGAGTGAAACATTGCTCAGTGTGCTGGTTACAGTTTACTCTCCAGTATGGAAACATTGCTCAGTGTGCTGGTTACAGTTATAATCTCAGAGAGTGAAACATTGCTCAATGTGCTGGTTACAGTTATACTCTCTGGTATGGAAAGATTGCTCAGTGTGCTGGTTACAGTTATAATCTCAGAGAGTGAAACATTGCTCAGTGTGCTGGTTACAGTTATAATCTCAGAGAGTGAAACATTGCTCAGTGTGCTGGTTACAGTTATACTCTCCGGTATGGAAACATTGCTCAGTGTGCTGGTTACAGTTATAATCTCAGAGAGTGAAACATTGCTCAGTGTGCTGGTTACAGTTATACTCTCCAGTATGGAAACATTGCTCAGTGTGCTGGTTACAGTTATACTCTCCGGTATGGAAACATTGCTCAGTGTGCTGGTTACAGTTATACTCTCCGGTATGGAAACATTGCTCAGTGTGCTGGTTACAGTTATACTCTCCGGTATGGAAACATTGCTCAGTGTGCTGGTTACAGTTATACTCTCAGGTATGGAAACATTGCTCAGTGTGCTGGTTACAGTTATACTCTCCGGTATGGAAACATTGCTCAGTGTGCTGGTTACAGTTATAATCTCAGAGAGTGAAACATTGCTCAGTGTGCTGGTTACAGTTATAATCTCAGAGAGTGAAACATTACTCAGTGTGCTGGTTACAGTTATAATCTCAGAGAGTGAAACATTGCTCAGTGTGCTGGTTACAGTTTACTCTCCGGTATGGAAACATTGCTCAGTGTGCTGGTTACAGTTATAATCTCAGAGAGTGAAACATTGCTCAGTGTGCTGGTTACAGTTATACTCTCCAGTATGGAAACATTGCTCAGTGTGCTGGTTACAGTTATGCTCTCCGGTATGGAAGCATTGCTCAGTGTGCTGGTTACAGTTTTACTCTGAGGGAGCGAAGCATTGCTCAGTGTGCTGGTTACAGTTATAATCTCAGAGAGTGAAACATTGCTCAGTGTGCTGGTTACCGTTATACTCTCCAGTATGGAAACATTGCTCAGTGTGCTGGTTACAGTTATACTCTCCAGTATGGAAACATTGCTCAGTGTGCTGGTTACAGTTATACTCTCCAGTATGGAAACATTGCTCAGTGTGCTGGTTACAGTTATACTCTCCAGTATGGAAACATTGCTCAGTGTGCTGGTTACAGTTATACTCTCCGGTATGGAAACATTGCTCAGTGTGCTGGTTACAGTTATAATCTCAGAGAGTGAAACATTGCTCAGTGTGCTGGTTACAGTTATACTCTCCGGTATGGAAACATTGCTCAGTGTGCTGGTTACAGTTATACTCTCCGGTATGGAAACATTGCTCAGTGTGCTGGTTACAGTTATATTCTCAGAGAGTGAAACATTGCTCAGTGTACTGCTTACAGTTATACTCTCCGGTATGGAAACATTCCTCAGTGTACTGGTTACAGTTATACTCTCTGGTATGGAAAGATTGCTCAGTGTGCTGGTTACAGTTATAATCTCAGAGAGTGAAACATTGCTCAGTGTGCTGGTTACAGTTATACTCTCCGGTATGGAAACATTGCTCAGTGTGCTGGTTACAGTTATAATCTCAGAGAGTGAAACATTGCTCAGTGTGCTGGTTACAGTTATACTCTCCGGTATGGAAAGATTGCTCAGTGTGCTGGTTACAGTTATGATCTCAGAGAGTGAAACATTGCTCAGTGTGCTGGTTACAGTTATACTCTCCGGTATGGAAACATTGCTCAGTGTGCTGGTTACAGTTATAATCTCAGAGAGTGAAACATTGCTCAGTGTGCTGGTTACAGTTATAATCTCAGAGAGTGAAGCATTGCTCAGTGTGCTGGTTACAGTTATACTCTGAGGGAGTGAAACATTGCTTAGTGTGCTGGTTACAGTTATACTCTCTGGTATGGAAACATTGCTCAGTGTGCTGGTTACAGTTATACTCTCCGGTATGGAAACATTGCTCAGTGTGCTGGTTACAGTTATACTCTGAGGGAGCGAAGCATTGCTCAGTGTGCTGGTTACAGTTATAATCTCAGAGAGTGAAACATTGCTCAGTGTGCTGGTTACAGTTATACTCTCCAGTATGGAAACATTGCTCAGTGTGCTGGTTACAGTTATACTCTCCAGTATGGAAACATTGCTCAGTGTGCTGGTTACAGTTATACTCTCCAGTATGGAAACATTGCTCAGTGTGCTGGTTACAGTTATACTCTCCAGTATGGAAACATTGCTCAGTGTGCTGGTTACAGTTATGCTCTCCGGTATGGAAACATTGCTCAGTGTGCTGGTTACAGTTATAATCTCAGAGAGTGAAACATTGCTCAGTGTGCTGGTTACAGTTATACTCTCCGGTATGGAAACATTGCTCAGTGTGCTGGTTACAGTTATACTCTCCGGTATGGAAACATTGCTCAGTGTGCTGGTTACAGTTATATTCTCAGAGAGTGAAGCATTGCTCAGTGTACTGCTTACAGTTATACTCTCCGGTATGGAAACATTGCTCAGTGTACTGGTTATAGTTATACTCTCTGGTATGGAAAGATTGCTCAGTGTGCTGGTTACAGTTATAATCTCAGAGAGTGAAACATTGCTCAGTGTGCTGGTTACAGTTATACTCTCCGGAATGGAAACATTCCTCAGTGTGCTGGTTACAGTTATAATCTCAGAGAGTGAAACATTGCTCAGTGTGCTGGTTACAGTTATACTCTCCGGTATGGAAACATTGCTCAGTGTGCTGGTTACAGTTATACTCTCCTGTATGGAAACATTGCTCAGTGTGCTGGTTACAGTTATACTCTCCGGTATGGAAAGATTGCTCAGTGTGCTGGTTACAGTTATAATCTCAGAGAGTGAAACATTGCTCAGTGTGCTGGTTACAGTTATACTCTGAGGGAGCGAAGCATTGCTCAGTATGCTGGTTACAGTTATACTCTCCGGTATGGAAACATTGTTCAGTGTGCTGGTTACAGTTATACTCTCTGGTATGGAAACATTGCTCAGTGTGCTGGTTACAGTTATAATCTCAGAGAGTGAAACATTGCTCAGTGTGCTGGTTACAGTTTACTCTCCGGTATGGAAACATTGCTCAGTGTGCTGGTTACAGTTATAATCTCAGAGAGTGAAACATTGCTCAGTGTGCTGGTTACAGTTATACTCTCCGGTATGGAAACATTGCTCAGTGTGCTGGTTACAGTTATAATCTCAGAGAGTGAAACATTGCTCAGTGTGCTGGTTACAGTTATACTCTGAGGGAGCGAAGCATTGCTCAGTGTGC
Organism: Hemitrygon akajei; assembly: GCF_048418815.1. Classification (NCBI taxonomy): domain Eukaryota; kingdom Metazoa; phylum Chordata; class Chondrichthyes; order Myliobatiformes; family Dasyatidae; genus Hemitrygon; species Hemitrygon akajei. The sequence goes on from NC_133134.1 coordinate 172,716,772, forward strand.
TGGTTACAGTTATACTCTCCGGTATGGAAACATTGCTCAGTGTGCTGGTTACAGTTATACTCTCCGGTATGGCAACATTGCTCAGTGTGCTGGTTACAGTTATACTCTCTGGTATGGAAAGATTGCTCAGTGTGCTGGTTACAGTTATAATCTCAGAGAGTGAAACATTGCTCAGTGTGCTGGTTACAGTTATATTCTCAGAGAGTGAAGCATTGCTCAGTGTACTGCTTACAGTTATACTCTCCGGTATGGAAACATTGCTCAGTGTACTGGTTACAGTTATACTCTCTGGTATGGAAAGATTGCTCAGTGTGCTGGTTACAGTTATAATCTCAGAGAGTGAAACATTGCTCAGTGTGCTGGTTACAGTTATACTCTCCGGAATGGAAACATTCCTCAGTGTGCTGGTTACAGTTATAATCTCAGAGAGTGAAACATTGCTCAGTGTGCTGGTTACAGTTATACTCTCCGGTATGGAAACATTGCTCAGTGTGCTGGTTACAGTTATACTCTCCGGTATGGAAACATTGCTCAGTGTGCTGGTTACAGTTATACTCTCCAGTATGGAAAGATTGCTCAGTGTGCTGGTTACAGTTATAATCTCAGAGAGTGAAACATTGCTCAGTGTGCTGGTTACAGTTATACTCTGAGGGAGCGAAGCATTGCTCAGTATGCTGGTTACAGTTATACTCTCCGGTATGGAAACATTGTTCAGTGTGCTGGTTACAGTTATACTCTCTGGTATGGAAACATTGCTCAGTGTGCTGGTTACAGTTATAATCTCAGAGAGTGAAACATTGCTCAGTGTGCTGGTTACAGTTTACTCTCCGGTATGGAAACATTGCTCAGTGTGCTGGTTACAGTTATAATCTCAGAGAGTGAAACATTGCTCAGTGTGCTGGTTACAGTTATACTCTCCGGTATGGAAACATTGCTCAGTGTGCTGGTTACAGTTATAATCTCAGAGAGTGAAACATTGCTCAGTGTGCTGGTTACAGTTATAATCTCAGAGAGTGAAACATTGCTCAGTGTACTGCTTACAGTTATACTCTCCGGTATGGAAACATTGCTCAGTGTGCTGGTTACAGTTATACTCTGAGGGAGCGAAGCATTGCTCAGTGTGCTGGTTACAGTTATACTCTCCGGTATGGAAACATTGCTCAGTGTGCTGGTTACAGTTATACTCTCCGGTATGGCAACATTGCTCAGTGTGCTGGTTACAGTTATACTCTCTGGTATGGAAAGATTGCTCAGTGTGCTGGTTACAGTTATAATCTCAGAGAGTGAAACATTGCTCAGTGTGCTTTTTACAGTTATAATCTCAGAGAGTGAAACATTGCTCAGTGTGCTGGTTACAGTTATACTCTCCGGTATGGAAACATTGCTCAGTGTGCTGGTTACAGTTATACTCTGAGGGAGCGAAGCATTGCTCAGTGTGCTGGTTACAGTTATACTCTCCGGTATGGAAACATTGCTCAGTGTGCTGGTTATAGTTATACTCTCCGGTATGGAAACATTGCTCAGTGTGCTGGTTACAGTTATACTCTCTGATATGGAAAGATTGCTCAGTGTGCTGGTTACAGTTATAATCTCATAGAGTGAAACATTGCTCAGTGTGCTGGTTACAGTTATACTCTCCGGTATGGAAACATTGCTCAGTGTGCTGGTTACAGTTATACTCTCCGGTATGGAAAGATTGCTCAGTGTGCTGGTTACAGTTATAATCTCAGAGAGTGAAACATTGCTCAGTGTGCTGGTTACAGTTATACTCTGAGGGAGCGAAGCATTGCTCAGTATGCTGGTTACAGTTATACTCTCCGGTATGGAAACATTGTTCAGTGTGCTGGTTACAGTTATACTCTCTGGTATGGAAACATTGCTCAGTGTGCTGGTTACAGTTATAATCTCAGAGAGTGAAACATTGCTCAGTGTGCTGGTTACAGTTTACTCTCCGGTATGGAAACATTGCTCAGTGTGCTGGTTACAGTTATAATCTCAGAGAGTGAAACATTGCTCAGTGTGCTGGTTACAGTTATACTCTCCGGTATGGAAACATTGCTCAGTGTGCTGGTTACAGTTATAATCTCAGAGAGTGAAACATTGCTCAGTGTGCTGGTTACAGTTATAATCTCAGAGAGTGAAACATTGCTCAGTGTACTGCTTACAGTTATACTCTCCGGTATGGAAACATTGCTCAGTGTGCTGGTTACAGTTATACTCTCTGGTATGGAAACATTGCTCAGTGTGCTGGTTACAGTTATACTCTCCGGTATGGAAACATTGCTCAGTGTGCTGGTTACAGTTATACTTTCCGGTATGGCAACATTGCTCAGTGTGCTGGTTACAGTTATACTCTCTGGTATGGAAAGATTGCTCAGTGTGCTGGTTACAGTTATAATCTCAGAGAGTGAAACATTGCTCAGTGTGCTGGTTACAGTTATAATCTCAGAGAGTGAAACATTGCTCAGTGTGCTGGTTACAGTTATACTCTCCGGTATGGAAACATTGCTCAGTGTGCTGGTTACAGTTATATTCTCAGAGAGTGAAACATTGCTCAGTGTGCTGGTTACAGTTATAATCTCAGAGAGTGAAACATTGCTCAGTGTACTGCTTACAGTTATACTCTCCGGTATGGAAACATTGCTCAGTGTGCTGGTTACAGTTATACTCTCCGGTATGGAAACATTGCTCAGTGTGCTGGTTACAGTTATACTCTCCGGTATGGAAACATTGCTCAGTGTGCTGGTTACAGTTATACTCTCCGGTATGGCAACATTGCTCAGTGTGCTGGTTACAGTTATACTCTCTGGTATGGAAAGATTGCTCAGTGTGCTGGTTACAGTTATAATCTCAGAGAGTGAAACATTGCTCAGTGTGCTGGTTACAGTTATAATCTCAGAGAGTGAAACATTGCTCAGTGTGCTGGTTACAGTTATACTCTCCGGTATGGAAACATTGCTCAGTGTGCTGGTTACAGTTATACTCTGAGGGAGCGAAGCATTGCTCAGTGTGCTGGTTACAGTTATACTCTCCGGTATGGAAACATTGCTCAGTGTGCTGGTTATAGTTATACTCTCCGGTATGGAAACATTGCTCAGTGTGCTGGTTACAGTTATACTCTCTGGTTTGGAAAGATTGCTCAGTGTGCTGGTTACAGTTATAATCTCAGAGTGTGAAACATTGCTCAGTGTGCTGGTTACAGTTATACTCTCCGGTATGGAAACATTGCTCAGTGTGCTGGTTACAGTTATACTCTCCGGTATGGAAACATTGCTCAGTGTGCTGGTTACAGTTATACTCTCCGGTATGGAAACATTGCTCAGTGTGCTGGTTACAGTTATACTCTCTGGTATGGAAAGATTGCTCAGTGTGCTGGTTACAGTTATAATCTCAGAGAGTGAAACATTGCTCAGTGTGCTGGTTACAGTTATACTCTGAGGGAGCGAAGCATTGCTCAGTATGCTTGTTACAGTTATACTCTCCGGTATGGAAACATTGTTCAGTGTGCTGGTTACAGTTATACTCTCTGGTATGGAAACATTGCTCAGTGTGCTGGCTACAGTTATAATCTCAGAGAGTGAAACATTGCTCAGTGTGCTGGTTACAGTTTACTCTCCGGTATGGAAACATTGCTCAGTGTGCTGGTTACAGTTATACTCTCCGGTATGGAAACATTGCTCAGTGTGCTGGTTACAGTTATAATCTCAGACAGTGAAACATTGCTCAGTGTGCTGGTTACAGTTATACTCTCCAGTATGGAAACATTGCTCAGTGTGCTGGTTACAGTTATAATCTCAGAGAGTGAAACATTGCTCAGTGTGCTGGTTACAGTTATACTCTGAGGGAGCGAAGCATTGCTCAGTGTGCTGGTTACAGTTATACTCTCCGGTATGGAAACATTGCTCAGTGTGCTGGTTACAGTTATACTCTCCGGTATGGAAACATTGCTCAGTGTGCTGGTTACAGTTATACTCTCCGGTATGGAAACATTGCTCAGTGTGCTGGTTACAGTTATACTCTCCGGTATGGAAACATTGCTCAGTGTGCTGGTTACAGTTATAATCTCAGAGAGTGAAACATTGCTCAGTGTGCTGGTTACAGTTATAATCTCAGAGAGTGAAACATTGCTCAGTGTGCTGGTTACAGTTATAATCTCAGAGAGTGAAACATTGCTCAGTGTGCTGGTTACAGTTTACTCTCCGGTATGGAAACATTGCTCAGTGTGCTGGTTACAGTTATAATCTCAGAGAGTGAAACATTGCTCAGTGTGCTGGTTACTGTTATACTCTCCGGTATGGAAACATTGCTCAGTGTGCTGGTTACAGTTATACTCTCCGGTATGGAAACATTCCTCAGTGTGCTGGTTACAGTTATACTCTCCGGTATGGAAACATTGCTCAGTGTGCTGGTTACAGTTATAATCTCAGAGAGTTAAACATTGCTCAGTGTGCTGGTTACAGTTATACTCTGAGGGAGCGAAGCATTGCTCAGTGTGCTGGTTACAGTTATACTCTCTGGTATGGAAACTTTGCTCAGTGTGCTGGTTACAGTTATAATCTCAGAGAGTGAAACATTGCTCAATGTGCTGGTTACAGTTATACTCTCAGGGATTGAAGCATTGCTGTAAGAAGAGGGCAGCATTGACCCAGTTTCGTCGTTCAGATTCCGGCTACTGGAACTGCACCCTCCTTCTACAAATTCTTAGAATGCTCTCTGTGGTCAAGTTCGTCATAAACCACAGGCTGCTGTGTGTGTTTGAGCTGCACTGAGCTCACAGCCCTCACTTAGTGGGGCCTAAAATGGGACTGGTCATTCAGAGGGGCCCTGAGGATCTATATCACTCCTCAACCCCGTTATCACTGCTGTTAATGTTGTGAAGCCCCAACTCTTGTTGATTCTGATCAGCAGCTCCTGCTCTAAATTACTTAGAATTTGTACCACAGAACTTTCACTGCAGCTATCAATCAATCAGCGCACAGGCTCCCCTCCCCCCCACCTTATCAGTGCCATTCCTTTATCATACTGTGCCTTGTCATACTTGCTCTTTGAACCTCATCCTCTCCGTATCCCATCAGCCACTCTGCAGAGAAATTGCTTTCCTGGCCTGGCGAATGTTTGTGTTTCTCGTTCACCCACTCTCACAAACAGTTTCATAACTTCCACCGGTTTTTATCCCCGCCCAGTTACTGAGAGACATGTGGCTTTCCTGCACTTACAATCTCTCACCGTCTGTACCCTAAGTGTGGCCCATTTTCTGTTACCTGGCTGCTGCTTGATGCTGTTCAGTGCACCAGTTATCTGCCGATTAACTGGCTATCTGCCGATTAACTGGTTACCTGCAGCCTTGTGTTTCGGAGGAACAACAACATACAGAGTAAGGTCAGGCTGTTCAGCCCCAGGTCATCAGGATCACTGCTGATCTGATCGTGACCTCCACTCCCCCTTCTTTCCTCTTCCCCAAAATCCTGCCCCCCGCCAAAGCATTTCTGTCTCCCCTGCCTCTAGGTACAGGACTCCAGGGATGAATGACACATTGCTGCCTGGTTTCCCCTGCATCTACCCACTAGGAGAGCATCCTCTTGCTTTGAGTCCTTCAGTAAGATCTGTCCTGCTCCCGTGGCCCTCTGCCAGATTTCATTGCCCTGCAGTTACCCAAAGATTGATCTCCTTGGATTTGCCCTTTGCACTTTAGGCTCCAGCCTCTTTCTCGGTTCCCCCTCATCATCGGTTCAATGACAGGATCTTTCCTCTCCACTTCTGAACCGTTAACAATGGCTCCATGATCCCTTACAGCCACTATTCCAGTGTTAACAGCTCCCTGACCACAACTGTGAGGTGCCGTGGTAGGGTAGAGTTTAGCACAATGATATTACAGCTTGGTGAGTCAGAGTTCAGAGACCAATTCTGTAAAAAGGTTGTACGTCCTTCTCATGAGTGCATGGGTTTCCTCCCACAGTCCAAAGATGTGCCGGTTAGTGGGTTAATTGGTCTTTGTAAATTTTCCTGTGAGGCTCAGTGGCAGGAAGGGCCTGTGTTGCACTCTTTAGGATAGAGGCAAGGAGGAATTCTTCAGCCAGAGGGTGGTGAATCATTGCCACCAACGCTATGGACGCCGAGTCATTGGGTATGTTTAAAGCAGAGGCTGATAAGGTTTCTTGATTTGTCTGGGTGTTGAACATTTATAGGAAGAAGGCAGGAGATTGGGGTTGAGAGGGGAAGATACATCAGGCACGATGGAATGATGGAGCAGGCTCAATGGGCCAAATGGCCTAATTGTGTTCCAACATCTTATGGACTACAACACACACAAACGCTGGAGGAACTCAGCAGATTGGATGGCACCTCTGGAACTGATTAAATGGTCGATATTCCGAGCCAGGACCCTTCATGTGTTTATCCTTCTCCGTAGATGCTGCCTGACCTGGGACCTGGGTTCCTCCAACATTTTGTGTGTTACTGTGGATTTACAGCATCTGCAGAATCTCTTGTGTACTGACCACAGCACCTTGCTCACCCTCAGCATGTCTCTGGGCTCATTTCGCGAGGCTGCAGGGATCTGAACCCATAAGGAAGGACTGGGACTGAGGTCCCCCTTACTGTGCTCCCCTGCGATCACCCAGTCTGTCCCTTTCCTCTGACCCATCAGACTGTAACTGAGCAGAGCGTCTCAACCACAGACCTCCTCACGTGGTTTGGGAAATGACTTCTGCACAGGGTGCTTTGCTTTTTATCGCCCTAGGTTATTTTTGTTGTTACAAGTAATTCACAGTGGTTAAGCTGGGTGCTGAATCCCCCACAAACTCGCACCAAAATGACGGTCTGTAGAAGCACATGGGTTCTGCTCCCGGCCACATCCCTCCATTAGTGGGACAGGCAGGACTCTGGGCAGCCTGGTGAGGAGATGTGGGAGCTCCTTGTCCCATCGAGAGGAGGAGCACTGGATGCTGTGTGTTTCATAGTGGCTGAGGCAGGGCAAGCTGCTGCTGGGGCTTGCCTCCCTGTGTGACCAGGGGCCAGTGCAGGCTGCCAGGACACTGGGCCATGTCGGGCCTCCAAAGGAGCAGCTTCAACTGTAGCTTGTGGTTTCTGGTGGGTGTGAAGGGAGCCAAGCATCAGGGAGAGTGGTGTATGTGCAGAAGAGAGGGGTGGTGCTAAGGATGGAAGGAAGCAGGACCAGGGAATTAATCAGCTGTACACATCAGGTCCACATCTCTACGCAGAGCTGGAGAACAGCTGTGTCTCAACAGGGTAACTGAGCCAGACCACCGGGGAATCTCTCCCTCCTCCAGTTTTCCCCATGCTCCCAAACTCCTTGCTGCAGAATGGCCTTTATGTGCTGTTGCTGTGCTTTTGCTCCATTGCCATTCCTTCACTTGATTTCAGATGTTTGATGGTAACCTGACCTCAAAGCACCTTGGCAGGTTTACCAAGTTGAAGGTTCGATGTAAAGGCAGGTTGTTGTAAACAGACGGGAGGACAGATTTACTGGACGATGGTGGGAGCCCATGGAATGGATATCTGACCAAGGGCTAGCATAAGGTCAAAGGTCCAAATTGCCTCCTTTTGTATGGCACTATTCTCTGGTTGGTTGGGATGTGAAGGACTTTCCTGTTGCTCACTGATGGTGGCTGTGAGCTTGCTGTCATCACTGGAGTGAAGAAAGAATCTTGGCATTTGATATCTGCGCACCAACACATCCCACACAGCATTCCTTCAGGAGACACCTCTCCAAAGGCTGTGAGCCCAAAATATTCTGATAAACTCTTGATGGGACAGGGGTTGAAGGCTTGTTTTTCCTCTCCATAGACATTGCCTGACCTGCTGGGTGTGTGTTGGAATAGGCGGAAATGTGGAGTCAGGGCAGTGGAATAGGATAGTGCAGGTTGTTCACAGTGACGGGCGCATCACTGCCAGTCTGCCAACCCTGCACATAACTGGGCTGGCTTATGGGAAGTCTCCAACATGTACAAGAAGGCTTGTGGTCACCCAACTCCCCCAGTCTCATCTATAAACATTCAGTTATGCAGCAGCAGTTCACTGAATGAATGTGATCATAAACCTCCCCACACACAGAGTAAGTGTGAAACTATTCAGTAGACTGGAGACTCATTTCACAATTGTCCCCTCTCTCTATTGCCTGACTGCTACCTGTCACTACTCTTGCAGCTTCTATTCGATTCTGAGCTCCTCTTGTCCATATTGCTGCCCCACCCTCACACCAAGGGAACAGGTAACCCCTCCTCCCTCGTGGTTTCACCTTCCTCCCCAGTCCGTTTACTTACAATTTTTATTCACTGAGCTACAACATGGAACAAACCCTTCTAACCCTCAGAGCCAGGCCACCCAGCACCCACTGATTTAACCCCAGCCGAATCACCAGACAATTTACACGATCAATTAACCTACCAACTGGTACATCTTTGGACTGTAGGAGGAAACTGGAGCACCCAGAAGAAACAGACTTGTTCACAGAGAGGAATGTATAAACTCTTAATGGAGGATGGCAGGATTAAATTCAGACTGTAATGGTATCCAGAGGGTGACGGGATTGAACTCGGACTGTAATGGTGATCAGAGAGCAACAGGATTGAACTCTGACTGTAATGGTGTCCAGAGGGTGACGGGATTGAACTCTGACTGTAATGGTGATCAGAGAGCAACAGGATTAAATTCAGACTGTAATGGTGTCCAGAGGGTGACAGGATTGAACTCTGACTGTAATGGTGTCCAGAGGGTGACAGGATTGAACTCTGACTGTAATGGTGATCAGAGAGCAACAGGATTAAATTCAGACTGTAATGGTGTCCAGAGGGTGACAGGATTGAACTCTGACTGTAATGGTGTCCAGTGGTGACGGGATTGAACTCTGACTGTAATGGTGATCAGAGAGCAACAGGATTAAATTCAGACTGTAATGGTGTCCAGAGGGTGACGGGATTGAACTCTGACTGTAATGGTGTCCAGAGGGTGACGGGATTGAACTCTGACTGTAATGGTGATCAGAGAGCAACAGGATTGAACTCTGATTGTAATGGTGTCCAGTGGTGACGGGATTGAACTCTGACTGTAATGGTGATCAGAGAGCAACAGGATTGAACTCTGACTGTAATGGCTACGGTCAATTATGGAAAACTCTGAACATCCTCTACATAGCACCATCCAGAGACAGAGAAGCAGTTTCAGCGACAGGTTACTATCGATGCAATGCTCCTCAGACAGGATGTAGAGGTCAATACTCCCCAATGCCATTAGGCTTTACAATTCAACCGCCAGGACTTAAGAACTTTTTAAAAGCTATTATTAATGCTTTTTGAGATAGTGATTTAGATGCATATCATATTTTTTTACTGAGTTAAGTATTGTATGTAATTAGTTTTGCTACAACAAGTGTATGGGACATTGGAAAAAAAGTTGAATTTCCCCATTGGGATGAATAAAGTATCTATCTATCTATCTATGGTGCCCAGAGGGCGACGGGATTGAACTCTGACTGTAATGGTGTCCAGTGGTGACGGGATTGAACTCTGACTGTAATGGTGATCAGAGAGCAACAGGATTGAACTCTGACTGTAATGGTGTCCAGTGGTGACGGGATTGAACTCTGACTGTAATGGTGTCCAGTGGTGACGGGATTGAACTCTGACTGTAATGGTGATCAGAGAGCGAAAGGATAGAACTCTGACTGTAATGGTGTCCAGAGGGTGACGGGATTGAACTCTGACTGTAACGGTGTCCAGAGGGTGACAGGATTGAACTCTGACTATAATGGTGTCCAGAGGGTGACAGGATTGAACTCTGACTGTAATGGTGTCTAGAGGGTGACGGGATTAAACTGACTGTAATGGTGTCCAGAGGGTGACGGGATTGAACTCGGACTGTAATGGTGTCCAGAGGGTGACGGGATTGAACTCTGACTGTAATGGTGTCCAGTGGTGACGGGATTGAACTCTGACTGTAATGGTGATCAGAGAGCAACAGGATTAAATTCAGACTGTAATGGTGTCCAGTGGGTGACGGGATTGAACTCTGACTGTAATGGTGTCCAGAGGGTGACGGGATTGAACTCTGACTGTAATGGTGATCAGAGAGCAACAGGATTGAACTCTGATTGTAATGGTGTCCAGTGGTGACGGGATTGAACTCTGACTGTAATGGTGATCAGAGAGCAACAGGATTGAACTCTGACTGTAATGGCTACGGTCAATTATGGAAAACTCTGAACATCCTCTACATAGCACCATCCAGAGACAGAGAAGCAGTTTCAGCGACAGGTTACTATCGATGCAATGCTCCTCAGACAGGATGAAGAGGTCAATACTCCCCAATGCCATTAGGCTTTACAATTCAACCGCCAGGACTTAAGAACTTTTTAAAAGCTATTATTAATGCTTTTTGAGATAGTGATTTAGATGCATATCATATTTTTTTTACTGAGTTAAGTATTGTATGTAATTAGTTTTGCTACAACAAGTGTATGGGACATTGGAAAAAAAGTTGAATTTCCCCATTGGGATGAATAAAGTATCTATCTATCTATCTATGGTGTCCAAAGGGCGACGGGATTGAACTCTGACTGTAATGGTGTCCAGTGGTGACGGGATTGAACTCTGACTGTAATGGTGATCAGAGAGCAACAGGATTGAACTCTGACTGTAATGGTGTCCAGTGGTGACGGGATTGAACTCTGACTGTAATGGTGTCCAGTGGTGACGGGATTGAACTCTGACTGTAATGGTGATCAGAGAGCGAAAGGATAGAACTCTGACTGTAATGGTGTCCAGAGGGTGACGGGATTGAACTCTGACTGTAACGGTGTCCAGAGGGTGACAGGATTGAACTCTGACTATAATGGTGTCCAGAGGGTGACAGGATTGAACTCTGACTGTAATGGTGTCTAGAGGGTGACGGGATTAAACTGACTGTAATGGTGTCCAGAGGGTGACGGGATTGAACTCGGACTGTAATGGTGTCCAGAGGGTGACGGGATTGAACTCTGACTGTAATGGTGTCCAGTGGTGACGGGATTGAACTCTGACTGTAATGGTGATCAGAAAGCAACAGGATTAAATTCAGACTGTAATGGTGTCCAGAGGGTGACGGGATTGAACTCTGACTGTAATGGTGTCCAGAGGGTGACGGGATTGAACTCTGACTGTAATGGTGTCTAGAGGGTGACGGGATTGAACTGACTGTAATGGTGTCCAGTGGTGACGGGATTGAACTCTGACTGTAATGGTGATCAGAGAGCAACAGGATTGAACTCTGACTGTAATGGTGTCCAGTGGTGACGGGATTGAACTCTGACTGTAATGGTGATCAGAGAGCGAAAGGATAGAACTCTGACTGTAATGGTGTCCAGAGGGTGACGGGATTGAACTCTGACTGTAACGGTGTCCAGAGGGTGACAGGATTGAACTCTGACTATAATGGTGTCCAGAGGGTGACGGGATTGAACTCTGACTGTAATGGTGTCTAGAGGGTGACGGAATTAAACTGACTGTAATGGTGTCCAGAGGGTGATGGGATTGAACTCGGACTGTAATGGTGTCCAGAGGGTGACGGGATTGAACTCTGACTGTAATGGTGTCCAGTGGTGACGGGATTGAACTCTGACTGTGATGGTGATCAGAGAGCAACAGGATTAAATTCAGACTGTAATGGTGTCCAGAGGGTGACGGGATTGAACTCTGACTGTAATGGTGTCCAGAGGGTGACGGGATTGAATTCTGACTGTAATGGTGATCAGAGAGCAACAGGATTGAACTCTGACTGTAATGGTGTTCAGAGGGTGACGGGATTGAACTGACTGTAATGGTGTCCAGAAGGTGACGGGATTGAACTGACTGTAATGGTGTCCAGAGGGTGACGGGATTGAATTCTGACTGTAATGGTGATCAGAGAGCAACAGGATTGAACTCTGACTGTATTGGTGTCCAGAGGGTGACGGGATTGAACTCTGACTGTAATGATGATCAGAGAGCAACAGGATTGAACTCTGACTGTAATGGTGTCCAGTGGTGACGGGATTGAACTCTGACTGTAATGGTGATCAGAGAACAACAGGATTGAACTCTGACTGTAATTGTGTCCAGAGGTCGACGGGATTGAACTCTGACTGTAATGGTGTCCAGTGGTGACGGGATTGAACTCTGACTGTAATGGTGATCAGAGAGCATCAGGATTGAACTCTGACTGTAATGGTGTCCAGAGGGCGATGGGATTGAACTCTGACTGTAATGGTGTCCAGAGGGTGATGGGATTGAACTGACTGTAATGGTGTCCAGAGGGTTATGGGATTGAACTCTGACTGTAATGGTGTCCAGAGGGTGACGGGATTGAACTCTGACTGTAATGGTGTCCAGAGGGTGACGAGATTGAACTGACTGTAATGGTGATCAGAGAGCGAAAGGATTGAACTCTGACTGTAATGGTGTCCAGTGGTGACGGGATTGAACTCTGACTGTAATGGTGATCAGAGAGCAACAGGATTTAGCTCTGACTGTAATGGTGTCCAGAGGGCGACGGGATTGAACTCTGACTGTAATGGTGTCCAGCGGTGATGGGATTGAACTCTGACTGTAATGGTGATCAGAGAGCAACAGGATTGAACTCTGACTGTAATGGTATCCAGAGGGTGACGGGATTGAACTGACTGTAATGGTGTCCAGAGGGTGACGGGATTGAACTCTGACTGTAATGGTGTCCAGAGGGCGACGGGAATGAACTCTGACTGTAATGGTGTCCAGTGGTGACGGGATTGAACTCTGACTGTAATGGTGATCAGAGAGCGAAAGGATAGAACTCTGACTGTAATGGTGTCCAGAGGGTGACGGGATTGAACTCTGACTGTAACGGTGTCCAGAGGGTGACAGGATTGAACTCTGACTATAATGGTGTCCAGAGGGTGACGGGATTGAACTCTGACTGTAATGGTGTCTAGAGGGTGACGGGATTAAACTGACTGTAATGGTGTCCAGAGGGTGACGGGATTGAACTCGGACTGTAATGGTGTCCAGTGGTGATGGGATTGAACTCTGACTGTAATGGTGATCAGAGAGCAACAGGATTTAACTCTGACTGTAATGGTGTCCAGTGGTGACGGGATTGAACTCTGACTGTAATGGTGATCAGAGAGCAACAGGATTTAACTCTGACTGTAATGGTGATCAGAGAGCGAAAGGATAGAACTCTGACTGTAATGGTGTCCAGAGGGTGACGGGATTGAACTCTGACTGTAATGGTGTCCAGAGGGCGATGGGATTGAACTCTGACTGTAATGGTGTCCAGCGGTGACAGGATTGAACTCTGACTGTAATGGTGATCAGAGAGCAACAGGATTGAACTCTGACTGTAATGGTGTCCAGAGGGCGACGGGATTGAACTCTGACTGTAATGGTGTCCAGAGGGTGACGGGATTGAACTGACTGTAATGGTGTCCAGAGGGTGACGGGATTGAACTCTGACTGTAATAGTGTCCAGAGGGCGACGGGATTGAACTCTGACTGTAATGGTGTCCAGTGGTAACGGGATTGAACTTTGACTGTAATGGTGATCAGAGAGCAACAGGATTGAACTCTGACTGTAATGGTGTCCAGTGGTGACGGAATTGAACTCTGACTGTAATGGTGTCCAGTGGTGACGGGATTGAACTCTGACTGTAATGGTGATCAGAGAGCGAAAGGATAGAACTCTGACTGTAATGGTGTCCAGAGGGTGACGGGATTGAACTCTGACTGTAACGGTGTCCAGAGGGTGACAGGATTGAACTCTGACTATAATGGTGTCCAGAGGGTGACGGGATTGAACTCTGACTGTAATGGTGTCTAGAGGGTGACGGGATTAAACTGACTGTAATGGTGTCCAGAGGGTGACGGGATTGAACTCGGACTGTAATGGTGTCCAGAGGGTGACGGGATTGAACTCTGACTGTAATGGTGTCCAGTGGTGACGGGATTGAACTCTGACTGTAATGGTGATCAGAAAGCAACAGGATTAAATTCAGACTGTAATGGTGTCCAGAGGGTGACGGGATTGAACTCTGACTGTAATGGTGTCCAGAGGGTGACGGGATTGAACTCTGACTGTAATGGTGTCTAGAGGGTGACGGGATTGAACTGACTGTAATGGTGTCCAGTGGTGACGGGATTGAACTCTGACTGTAATGGCGATCAGAGAGCAACAGGATTGAACTCTGACTGTAATGGTGTCCAGTGGTGACGGGATTGAACTCTGACTGTAATGGTGTCCAGTGGTGACGGGATTGAACTCTGACTGTAATGGTGATCAGAGAGCGAAAGGATAGAACTCTGACTGTAATGGTGTCCAGAGGGTGACGGGATTGAACTCTGACTGTAACGGTGTCCAGAGGGTGACAGGATTGAACTCTGACTATAATGGTGTCCAGAGGGTGACGGGATTGAACTCTGACTGTAATGGTGTCTAGAGGGTGACGGGATTAAACTGACTGTAATGGTGTCCAGAGGGTGACGGGATTGAACTCGGACTGTAATGGTGTCCAGAGGGTGACGGGATTGAACTCTGACTGTAATGGTGTCCAGTGGTGACGGGATTGAACTCTGACTGTAATGGTGATCAGAGAGCAACAGGATTAAATTCAGACTGTAATGGTGTCCAGTGGGTGACGGGATTGAACTCTGACTGTAATGGTGTCCAGAGGGTGACGGGATTGAACTCTGACTGTAATGGTGATCAGAGAGCAACAGGATTGAACTCTGATTGTAATGGTGTCCAGTGGTGACGGGATTGAACTCTGACTGTAATGGTGATCAGAGAGCAACAGGATTGAACTCTGACTGTAATGGCTACGGTCAATTATGGAAAACTCTGAACATCCTCTACATAGCACCATCCAGAGACATAGAAGCAGTTTCAGCGACAGGTTACTATCGATACAATGCTCCTCAGACAGGATGAAGAGGTCAATACTCCCCAATGCCATTAGGCTTTACAATTCAACCGCCAGGACTTAAGAACTTTTTAAAAGCTATTATTAATGCTTTTTGAGATAGTGATTTAGATGCATATCATATTTTTTTTACTGAGTTAAGTATTGTATGTAATTAGTTTTGCTACAACAAGTGTATGGGACATTGGAAAAAAAGTTGAATTTCCCCATTGGGATGAATAAAGTATCTATCTATCTATCTATGGTGTCCAGAGGGTGACGGGATTGAACTCTGACTGTAATGGTGTCCAGTGGTGACGGGATTGAACTCTGACTGTAATGGTGATCAGAGAGCAACAGGATTGAACTCTGACTGTAATGGTGTCCAGTGGTGACGGGATTGAACTCTGACTGTAATGGTGTCCAGTGGTGACGGGATTGAAATCTGACTGTAATGGTGATCAGAGAGCGAAAGGATAGAACTCTGACTGTAATGGTGTCCAGAGGGTGACGGGATTGAACTCTGACTGTAATGGTGTCCAGTGGTGACGGGATTGAACTCTGACTGTAAAGGTGATCAGAAAGCAACAGGATTAAATTCAGACTGTAATGGTGTCCAGAGGGTGACGGGATTGAACTCTGACTGTAATGGTGTCCAGAGGGTGACGGGATTGAACTCTGACTGTAATGGTGTCTAGAGGGTGACGGGATTGAACTGACTGTAATGGTGTCCAGTGGTGACGGGATTGAACTCTGACTGTAATGGTGATCAGAGAGCAACAGGATTGAACTCTGACTGTAATGGTGTCCAGTGGTGACGGGATTGAACTCTGACTGTAATGGTGATCAGAGAGCGAAAGGATAGAACTCTGACTGTAATGGTGTCCAGAGGGTGACGGGACTGAACTCTGACTGTAATGGTGTCCAGAGGGTGACAGGATTGAACTCTGACTATAATGGTGTCCAGAGGGTGACGGGATTGAACTGACTGTAATGGTGTCCAGTGGTGACGGGATTGAACTCTGACTGTAATGGTGATCAGAGAGCAACAGGATTGAACTCTGACTGTAATGGTGTCCAGTGGTGACGGGATTGAACTCTGACTGTAATGGTGATCAGAGAGCGAAAGGATAGAACTCTGACTGTAATGGTGTCCAGAGGGTGACGGGATTGAACTCTGACTGTAACGGTGTCCAGAGGGTGACAGGATTGAACTCTGACTATAATGGTGTCCAGAGGGTGACGGGATTGAACTCTGACTGTAATGGTGTCTAGAGGGTGATGGAATTAAACTGACTGTAATGGTGTCCAGAGGGTGATGGGATTGAACTCTGACTGTAATGGTGTCCAGAGGGTCACGGGATTGAACTCTGACTGTAATGGTGTCCAGTGGTGACGGGATTGAACTCTGACTGTGATGGTGATCAGAGAGCAACAGGATTAAATTCAGACTGTAATGGTGTCCAGAGGGTGACGGGATTGAACTCTGACTGTAATGGTGTCCAGAGGGTGACGGGATTGAACTCTGACTGTAATGGTGTCTAGAGGGTGACGGGATTGAATTCTGACTGTAATGGTGATCAGAGAGCAACAGGATTGAACTCTGACTGTAATGGTGTTCAGAGGGTGACGGGATTGAACTGACTGTAATGGTGTCCAGAAGGTGACGGGATTGAACTGACTGTAATGGTGTCCAGAGGGTGACGGGATTGAATTCTGACTGTAATGGTGATCAGAGAGCAACAGGATTGAACTCTGACTGTATTGGTGTCCAGAGGGTGACGGGATTGAACTCTGACTGTAATGATGATCAGAGAGCAACAGGATTGAACTCTGACTGTAATGGTGTCCAGTGGTGACGGGATTGAACTCTGACTGTAATGGTGATCAGAGAGCAACAGGATTGAACTCTGACTGTAATTGTGTCCAGAGGTCGACGGGATTGAACTCTGACTGTAATGGTGATCAGAGAGCAACAGGATTGAACTCTGACTGTAATTGTGTCCAGAGGTCGACGGGATTGAACTCTGACTGTAATGGTGTCCAGTGGTGACGGGATTGAACTCTGACTGTAATAGTGATCAGAGAGCATCAGGATTGAACTCTGATTGTAATGGTGTCCAGAGGGCGATGGGATTGAACTCTGACTGTAATGGTGTCCAGAGGGTGATGGGATTGAACTGACTGTAATGGTGTCCAGAGGGTTATGGGATTGAACTCTGACTGTAATGGTGTCCAGAGGGTGACGGGATTGAACTCTGACTGTAATGGTGTCCAGAGGGTGACGAGATTGAACTGACTGTAATGGTGATCAGAGAGCGAAAGGATTGAACTCTGACTGTAATGGTGTCCAGTGGTGACGGGATTGAACTCTGACTGTAATGGTGATCAGAGAGCAACAGGATTTAACTCTGACTGTAATGGTGTCCAGAGGGCGACGGGATTGAACTCTGACTGTAATGGTGTCCAGCGGTGATGGGATTGAACTCTGACTGTAATGGTGATCAGAGAGCAACAGGATTGAACTCTGACTCTAATGGTATCCAGAGGGTGACGGGATTGAACTGACTGTAATGGTGTCCAGAAGGTGACGGGATTGAACTCTGACTATAATGGTGTCCAGAGGGTGACGGGATTGAACTCTGACTGTAATGGTGTCTAGAGGGTGACGGGATTAAACTGACTGTAATGGTGTCCAGAGGGTGACGGGATTGAACTCGGACTGTAATGGTGTCCAGTGGTGACGGGATTGAACTCTGACTGTAATGGTGATCAGAGAGCAACAGGATTTAACTCTGACTGTAATGGTGTCCAGTGGTGACGGGATTGAACTCGGACTGTAATGGTGATCAGAGAGCAACAGGATTTAACTCTGACTGTAATGGTGATCAGAGAGCGAAAGGATAGAACTCTGACTGTAATGGTGTCCAGAGGGTGACGGGATTGAACTCTGACTGTAATGGTGTCCAGAGGGCGACGGGATTGAACTCTGACTGTAATGGTGTCCAGCGGTGACAGGATTGAACTCTGACTGTAATGGTGATCAGAGAGCAACAGGATTGAACTCTGACTGTAATGGTGTCCAGAGGGCGACGGGATTGAACTCTGACTGTAATGGTGTCCAGAGGGTGACGGGATTGAACTGACTGTAATGGTGTCCGGAGGGTGACGGGATTGAACTCTGACTGTAATGGTGTCCAGAGGGCGACGGGATTGAACTTTGACTGTAATGGTGATCAGAGAGCAACAGGATTGAACTCTGACTGTAATGGTGATCAGAGAGCAACAGGATTGAACTCTGACTGTAATGGTGTCCAGTGGTGACGGGATTGAACTCTGACTGTAATGGTGTCCAGTGGTGACGGGATTGAACTCTGACTGTAATGGTGATCAGAGAGCGAAAGGATAGAACTCTGACTGTAATGGTGTCCAGAGGGTGACGGGATTGAACTCTGACTGTAACGGTGTCCAGAGGGTGACAGGATTGAACTCTGACTATAATGGTGTCCAGAGGGTGACGGGATTGAACTCTGACTGTAATGGTGTCTAGAGGGTGACGGGATTAAACTGACTGTAATGGTGTCCAGAGGGTGACGGGATTGAACTCGGACTGTAATGGTGTCCAGAGGGTGACGGGATTGAACTCTGACTGTAATGGTGTCCAGTGGTGACGGGATTGAACTCTGACTGTAAAGGTGATCAGAAAGCAACAGGATTAAATTCAGACTGTAATGGTGTCCAGAGGGTGACGGGATTGAACTCTGACTGTAATGGTGTCCAGAGGGTGACGGGATTGAACTCTGACTGTAATGGTGTCTAGAGGGTGACGGGATTGAACTGACTGTAATGGTGTCCAGTGGTGACGGGATTGAACTCTGACTGTAATGGTGATCAGAGAGCAACAGGATTGAACTCTGACTGTAATGGTGTCCAGTGGTGACGGGATTGAACTCTGACTGTAATGGTGATCAGAGAGCGAAAGGATAGAACTCTGACTGTAATGGTGTCCAGAGGGTGACGGGATTGAACTCTGACTGTAAAGGTGTCCAGAGGGTGACAGGATTGAACTCTGACTATAATGGTGTCCAGAGGGTGACGGGATTAAACTGACTGTAATGGTGTCAAGTAGGTGACGGGATTGAACTCGGACTGTAATGGTGTCCAGAGGGTGACGGGATTGAACTCTGACTGTAATGGTGTCTCAGTGGTGACGGGATTGAACTCTGACTGTAATGGTGATCAGAAAGCAACAGGATTAAATTCAGACTGTAATGGTGTCCAGAGGGTGACGGGATTGAACTCTGACTGTAACGGTGTCCAGAGGGTGACAGGATTGAACTCTGACTATAATGGTGTCCAGAGGGTGACGGGATTGAACTCTGACTGTAATGGTGTCTAGAGGGTGACGGAATTAAACTGACTGTAATGGTGTCCAGAGGGTGATGGGATTGAACTCGGACTGTAATGGTGTCCAGAGGGTGACGGGATTGAACTCTGACTGTAATGGTGTCCAGTGGTGACGGGATTGAACTCTGACTGTGATGGTGATCAGAGAGCAACAGGATTAAATTCAGACTGTAATGGTGTCCAGAGGGTGACGGGATTGAACTCTGACTGTAATGGTGTCCAGAGGGTGACGGGATTGAACTCTGACTGTAATGGTGTCTAGAGGGTGACGGGATTGAACTGACTGTAATGGTGTCCAGTGGTGACGGGATTGAACTCTGACTGTAATGGCGATCAGAGAGCAACAGGATTGAACTCTGACTGTAATGGTGTCCAGTGGTGACGGGATTGAACTCTGACTGTAATGGTGATCAGAGAGCGAAAAGATAGAACTCTGACTGTAATGGTGTCCAGAGGGTGACGGGATTGAACTCTGACTGTAACGCTGTCCAGAGGGTGACAGGATTGAACTCTGACTATAATGGTGTCCAGAGGGTGATGGGATTGAACTGACTGTAATGGTGTCCAGAGGGTGATGGGATTGAACTCGGACTGTAATGGTGTCCAGAGGGTGACGGGATTGAACTCTGACTGTAATGGTGTCCAGTGGTGACGGGATTGAACTCTGACTGTGATGGTGATCAGAGAGCAACAGGATTAAATTCAGACTGTAATGGTGTCCAGAGGGTGACGGGATTGAACTCTGACTGTAATGGTGATCAGAGAGCATCAGGATTGAACTCTGACTGTAATGGTGTCCAGAGGGCGATGGGATTGAACTCTGTCTGTAATGGTGTCCAGAGGGTGATGGGATTGAACTGACTGTAATGGTGTCCAGAGGGTTATGGGATTGAACTCTGACTGTAATGGTGTCCAGAGGGTGTCGGGATTGAACTCTGACTGTAATGGTGTCCAGAGGGTGACGAGATTAAACTGACTGTAATGGTGTCCAGAGGGTGATGGGATTGAACTCGGACTGTAATGGTGTCCAGAGGGTGACGGGATTGAACTCTGACTGTAATGGTGTCCAGTGGTGACGGGATTGAACTCTGACTGTGATGGTGATCAGAGAGCAACAGGATTAAATTCAGACTGTAATGGTGTCCAGAGGGTGACGGGATTGAACTCTGACTGTAATGGTGTCCAGAGGGTGACGGGATTGAACTCTGACTGTAATGGTGTCTAGAGGGTGACGGGATTGAACTGACTGTAATGGTGTCCAGTGGTGACGGGATTGAACTCTGACTGTAATGGCGATCAGAGAGCAACAGGATTGAACTCTGACTGTAATGGTGTCCAGTGGTGACGGGATTGAACTCTGACTGTAATGGTGATCAGAGAGCGAAAAGATAGAACTCTGACTGTAATGGTGTCCAGAGGGTGACGGGATTGAACTCTGACTGTAACGCTGTCCAGAGGGTGACAGGATTGAACTCTGACTATAATGGTGTCCAGAGGGTGATGGGATTGAACTGACTGTAATGGTGTCCAGAGGGTGATGGGATTGAACTCGGACTGTAATGGTGTCCAGAGGGTGACGGGATTGAACTCTGACTGTAATGGTGTCCAGTGGTGACGGGATTGAACTCTGACTGTGATGGTGATCAGAGAGCAACAGGATTAAATTCAGACTGTAATGGTGTCCAGAGGGTGACGGGATTGAACTCTGACTGTAATGGTGTCCAGTGGTGACGGGATTGAACTCTGACTGTGATGGTGATCAGAGAGCAACAGGATTAAATTCAGACTGTAATGGTGTCCAGAGGGTGACGGGATTGAACTCTGACTGTAATGGTGTCCAGAGGGTGACGGGATTGAACTCTGACTGTAATGGTGTCTAGAGGGTGACGGGATTGAACTGACTGTAATGGTGTCCAGTGGTGACGGGATTGAACTCTGACTGTAATGGCGATCAGAGAGCAACAGGATTGAACTCTGACTGTAATGGTGTCCAGAGGGCGATGGGATTGAACTCTGTCTGTAATGGTGTCCAGAGGGTGATGGGATTGAACTGACTGTAATGGTGTCCAGAGGGTTATGGGATTGAACTCTGACTGTAATGGTGTCCAGAGGGTGTCGGGATTGAACTCTGACTGTAATGGTGTCCAGAGGGTGACGAGATTGAACTGACTGTAATGGTGATCAGAGAGCGAAAGGATTGAACTCTGACTGTAATGGTGTCCAGTGGTGACGGGATTGAACTCTGACTGTAATGGTGATCAGAGAGCAACAGGATTTAACTCTGACTGTAATGGTGTCCAGAGGGCGACGGGATTGAACTCTGACTGTAATGGTGTCCAGCGGTGATGGGATTGAACTCTGACTGTAATGGTGATCAGAGAGCAACAGGATTGAACTCTGACTGTAATGGTATCCAGAGGGTGACGGGATTGAACTGACTGTAATGGTGTCCAGAGGGTGACGGGATTGAACTCTGACTGTAATGGTGTCCAGAGGGCGACGGGATTGAACTCTGACTGTAATGGTGTCCAGTGGTGACGGGATTGAACTCTGACTGTAATGGTGATCAGAGAGCGAAAGGATAGAACTCTGACTGTAATGGTGTCCAGAGGGTGACGGGATTGAACTCTGACTGTAACGGTGTCCAGAGGGTGACAGGATTGAACTCTGACTATAATGGTGTCCAGAGGGTGACGGGATTGAACTCTGACTGTAATGGTGTCTAGAGGGTGACGGGATTAAACTGACTGTAATGGTGTCCAGAGGGTGACGGGATTGAACTCGGACTGTAATGGTGTCCAGTGGTGACGGGATTGAACTCTGACTGTAATGGTGATCAGAGAGCAACAGGATTTAACTCTGACTGTAATTGTGTCCAGTGGTGACGGGATTGAACTCTGACTGTAATGGTGATCAGAGAGCAACAGGATTTAACTCTGACTGTAATGGTGATCAGAGAGCGAAAGGATAGAACTCTGACTGTAATGGTGTCCAGAGGGTGACGGGATTGAACTCTGACTGTAATGGTGTCCAGAGGGCGACGGGATTGAACTCTGACTGTAATGGTGTCCAGCGGTGACAGGATTGAACTCTGACTGTAATGGTGATCAGAGAGCAACAGGATTGAACTCTGACTGTAATGGTGTCCAGAGGGCGACGGGATTGAACTCTGACTGTAATGGTGTCCAGAGGGTGACGGGATTGAACTGACTGTAATGGTGTCCAGAGGGTGACGGGATTGAACTCTGACTGTAATGGTGTCCAGAGGGCGACGGGATTGAACTTTGACTGTAATGGTGATCAGAGAGCAACAGGATTGAACTCTGACTGTAATGGTGATCAGAGAGCAACAGGATTGAACTCTGACTGTAATGGTGTCCAGTGGTGACGGGATTGAACTCTGACTGTAATGGTGTCCAGTGGTGACGGGATTGAACTCTGACTGTAATGGTGTCCAGTGGTGACGGGATTGAACTCTGACTGTAATGGTGATCAGAGAGCGAAAGGATAGAACTCTGACTGTAATGGTGTCCAGAGGGTGACGGGATTGAACACTGACTGTAACGGTGTCCAGAGGGTGACAGGATTGAACTCTGACTATAATGGTGTCCAGAGGGTGACGGGATTGAACTCTGACTGTAATGGTGTCTAGAGGGTGACGGGATTAAACTGACTGTAATGGTGTCCAGAGGGTGACGGGATTGAACTCGGACTGTAATGGTGTCCAGAGGGTGACGGGATTGAACTCTGACTGTAATGGTGTCCAGTGGTGACGGGATTGAACTCTGACTGTAATGGTGATCAGAAAGCAACAGGATTAAATTCAGACTGTAATGGTGTCCAGAGGGTGACGGGATTGAACTCTGACTGTAATGGTGTCCAGAGGGTGACGGGATTGAACTCTGACTGTAATGGTGTCTAGAGGGTGACGGGATTGAACTGACTGTAATGGTGTCCAGTGGTGACGGGATTGAACTCTGACTGTAATGGTGATCAGAGAGCAACAGGATTGAACTCTGACTGTAATGGTGTCCAGTGGTGACGGGATTGAACTCTGACTGTAATGGTGATCAGAGAGCGAAAGGATAGAACTCTGACTGTAATGGTGTCCAGAGGGTGACGGGATTGAACTCTGACTGTAACGGTGTCCAGAGGGTGACAGGATTGAACTCTGACTATAATGGTGTCCAGAGGGTGACGGGATTGAACTCTGACTGTAATGGTGTCTAGAGGGTGACGGAATTAAACTGACTGTAATGGTGTCCAGAGGGTGATGGGATTGAACTCGGACTGTAATGGTGTCCAGAGGGTGACGGGATTGAACTCTGACTGTAATGGTGTCCAGTGGTGACGGGATTGAACTCTGACTGTGATGGTGATCAGAGAGCAACAGGATTAAATTCAGACTGTAATGGTGTCCAGAGGGTGACGGGATTGAACTCTGACTGTAATGGTGTCCAGAGGGTGACGGGATTGAACTCTGACTGTAATGGTGTCTAGAGGGTGACGGGATTGAATTCTGACTGTAATGGTGATCAGAGAGCAACAGGATTGAACTCTGACTGTAATGGTGTTCAGAGGGTGACGGGATTGAACTGACTGTAATGGTGTCCAGAAGGTGACGGGATTGAACTGACTGTAATGGTGTCCAGAGGGTGACGGGATTGAATTCTGACTGTAATGGTGATCAGAGAGCAACAGGATTGAACTCTGACTGTATTGGTGTCCAGAGGGTGACGGGATTGAACTCTGACTGTAATGATGATCAGAGAGCAACAGGATTGAACTCTGACTGTAATGGTGTCCAGTGGTGACGGGATTGAACTCTGACTGTAATGGTGATCAGAGAACAACAGGATTGAACTCTGACTGTAATTGTGTCCAGAGGTCGACGGGATTGAACTCTGACTGTAATGGTGTCCAGTGGTGACGGGATTGAACTCTGACTGTAATGGTGATCAGAGAGCATCAGGATTGAACTCTGACTGTAATGGTGTCCAGAGGGCGATGGGATTGAACTCTGACTGTAATGGTGTCCAGAGGGTGATGGGATTGAACTGACTGTAATGGTGTCCAGAGGGTTATGGGATTGAACTCTGACTGTAATGGTGTCCAGAGGGTGACGGGATTGAACTCTGACTGTAATGGTGTCCAGAGGGTGACGAGATTGAACTGACTGTAATGGTGATCAGAGAGCGAAAGGATTGAACTCTGACTGTAATGGTGTCCAGTGGTGACGGGATTGAACTCTGACTGTAATGGTGATCAGAGAGCAACAGGATTTAACTCTGACTGTAATGGTGTCCAGAGGGCGACGGGATTGAACTCTGACTGTAATGGTGTCCAGCGGTGATGGGATTGAACTCTGACTGTAATGGTGATCAGAGAGCAACAGGATTGAACTCTGACTGTAATGGTATCCAGAGGGTGACGGGATTGAACTGACTGTAATGGTGTCCAGAGGGTGACGGGATTGAACTCTGACTGTAATGGTGTCCAGAGGGCGACCGGATTGAACTCTGACTGTAATGGTGTCCAGTGGTGACGGGATTGAACTCTGACTGTAATGGTGATCAGAGAGCGAAAGGATAGAACTCTGACTGTAATGGTGTCCAGAGGGTGACGGGATTGAACTCTGACTGTAACGGTGTCCAGAGGGTGACAGGATTGAACTCTGACTATAATGGTGTCCAGAGGGTGACGGGATTGAACTCTGACTGTAATGGTGTCTAGAGGGTGACGGGATTAAACTGACTGTAATGGTGTCCAGAGGGTGACGGGATTGAACTCGGACTGTAATGTTGTCCAGTGGTGACGGGATTGAACTCTGACTGTAATGGTGATCAGAGAGCAACAGGATTTAACTCTGACTGTAATGGTGTCCAGTGGTGACGGGATTGAACTCTGACTGTAATGGTGATCAGAGAGCAACAGGATTGAACTCTGACTGTAATGGTGATCAGAGAGCATCAGGATTGAACTCTGACTGTAATGGTGTCCAGAGGGCGATGGGATTGAACTCTGACTGTAATGGTGTCCAGAGGGTGATGGGATTGAACTGACTGTAATGGTGTCCAGAGGGTTATGGGATTGAACTCTGACTGTAATGGTGTCCAGAGGGTGACGGGATTGAACTCTGACTGTAATGGTGTCCAGAGGGTGACGAGATTGAACTGACTGTAATGGTGATCAGAGAGCGAAAGGATTGAACTCTGACTGTAATGGTGTCCAGTGGTGACGGGATTGAACTCTGACTGTAATGGTGATCAGAGAGCAACAGGATTTAACTCTGACTGTAATGTTGTCCAGAGGGCGACGGGATTGAACTCTGACTGTAATGGTGTCCAGCGGTGATGGGATTGAACTCTGACTGTAATGGTGATCAGAGAGCAACAGGATTGAACTCTGACTGTAATGGTATCCAGAGGGTGACGGGATTGAACTGACTGTAATGGTGTCCAGAGGGTGATGGGATTGAACTCTGACTGTAATGGTGTCCAGAGGGCGACGGGATTGAACTCTGACTGTAATGGTGTCCAGTGGTGACGGGATTGAACTCTGACTGTAATGGTGATCAGAGAGCGAAAGGATAGAACTCTGACTGTAATGGTGTCCAGAGGGTGACGGGATTGAACTCTGACTGTAACGGTGTCCAGAGGGTGACAGGATTGAACTCTGACTATAATGGTGTCCAGAGGGTGACGGGATTGAACTCTGACTGTAATGGTGTCTAGAGGGTGACGGGATTAAACTGACTGTAATGGTGTCCAGAGGGTGACGGGATTGAACTCGGACTGTAAAGGTGTCCAGTGGTGACGGGATTGAACTCTGACTGTAATGGTGATCAGAGAGCAACAGGATTTAACTCTGACTGTAATGGTGATCAGAGAGCGAAAGGATAGAACTCTGACTGTAATGGTGTCCAGAGGGTGACGGGATTGAACTCTGACTGTAATGGTGTCCAGAGGGCGACGGGATTGAACTCTGACTGTAATGGTGTCCAGCGGTGACAGGATTGAACTCTGACTGTAATGGTGATCAGAGAGCAACAGGATTGAACTCTGACTGTAATGGTGTCCAGAGGGCGACGGGATTGAACTCTGACTGTAATGGTGTCCAGAGGGTGACGGGATTGAACTGACTGTAATGGTGTCCAGAGGGTGACGGGATTGAACTCTGACTGTAATGGTGTCCAGAGGGCGACGGGATTGAACTCTGACTGTAATGGTGTCCAGTGGTGACGGGATTGAACTTTGACAATAATGGTGATCAGAGAGCAACAGGATTGAACTCTGACTGTAATGGTGATCAGAGAGCAACAGGATTGAACTCTGACTGTAATGGTGTCCAGTGGTGACGGGATTGAACTCTGACTGTAATGGTGTCCAGTGGTGACGGGATTGAACTCTGACTGTAATGGTGATCAGAGAGCGAAAGGATAGAACTCTGACTGTAATGGTGTCCAGAGGGTGACGGGATTGAACTCTGACTGTAACGGTGTCCAGAGGGTGACAGGATTGAACTCTGACTATAATGGTGTCCAGAGGGTGACGGGATTGAACTCTGACTGTAATGGTGTCTAGAGGGTGACGGGATTAAACTGACTGTAATGGTGTCCAGAGGGTGACGGGATTGAACTCGGACTGTAATGGTGTCCAGAGGGTGACGGGATTGAACTCTGACTGTAATGGTGTCCAGTGGTGACGGGATTGAACTCTGACTGTAATGGTGTCTAGAGGGTGACGGGATTGAACTGACTGTAATGGTGTCCAGTGGTGACGGGATTGAACTCTGACTGTAATGGTGATCAGAGAGCAACAGGATTGAACTCTGACTGTAATGGTGTCCAGTGGTGACGGGATTGAACTCTGACTGTAATGGTGATCAGAGAGCGAAAGGATAGAACTCTGACTGTAATGGTGTCCAGAGGGTGACGGGATTGAACTCTGACTGTAACGGTGTCCAGAGGGTGACAGGATTGAACTCTGACTATAATGGTGTCCAGAGGGTGACGGGATTGAACTCTGACTGTAATGGTGTCTAGAGGGTGACGGAATTAAACTGACTGTAATGGTGTCCAGAGGGTGATGGGATTGAACTCGGACTGTAATGGTGTCCAGAGGGTGACGGGATTGAACTCTGACTGTAATGGTGTCCAGTGGTGACGGGATTGAACTCTGACTGTGATGGTGATCAGAGAGCAACAGGATTAAATTCAGACTGTAATGGTGTCCAGAGGGTGACGGGATTGAACTCTGACTGTAATGGTGTCCAGAGGGTGACGGGATTGAACTCTGACTGTAATGGTGTCTAGAGGGTGACGGGATTGAATTCTGACTGTAATGGTGATCAGAGAGCAACAGGATTGAACTCTGACTGTAATGGTGTTCAGAGGGTGACGGGATTGAACTGACTGTAATGGTGTCCAGAAGGTGACGGGATTGAACTGACTGTAATGGTGTCCAGAGGGTGACGGGATTGAATTCTGACTGTAATGGTGATCAGAGAGCAACAGGATTGAACTCTGACTGTATTGGTGTCCAGAGGGTGACGGGATTGAACTCTGACTGTAATGATGATCAGAGAGCAACAGGATTGAACTCTGACTGTAATGGTGTCCAGTGGTGACGGGATTGAACTCTGACTGTAATGGTGATCAGAGAACAACAGGATTGAACTCTGACTGTAATTGTGTCCAGAGGTCGACGGGATTGAACTCTGACTGTAATGGTGTCCAGTGGTGACGGGATTGAACTCTGACTGTAATGGTGATCAGAGAGCATCAGGATTGAACTCTGACTGTAATGGTGTCCAGAGGGCGATGGGATTGAACTCTGACTGTAATGGTGTCCAGAGGGTGATGGGATTGAACTGACTGTAATGGTGTCCAGAGGGTTATGGGATTGAACTCTGACTGTAATGGTGTCCAGAGGGTGACGGGATTGAACTCTGACTGTAATGGTGTCCAGAGGGTGACGAGATTGAACTGACTGTAATGGTGATCAGAGAGCGAAAGGATTGAACTCTGACTGTAATGGTGTCCAGTGGTGACGGGATTGAACTCTGACTGTAATGGTGATCAGAGAGCAACAGGATTTAACTCTGACTGTAATGGTGTCCAGAGGGCGACGGGATTGAACTCTGACTGTAATGGTGTCCAGCGGTGATGGGATTGAACTCTGACTGTAATGGTGATCAGAGAGCAACAGGATTGAACTCTGACTGTAATGGTATCCAGAGGGTGACGGGATTGAACTGACTGTAATGGTGTCCAGAGGGTGACGGGATTGAACTCTGACTGTAATGGTGTCCAGAGGGCGACGGGATTGAACTCTGACTGTAATGGTGTCCAGTGGTGACGGGATTGAACTCTGACTGTAATGGTGATCAGAGAGCGAAAGGATAGAACTCTGACTGTAATGGTGTCCAGAGGGTGACGGGATTGAACTCTGACTGTAACGGTGTCCAGAGGGTGACAGGATTGAACTCTGACTATAATGGTGTCCAGAGGGTGACGGGATTGAACTCTGACTGTAATGGTGTCTAGAGGGTGACGGGATTAAACTGACTGTAATGGTGTCCAGAGGGTGACGGGATTGAACTCGGACTGTAATGTTGTCCAGTGGTGACGGGATTGAACTCTGACTGTAATGGTGATCAGAGAGCAACAGGATTTAACTCTGACTGTAATGGTGTCCAGTGGTGACGGGATTGAACTCTGACTGTAATGGTGATCAGAGAGCAACAGGATTGAACTCTGACTGTAATGGTGATCAGAGAGCATCAGGATTGAACTCTGACTGTAATGGTGTCCAGAGGGCGATGGGATTGAACTCTGACTGTAATGGTGTCCAGAGGGTGATGGGATTGAACTGACTGTAATGGTGTCCAGAGGGTTATGGGATTGAACTCTGACTGTAATGGTGTCCAGAGGGTGACGGGATTGAACTCTGACTGTAATGGTGTCCAGAGGGTGACGAGATTGAACTGACTGTAATGGTGATCAGAGAGCGAAAGGATTGAACTCTGACTGTAATGGTGTCCAGTGGTGACGGGATTGAACTCTGACTGTAATGGTGATCAGAGAGCAACAGGATTTAACTCTGACTGTAATGTTGTCCAGAGGGCGACGGGATTGAACTCTGACTGTAATGGTGTCCAGCGGTGATGGGATTGAACTCTGACTGTAATGGTGATCAGAGAGCAACAGGATTGAACTCTGACTGTAATGGTATCCAGAGGGTGACGGGATTGAACTGACTGTAATGGTGTCCAGAGGGTGACGGGATTGAACTCTGACTGTAATGGTGTCCAGAGGGCGACGGGATTGAACTCTGACTGTAATGGTGTCCAGTGGTGACGGGATTGAACTCTGACTGTAATGGTGATCAGAGAGCGAAAGGATAGAACTCTGACTGTAATGGTGTCCAGAGGGTGACGGGATTGAACTCTGACTGTAACGGTGTCCAGAGGGTGACAGGATTGAACTCTGACTATAATGGTGTCCAGAGGGTGACGGGATTGAACTCTGACTGTAATGGTGTCTAGAGGGTGACGGGATTAAACTGACTGTAATGGTGTCCAGAGGGTGACGGGATTGAACTCGGACTGTAAAGGTGTCCAGTGGTGACGGGATTGAACTCTGACTGTAATGGTGATCAGAGAGCAACAGGATTTAACTCTGACTGTAATGGTGATCAGAGAGCGAAAGGATAGAACTCTGACTGTAATGGTGTCCAGAGGGTGACGGGATTGAACTCTGACTGTAATGGTGTCCAGAGGGCGACGGGATTGAACTCTGACTGTAATGGTGTCCAGCGGTGACAGGATTGAACTCTGACTGTAATGGTGATCAGAGAGCAACAGGATTGAACTCTGACTGTAATGGT
Source organism: Hemitrygon akajei (assembly GCF_048418815.1). NCBI lineage: Eukaryota > Metazoa > Chordata > Chondrichthyes > Myliobatiformes > Dasyatidae > Hemitrygon > Hemitrygon akajei. The sequence continues at coordinate 172,746,973 of NC_133134.1, forward strand.
GTCCAGAGGGCGACGGGATTGAACTCTGACTGTAATGGTGTCCAGAGGGTGACGGGATTGAACTGACTGTAATGGTGTCCAGAGGGTGACGGGATTGAACTCTGACTGTAATGGTGTCCAGAGGGCGACGGGATTGAACTCTGACTGTAATGGTGTCCAGTGGTGACGGGATTGAACTTTGACTGTAATGGTGATCAGAGAGCAACAGGATTGAACTCTGACTGTAATGGTGATCAGAGAGCAACAGGATTGAACTCTGACTGTAATGGTGTCCAGTGGTGACGGGATTGAACTCTGACTGTAATGGTGTCCAGTGGTGACGGGATTGAACTCTGACTGTAATGGTGATCAGAGAGCGAAAGGATAGAACTCTGACTGTAATGGTGTCCAGAGGGTGACGGGATTGAACTCTGACTGTAACGGTGTCCAGAGGGTGACAGGATTGAACTCTGACTATAATGGTGTCCAGAGGGTGGCGGGATTGAACTCTGACTGTAATGGTGTCTAGAGGGTGACGGGATTAAACTGACTGTAATGGTGTCCAGAGGGTGACGGGATTGAACTCGGACTGTAATGGTGTCCAGAGGGTGACGGGATTGAACTCTGACTGTAATGGTGTCCAGTGGTGACGGGATTGAACTCTGACTGTAATGGTGATCAGAAAGCAACAGGATTAAATTCAGACTGTAATGGTGTCCAGAGGGTGACGGGATTGAACTCTGACTGTAATGGTGTCCAGAGGGTGACGGGATTGAACTTTGACTGTAATGGTGATCAGAGAGCAACAGGATTGAACTCTGACTGTAATGGTGTCCAGAGGGCGACGGGATTGAACTCTGACTGTAATGGTGTCCAGAGGGTGACGGGATTGAACTGACTGTAATGGTGTCCAGAGGGTGACGGGATTGAACTCTGACTGTAATGGTGTCCAGAGGGCGACGGGATTGAACTCTGACTGTAATGGTGTCCAGTGGTGACGGGATTGAACTTTGACTGTAATGGTGATCAGAGAGCAACAGGATTGAACTCTGACTGTAATGGTGTCCAGAGGGCGACGGGATTGAACTCTGACTGTAATGGTGTCCAGTGGTGACGGGATTGAACTCTGACTGTAATGGTGTCCAGTGGTGACGGGATTGAACTCTGACTGTAATGGTGATCAGAGAGCGAAAGGATAGAACTCTGACTGTAATGGTGTCCAGAGGGTGACGGGATTGAACTCTGACTGTAACGGTGTCCAGAGGGTGACAGGATTGAACTCTGACTATAATGGTGTCCAGAGGGTGACGGGATTGAACTCTGACTGTAATGGTGTCTAGAGGGTGACGGGATTAAACTGACTGTAATGGTGTCCAGAGGGTGACGGGATTGAACTCGGACTGTAATGGTGTCCAGAGGGTGACGGGATTGAACTCTGACTGTAATGGTGTCCAGTGGTGACGGGATTGAACTCTGACTGTAATGGTGATCAGAAAGCAACAGGATTAAATTCAGACTGTAATGGTGTCCAGAGGGTGACGGGATTGAACTCTGACTGTAATGGTGTCCAGAGGGTGACGGGATTGAACTCTGACTGTAATGGTGTCTCGAGGGTGACGGGATTGAACTGACTGTAATGGTGTCCAGTGGTGACGGGATTGAACTCTGACTGTAATGGTGATCAGAGAGCAACAGGATTGAACTCTGACTGTAATGGTGATCAGAGAGCATCAGGATTGAACTCTGACTGTAATGGTGTCCAGAGGGCGATGGGATTGAACTCTGACTGTAATGGTGTCCAGAGGGTGATGGGATTGAACTGACTGTAATGGTGTCCAGAGGGTTATGGGATTGAACTCTGACTGTAATGGTGTCCAGAGGGTGACGGGATTGAACTCTGACTGTAATGGTGATCAGAGAGCAACAGGATTTAACTCTGACTGTAATGGTGTCCAGTGGTGACGGGATTGAACTCTGACTGTAATGGTGATCAGAGAGCAACAGGATTGAACTCTGACTGTAATGGTGATCAGAGCGCATCAGGATTGAACTCTGACTGTAATGGTGTCCAGAGGGCGATGGGATTGAACTCTGACTGTAATGGTGTCCAGAGGGTGATGGGATTGAACTGACTGTAATGGTGTCCAGAGGGTTATGGGATTGAACTCTGACTGTAATGGTGTCCAGAGGGTGACGGGATTGAACTCTGACTGTAATGGTGTCCAGAGGGTGACGAGATTGAACTGACTGTAATGGTGATCAGAGAGCGAAAGGATTGAACTCTGACTGTAATGGTGTCCAGTGGTGACGGGATTGAACTCTGACTGTAATGGTGATCAGAGAGCAACAGGATTTAACTCTGACTGTAATGTTGTCCAGAGGGCGACGGGATTGAACTCTGACTGTAATGGTGTCCAGCGGTGATGGGATTGAACTCTGACTGTAATGGTGATCAGAGAGCAACAGGATTGAACTCTGACTGTAATGGTATCCAGAGGGTGACGGGATTGAACTGACTGTAATGGTGTCCAGAGGGTGACGGGATTGAACTCTGACTGTAATGGTGTCCAGAGGGCGACGGGATTGAACTCTGACTGTAATGGTGTCCAGTGGTGACGGGATTGAACTCTGACTGTAATGGTGATCAGAGAGCGAAAGGATAGAACTCTGACTGTAATGGTGTCCAGAGGGTGACGGGATTGAACTCTGACTGTAACGGTGTCCAGAGGGTGACAGGATTGAACTCTGACTATAATGGTGTCCAGAGGGTGACGGGATTGAACTCTGACTGTAATGGTGTCTAGAGGGTGACGGGATTAAACTGACTGTAATGGTGTCCAGAGGGTGACGGGATTGAACTCGGACTGTAAAGGTGTCCAGTGGTGACGGGATTGAACTCTGACTGTAATGGTGATCAGAGAGCAACAGGATTTAACTCTGACTGTAATGGTGATCAGAGAGCGAAAGGATAGAACTCTGACTGTAATGGTGTCCAGAGGGTGACGGGATTGAACTCTGACTGTAATGGTGTCCAGAGGGCGACGGGATTGAACTCTGACTGTAATGGTGTCCAGCGGTGACAGGATTGAACTCTGACTGTAATGGTGATCAGAGAGCAACAGGATTGAACTCTGACTGTAATGGTGTCCAGAGGGCGACGGGATTGAACTCTGACTGTAATGGTGTCCAGAGGGTGACGGGATTGAACTGACTGTAATGGTGTCCAGAGGGTGACGGGATTGAACTCTGACTGTAATGGTGTCCAGAGGGCGACGGGATTGAACTCTGACTGTAATGGTGTCCAGTGGTGACGGGATTGAACTTTGACTGTAATGGTGATCAGAGAGCAACAGGATTGAACTCTGACTGTAATGGTGATCAGAGAGCAACAGGATTGAACTCTGACTGTAATGGTGTCCAGTGGTGACGGGATTGAACTCTGACTGTAATGGTGTCCAGTGGTGACGGGATTGAACTCTGACTGTAATGGTGATCAGAGAGCGAAAGGATAGAACTCTGACTGTAATGGTGTCCAGAGGGTGACGGGATTGAACTCTGACTGTAACGGTGTCCAGAGGGTGACAGGATTGAACTCTGACTATAATGGTGTCCAGAGGGTGACGGGATTAAACTCTGACTGTAATGGTGTCTAGAGGGTGACGGGATTAAACTGACTGTAATGGTGTCCAGAGGGTGACGGGATTGAACTCGGACTGTAATGGAGTCCAGAGGGTGACGGGATTGAACTCTGACTGTAATGGTGTCCAGTGGTGACGGGATTGAACTCTGACTGTAATGGTGATCAGAAAGCAACAGGATTAAATTCAGACTGTAATGGTGTCCAGAGGGTGACGGGATTGAACTCTGACTGTAATGGTGTCCAGAGGGTGACGGGATTGAACTTTGACTGTAATGGTGATCAGAGAGCAACAGGATTGAACTCTGACTGTAATGGTGTCCAGAGGGCGACGGGATTGAACTCTGACTGTAATGGTGTCCAGAGGGTGACGGGATTGAACTGACTGTAATGGTGTCCAGAGGGTGACGGGATTGAACTCTGACTGTAATGGTGTCCAGAGGGCGACGGGATTGAACTCTGACTGTAATGGTGTCCAGTGGTGACGGGATTGAACTTTGACTGTAATGGTGATCAGAGAGCAACAGGATTGAACTCTGACTGTAATGGTGTCCAGAGGGCGACGGGATTGAACTCTGACTGTAATGGTGTCCAGTGGTGACGGGATTGAACTCTGACTGTAATGGTGTCCAGTGGTGACGGGATTGAACTCTGACTGTAATGGTGATCAGAGAGCGAAAGGATAGAACTCTGACTGTAATGGTGTCCAGAGGGTGACGGGATTGAACTCTGACTGTAACGGTGTCCAGAGGGTGACAGGATTGAACTCTGACTATAATGGTGTCCAGAGGGTGACGGGATTGAACTCTGACTGTAATGGTGTCTAGAGGGTGACGGGATTAAACTGACTGTAATGGTGTCCAGAGGGTGACGGGATTGAACTCGGACTGTAATGGTGTCCAGAGGGTGACGGGATTGAACTCTGACTGTAATGGTGTCCAGTGGTGACGGGATTGAACTCTGACTGTAATGGTGATCAGAAAGCAACAGGATTAAATTCAGACTGTAATGGTGTCCAGAGGGTGACGGGATTGAACTCTGACTGTAATGGTGTCCAGAGGGTGACGGGATTGAACTCTGACTGTAATGGTGTCTCGAGGGTGACGGGATTGAACTGACTGTAATGGTGTCCAGTGGTGACGGGATTGAACTCTGACTGTAATGGTGATCAGAGAGCAACAGGATTGAACTCTGACTGTAATGGTGTCCAGTGGTGACGGGATTGAACTCTGACTGTAATGGTGATCAGAGAGCGAAAGGATAGAACTCTGACTGTAATGGTGTCCAGAGGGTGACGGGATTGAACTCTGACTGTAACGGTGTCCAGAGGGTGACAGGATTGAACTCTGACTATAATGGTGTCCAGAGGGTGACGGGATTGAACTCTGACTGTAATGGTGTCTAGAGGGTGACGGAATTAAACTGACTGTAATGGTGTCCAGAGGGTGATGGGATTGAACTCGGACTGTAATGGTGTCCAGAGGGTGACGGGATTGAACTCTGACTGTAATGGTGTCCAGTGGTGACGGGATTGAACTCTGACTGTGATGGTGATCAGAGAGCAACAGGATTAAATTCAGACTGTAATGGTGTCCAGAGGGTGACGGGATTGAACTCTGACTGTAATGGTGTCCAGAGGGTGACGGGATTGAACTCTGACTGTAATGGTGTCTAGAGGGTGACGGGATTGAATTCTGACTGTAATGGTGATCAGAGAGCAACAGGATTGAACTCTGACTGTAATGGTGTTCAGAGGGTGACGGGATTGAACTGACTGTAATGGTGTCCAGAAGGTGACGGGATTGAACTGACTGTAATGGTGTCCAGAGGGTGACGGGATTGAATTCTGACTGTAATGGTGATCAGAGAGCAACAGGATTGAACTCTGACTGTATTGGTGTCCAGAGGGTGACGGGATTGAACTCTGACTGTAATGATGATCAGAGAGCAACAGGATTGAACTCTGACTGTAATGGTGTCCAGTGGTGACGGGATTGAACTCTGACTGTAATGGTGATCAGAGAACAACAGGATTGAACTCTGACTGTAATTGTGTCCAGAGGTCGACGGGATTGAACTCTGACTGTAATGGTGTCCAGTGGTGACGGGATTGAACTCTGACTGTAATGGTGATCAGAGAGCATCAGGATTGAACTCTGACTGTAATGGTGTCCAGAGGGCGATGGGATTGAACTCTGACTGTAATGGTGTCCAGAGGGTGATGGGATTGAACTGACTGTAATGGTGTCCAGAGGGTTATGGGATTGAACTCTGACTGTAATGGTGTCCAGAGGGTGATGGGATTGAACTCTGACTGTAATGGTGTCCAGAGGGTGACGAGATTGAACTGACTGTAATGGTGATCAGAGAGCGAAAGGATTGAACTCTGACTGTAATGGTGTCCAGTGGTGACGGGATTGAACTCTGACTGTAATGGTGATCAGAGAGCAACAGGATTTAACTCTGACTGTAATGTTGTCCAGAGGGCGACGGGATTGAACTCTGACTGTAATGGTGTCCAGCGGTGATGGGATTGAACTCTGACTGTAATGGTGATCAGAGAGCAACAGGATTGAACTCTGACTGTAATGGTATCCAGAGGGTGACGGGATTGAACTGACTGTAATGGTGTCCAGAGGGTGACGGGATTGAACTCTGACTGTAATGGTGTCCAGAGGGCGACGGGATTGAACTCTGACTGTAATGGTGTCCAGTGGTGACGGGATTGAACTCTGACTGTAATGGTGATCAGAGAGCGAAAGGATAGAACTCTGACTGTAATGGTGTCCAGAGTGTGACGGGATTGAACTCTGACTGTAACGGTGTCCAGAGGGTGACAGGATTGAACTCTGACTATAATGGTGTCCAGAGGGTGACGGGATTGAACTCTGACTGTAATGGTGTCTAGAGGGTGACGGGATTAAACTGACTGTAATGGTGTCCAGAGGGTGACGGGATTGAACTCGGACTGTAATGTTGTCCAGTGGTGACGGGATTGAACTCTGACTGTAATGGTGATCAGAGAGCAACAGGATTTAACTCTGACTGTAATGGTGTCCAGTGGTGACGGGATTGAACTCTGACTGTAATGGTGATCAGAGAGCAACAGGATTGAACTCTGACTGTAATGGTGATCAGAGAGCATCAGGATTGAACTCTGACTGTAATGGTGTCCAGAGGGCGATGGGATTGAACTCTGACTGTAATGGTGTCCAGAGGGTGATGGGATTGAACTGACTGTAATGGTGTCCAGAGGGTTATGGGATTGAACTCTGACTGTAATGGTGTCCAGAGGGTGACGGGATTGAACTCTGACTGTAATGGTGTCCAGAGGGTGACGAGATTGAACTGACTGTAATGGTGATCAGAGAGCGAAAGGATTGAACTCTGACTGTAATGGTGTCCAGTGGTGACGTGATTGAACTCTGACTGTAATGGTGATCAGAGAGCAACAGGATTTAACTCTGACTGTAATGTTGTCCAGAGGGCGACGGGATTGAACTCTGACTGTAATGGTGTCCAGCGGTGATGGGATTGAACTCTGACTGTAATGGTGATCAGAGAGCAACAGGATTGAACTCTGCCTGTAATGGTGTCCAGAGGGCGACGGGATTGAACTCTGACTGTAATGGTGTCCAGTGGTGACGGGATTGAACTCTGACTGTAATGGTGATCAGAGAGCGAAAGGATAGAACTCTGACTGTAATGGTGTCCAGAGGGTGACGGGATTGAACTCTGACTGTAACGGTGTCCAGAGGGTGACAGGATTGAACTCTGACTATAATGGTGTCCAGAGGGTGACGGGATTGAACTCTGACTGTAATGGTGTCTAGAGGGTGACGGGATTAAACTGACTGTAATGGTGTCCAGAGGGTGACGGGATTGAACTCGGACTGTAAAGGTGTCCAGTGGTGACGGGATTGAACTCTGACTGTAATGGTGATCAGAGAGCAACAGGATTTAACTCTGACTGTAATGGTGTCCAGTGGTGACGGGATTGAACTCTGACTGTAATGGTGATCAGAGAGCAACAGGATTTAACTCTGACTGTAATGGTGATCAGAGAGCGAAAGGATAGAACTCTGACTGTAATGGTGTCCAGAGGGTGACGGGATTGAACTCTGACTGTAATGGTGTCCAGAGGGCGACGGGATTGAACTCTGACTGTAATGGTGTCCAGCGGTGACAGGATTGAACTCTGACTGTAATGGTGATCAGAGAGCAACAGGATTGAACTCTGACTGTAATGGTGTCCAGAGGGCGACGGGATTGAACTCTGACTGTAATGGTGTCCAGAGGGTGACGGGATTGAACTGACTGTAATGGTGTCCAGAGGGTGACGGGATTGAACTCTGACTGTAATGGTGTCCAGAGGGCGACGGGATTGAACTCTGACTGTAATGGTGTCCAGTGGTGACGGGATTGAACTTTGACTGTAATGGTGATCAGAGAGCAACAGGATTGAACTCTGACTGTAATGGTGATCAGAGAGCAACAGGATTGAACTCTGACTGTAATGGTGTCCAGTGGTGACGGGATTGAACTCTGACTGTAATGGTGTCCAGTGGTGACGGGATTGAACTCTGACTGTAATGGTGATCAGAGAGCGAAAGGATAGAACTCTGACTGTAATGGTGTCCAGAGGGTGACGGGATTGAACTCTGACTGTAACGGTGTCCAGAGGGTGACAGGATTGAACTCTGACTATAATGGTGTCCAGAGGGTGGCGGGATTGAACTCTGACTGTAATGGTGTCTAGAGGGTGACGGGATTAAACTGACTGTAATGGTGTCCAGAGGGTGACGGGATTGAACTCGGACTGTAATGGTGTCCAGAGGGTGACGGGATTGAACTCTGACTGTAATGGTGTCCAGTGGTGACGGGATTGAACTCTGACTGTAATGGTGATCAGAAAGCAACAGGATTAAATTCAGACTGTAATGGTGTCCAGAGGGTGACGGGATTGAACTCTGACTGTAATGGTGTCCAGAGGGTGACGGGATTGAACTTTGACTGTAATGGTGATCAGAGAGCAACAGGATTGAACTCTGACTGTAATGGTGTCCAGTGGTGACGGGATTGAACTCTGACTGTAATGGTGATCAGAGAACAACAGGATTGAACTCTGACTGTAATTGTGTCCAGAGGTCGACGGGATTGAACTCTGACTGTAATGGTGTCCAGTGGTGACGGGATTGAACTCTGACTGTAATGGTGATCAGAGAGCATCAGGATTGAACTCTGACTGTAATGGTGTCCAGAGGGCGATGGGATTGAACTCTGACTGTAATGGTGTCCAGAGGGTGATGGGATTGAACTGACTGTAATGGTGTCCAGAGGGTTATGGGATTGAACTCTGACTGTAATGGTGTCCAGAGGGTGATGGGATTGAACTCTGACTGTAATGGTGTCCAGAGGGTGACGAGATTGAACTGACTGTAATGGTGATCAGAGAGCGAAAGGATTGAACTCTGACTGTAATGGTGTCCAGTGGTGACGGGATTGAACTCTGACTGTAATGGTGATCAGAGAGCAACAGGATTTAACTCTGACTGTAATGTTGTCCAGAGGGCGACGGGATTGAACTCTGACTGTAATGGTGTCCAGCGGTGATGGGATTGAACTCTGACTGTAATGGTGATCAGAGAGCAACAGGATTGAACTCTGACTGTAATGGTATCCAGAGGGTGACGGGATTGAACTGACTGTAATGGTGTCCAGAGGGTGACGGGATTGAACTCTGACTGTAATGGTGTCCAGAGGGCGACGGGATTGAACTCTGACTGTAATGGTGTCCAGTGGTGACGGGATTGAACTCTGACTGTAATGGTGATCAGAGAGCGAAAGGATAGAACTCTGACTGTAATGGTGTCCAGAGTGTGACGGGATTGAACTCTGACTGTAACGGTGTCCAGAGGGTGACAGGATTGAACTCTGACTATAATGGTGTCCAGAGGGTGACGGGATTGAACTCTGACTGTAATGGTGTCTAGAGGGTGACGGGATTAAACTGACTGTAATGGTGTCCAGAGGGTGACGGGATTGAACTCGGACTGTAATGTTGTCCAGTGGTGACGGGATTGAACTCTGACTGTAATGGTGATCAGAGAGCAACAGGATTTAACTCTGACTGTAATGGTGTCCAGTGGTGACGGGATTGAACTCTGACTGTAATGGTGATCAGAGAGCAACAGGATTGAACTCTGACTGTAATGGTGATCAGAGAGCATCAGGATTGAACTCTGACTGTAATGGTGTCCAGAGGGCGATGGGATTGAACTCTGACTGTAATGGTGTCCAGAGGGTGATGGGATTGAACTGACTGTAATGGTGTCCAGAGGGTTATGGGATTGAACTCTGACTGTAATGGTGTCCAGAGGGTGACGGGATTGAACTCTGACTGTAATGGTGTCCAGAGGGTGACGAGATTGAACTGACTGTAATGGTGATCAGAGAGCGAAAGGATTGAACTCTGACTGTAATGGTGTCCAGTGGTGACGTGATTGAACTCTGACTGTAATGGTGATCAGAGAGCAACAGGATTTAACTCTGACTGTAATGTTGTCCAGAGGGCGACGGGATTGAACTCTGACTGTAATGGTGTCCAGCGGTGATGGGATTGAACTCTGACTGTAATGGTGATCAGAGAGCAACAGGATTGAACTCTGCCTGTAATGGTGTCCAGAGGGCGACGGGATTGAACTCTGACTGTAATGGTGTCCAGTGGTGACGGGATTGAACTCTGACTGTAATGGTGATCAGAGAGCGAAAGGATAGAACTCTGACTGTAATGGTGTCCAGAGGGTGACGGGATTGAACTCTGACTGTAACGGTGTCCAGAGGGTGACAGGATTGAACTCTGACTATAATGGTGTCCAGAGGGTGACGGGATTGAACTCTGACTGTAATGGTGTCTAGAGGGTGACGGGATTAAACTGACTGTAATGGTGTCCAGAGGGTGACGGGATTGAACTCGGACTGTAAAGGTGTCCAGTGGTGACGGGATTGAACTCTGACTGTAATGGTGATCAGAGAGCAACAGGATTTAACTCTGACTGTAATGGTGTCCAGTGGTGACGGGATTGAACTCTGACTGTAATGGTGATCAGAGAGCAACAGGATTTAACTCTGACTGTAATGGTGATCAGAGAGCGAAAGGATAGAACTCTGACTGTAATGGTGTCCAGAGGGTGACGGGATTGAACTCTGACTGTAATGGTGTCCAGAGGGCGACGGGATTGAACTCTGACTGTAATGGTGTCCAGCGGTGACAGGATTGAACTCTGACTGTAATGGTGATCAGAGAGCAACAGGATTGAACTCTGACTGTAATGGTGTCCAGAGGGCGACGGGATTGAACTCTGACTGTAATGGTGTCCAGAGGGTGACGGGATTGAACTGACTGTAATGGTGTCCAGAGGGTGACGGGATTGAACTCTGACTGTAATGGTGTCCAGAGGGCGACGGGATTGAACTCTGACTGTAATGGTGTCCAGTGGTGACGGGATTGAACTTTGACTGTAATGGTGATCAGAGAGCAACAGGATTGAACTCTGACTGTAATGGTGATCAGAGAGCAACAGGATTGAACTCTGACTGTAATGGTGTCCAGTGGTGACGGGATTGAACTCTGACTGTAATGGTGTCCAGTGGTGACGGGATTGAACTCTGACTGTAATGGTGATCAGAGAGCGAAAGGATAGAACTCTGACTGTAATGGTGTCCAGAGGGTGACGGGATTGAACTCTGACTGTAACGGTGTCCAGAGGGTGACAGGATTGAACTCTGACTATAATGGTGTCCAGAGGGTGGCGGGATTGAACTCTGACTGTAATGGTGTCTAGAGGGTGACGGGATTAAACTGACTGTAATGGTGTCCAGAGGGTGACGGGATTGAACTCGGACTGTAATGGTGTCCAGAGGGTGACGGGATTGAACTCTGACTGTAATGGTGTCCAGTGGTGACGGGATTGAACTCTGACTGTAATGGTGATCAGAAAGCAACAGGATTAAATTCAGACTGTAATGGTGTCCAGAGGGTGACGGGATTGAACTCTGACTGTAATGGTGTCCAGAGGGTGACGGGATTGAACTTTGACTGTAATGGTGATCAGAGAGCAACAGGATTGAACTCTGACTGTAATGGTGTCCAGAGGGCGACGGGATTGAACTCTGACTGTAATGGTGTCCAGAGGGTGACGGGATTGAACTGACTGTAATGGTGTCCAGAGGGTGACGGGATTGAACTCTGACTGTAATGGTGTCCAGAGGGCGACGGGATTGAACTCTGACTGTAATGGTGTCCAGTGGTGACGGGATTGAACTTTGACTGTAATGGTGATCAGAGAGCAACAGGATTGAACTCTGACTGTAATGGTGATCAGAGAGCAACAGGATTGAACTCTGACTGTAATGGTGTCCAGTGGTGACGGGATTGAACTCTGACTGTAATGGTGTCCAGTGGTGACGGGATTGAACTCTGACTGTAATGGTGATCAGAGAGCGAAAGGATAGAACTCTGACTGTAATGGTGTCCAGAGGGTGACGGGATTGAACTCTGACTGTAACGGTGTCCAGAGGGTGACAGGATTGAACTCTGACTATAATGGTGTCCAGAGGGTGACGGGATTGAACTCTGACTGTAATGGTGTCTAGAGGGTGATGGGATTAAACTGACTGTAATGGTGTCCAGAGGGTGACGGGATTGAACTCGGACTGTAATGGTGTCCAGAGGGTGACGGGATTGAACTCTGACTGTAATGGTGTCCAGTGGTGACGGGATTGAACTCTGACTGTAATGGTGATCAGAAAGCAACAGGATTAAATTCAGACTGTAATGGTGTCCAGAGGGTGACGGGATTGAACTCTGACTGTAATGGTGTCCAGAGGGTGACGGGATTGAACTCTGACTGTAATGGTGTCTAGAGGGTGACGGGATTGAACTGACTGTAATGGTATCCAGTGGTGACGGGATTGAACTCTGACTGTAATGGTGATCAGAGAGCAACAGGATTGAACTCTGACTGTAATGGTGTCCAGTGGTGACGGGATTGAACTCTGACTGTAATGGTGATCAGAGAGCGAAAGGATAGAACTCTGACTGTAATGGTGTCCAGAGGGTGACGGGATTGAACTCTGACTGTAACGGTGTCCAGAGGGTGACAGGATTGAACTCTGACTATAATGGTGTCCAGAGGGTGACGGGATTGAACTCTGACTGTAATGGTGTCTAGAGGGTGACGGAATTAAACTGACTGTAATGGTGTCCAGAGGGTGATGGGATTGAACTCGGACTGTAATGGTGTCCAGAGGGTGACGGGATTGAACTCTGACTGTAATGGTGTCCAGTGGTGACGGGATTGAACTCTGACTGTGATGGTGATCAGAGAGCAACAGGATTAAATTCAGACTGTAATGGTGTCCAGAGGGTGACGGGATTGAACTCTGACTGTAATGGTGTCCAGAGGGTGACGGGATTGAACTCTGACTGTAATGGTGTCTAGAGGGTGACGGGATTGAATTCTGACTGTAATGGTGATCAGAGAGCAACAGGATTGAACTCTGACTGTAATGGTGTTCAGAGGGTGACGGGATTGAACTGACTGTAATGGTGTCCAGAAGGTGACGGGATTGAACTGACTGTAATGGTGTCCAGAGGGTGACGGGATTGAATTCTGACTGTAATGGTGATCAGAGAGCAACAGGATTGAACTCTGACTGTATTGGTGTCCAGAGGGTGACGGGATTGAACTCTGACTGTAATGATGATCAGAGAGCAACAGGATTGAACTCTGACTGTAATGGTGTCCAGTGGTGACGGGATTGAACTCTGACTGTAATGGTGCTCAGAGAGCAACAGGATTGAACTCTGACTGTAATTGTGTCCAGAGGTCGACGGGATTGAACTCTGACTGTAATGGTGTCCAGTGGTGACGGGATTGAACTCTGACTGTAATGGTGATCAGAGAGTATCAGGATTGAACTCTGACTGTAATGGTGTCCAGAGGGCGATGGGATTGAACTCTGACTGTAATGGTGTCCAGAGGGTGATGGGATTGAACTGACTGTAATGGTGTCCAGAGGGTTATGGGATTGAACTCTGACTGTAATGGTGTCCAGAGGGTGACGGGATTGAACTCTGACTGTAATGGTGTCCAGAGGGTGACGAGATTGAACTGACTGTAATGGTGATCAGAGAGCGAAAGGATTGAACTCTGACTGTAATGGTGTCCAGTGGTGACGGGATTGAACTCTGACTGTAATGGTGATCAGAGAGCAACAGGATTTAACTCTGACTGTAATGGTGTCCAGAGGGCGACGGGATTGAACTCTGACTGTAATGGTGTCCAGCGGTGATGGGATTGAACTCTGACTGTAATGGTGATCAGAGAGCAACAGGATTGAACTCTGACTGTAATGGTATCCAGAGGGTGACGGGATTGAACTGACTGTAATGGTGTCCTGAGGGTGACGGGATTGAACTCTGACTGTAATGGTGTCCAGAGGGCGACGGGATTGAACTCTGACTGTAATGGTGTCCAGTGGTGACGGGATTGAACTCTGACTGTAATGGTGATCAGAGAGCGAAAGGATAGAACTCTGACTGTAATGGTGTCCAGAGGGTGACGGGATTGAACTCTGACTGTAACGGTGTCCAGAGGGTGACAGGATTGAACTCTGACTATAATGGTGTCCAGAGGGTGACGGGATTGAACTCTGACTGTAATGGTGTCTAGAGGGTGACGGGATTAAACTGACTGTAATGGTGTCCAGAGGGTGACGGGATTGAACTCGGACTGTAATGGTGTCCAGTGGTGACGGGATTGAACTCTGACTGTAATGGTGATCAGAGAGCAACAGGATTTAACTCTGACTGTAATTGTGTCCAGTGGTGACGGGATTGAACTCTGACTGTAATGGTGATCAGAGAGCAACAGGATTTAACTCTGACTGTAATGGTGATCAGAGAGCGAAAGGATAGAACTCTGACTGTAATGGTGTCCAGAGGGTGACGGGATTGAACTCTGACTGTAATGGTGTCCAGAGGGCGACGGGATTGAACTCTGACTGTAATGGTGTCCAGCGGTGACAGGATTGAACTCTGACTGTCATGGTGATCAGAGAGCAACAGGATTGAACTCTGACTGTAATGGTGTCCAGAGGGCGACGGGATTGAACTCTGACTGTAATGGTGTCCAGAGGGTGACGGGATTGAACTGACTGTAATGGTGTCCAGAGGGTGACGGGATTGAACTCTGACTGTAATGGTGATCAGAGAGCAACAGGATTGAACTCTGACTGTAATGGTGATCAGAGAGCAACAGGATTGAACTCTGACTGTAATGGTGTCCAGTGGTGACGGGATTGAACTCTGACTGTAATGGTGTCCAGTGGTGACGGGATTGAACTCTGACTGTAATGGTGATCAGAGAGCGAAAGGATAGAACTCTGACTGTAATGGTGTCCAGAGGGTGACGGGATTGAACTCTGACTGTAACGGTGTCCAGAGGGTGACAGGATTGAACTCTGACTATAATGGTGTCCAGAGGGTGACGGGATTGAACTCTGACTGTAATGGTGTCTAGAGGGTGACGGGATTAAACTGACTGTAATGGTGTCCAGAGGGTGACGGGATTGAACTCGGACTGTAAAGGTGTCCAGTGGTGACGGGATTGAACTCTGACTGTAATGGTGATCAGAGAGCAACAGGATTTAACTCTGACTGTAATGGTGACCAGTGGTGACGGGATTGAACTCTGACTGTAATGGTGATCAGAGAGCAACAGGATTTAACTCTGACTGTAATGGTGATCAGAGAGCGAAAGGATAGAACTCTGACTGTAATGGTGTCCAGAGGGTGACGGGATTGAACTCTGACTGTAATGGTGTCCAGAGGGCGACGGGATTGAACTCTGACTGTAATGGTGTCCAGCGGTGACAGGATTGAACTCTGACTGTGATGGTGATCAGAGAGCAACAGGATTAAATTCAGACTGTAATGGTGTCCAGAGGGTGACGGGATTGAACTCTGACTGTAATGGTGTCCAGAGGGTGACGGGATTGAACTCTGACTGTAATGGTGTCTAGAGGGTGACGGGATTGAATTCTGACTGTAATGGTGATCAGAGAGCCACAGGATTGAACTCTGACTGTAATGGTGTTCAGAGGGTGACGGGATTGAACTGACTGTAATGGTGTCCAGAAGGTGACGGGATTGAACTGACTGTAATGGTGTCCAGAGGGTCACGGGATTGAATTCTGACTGTAATGGTGATCAGAGAGCAACAGGATTGAACTCTGACTTTATTGGTGTCCAGAGGGTGACGGGATTGAACTCTGACTGTAATGATGATCAGAGAGCAACAGGATTGAACTCTGACTGTAATGGTGTCCAGTGGTGACGGGATTGAACTCTGACTGTAATGGTGATCAGAGAGCAACAGGATTGAACTCTGACTGTAATTGTGTCCAGAGGTCGACGGGATTGAACTCTGACTGTAATGGTGTCCAGTGGTGATGGGATTGAACTCTGACTGTAATGGTGATCAGAGAGTATCAGGATTGAACTCTGACTGTAATGGTGTCCAGAGGGCGATGGGATTGAACTCTGACTGTAATGGTGTCCAGAGGGTGATGGGATTGAACTGACTGTAATGGTGTCCAGAGGGTTATGCGATTGAACTCTGACTGTAATGGTGTCCAGAGGGTGACGGGATTGAACTCTGACTGTAATGGTGTCCAGAGGGTGACGAGATTGAACTGACTGTAATGGTGATCAGAGAGCGAAAGGATTGAACTCTGACTGTAATGGTGTCCAGTGGTGACGGGATTGAACTCTGACTGTAATGGTGATCAGAGAGTATCAGGATTGAACTCTGACTGTAATGGTGTCCAGAGGGCGATGGGATTGAACTCTGACTGTAATGGTGTCCAGAGGGTGATGGGATTGAACTGACTGTAATGGTGTCCAGAGGGTTATGGGATTGAACTCTGACTGTAATGGTGCCCAGAGGGTGACGGGATTGAACTCTGACTGTAATGGTGTCCAGAGGGTGACGAGATTGAACTGACTGTAATGGTGATCAGAGAGCGAAAGGATTGAACTCTGACTGTAATGGTGTCCAGTGGTGACGGGATTGAACTCTGACTGTAATGGTGATCAGAGAGCAACAGGATTTAACTCTGACTGTAATGGTGTCCAGAGGGCGACGGGATTGAACTCTGACTGTAATGGTGTCCAGCGGTGATGGGATTGAACTCTGACTGTAATGGTGATCAGAGAGCAACAGGATTGAACTCTGACTGTAATGGTATCCAGAGGGTGACGGGATTGAACTGACTGTAATGGTGTCCTGAGGGTGACGGGATTGAACTCTGACTGTAATGGTGTCCAGAGGGCGACGGGATTGAACTCTGACTGTAATGGTGTCCAGTGGTGACGGGATTGAACTCTGACTGTAATGGTGATCAGAGAGCGAAAGGATAGAACTCTGACTGTAATGGTGTCCAGAGGGTGACGGGATTGAACTCTGACTGTAACGGTGTCCAGAGGGTGACAGGATTGAACTCTGACTATAATGGTGTCCAGAGGGTGACGGGATTGAACTCTGACTGTAATGGTGTCTAGAGGGTGACGGGATTAAACTGACTGTAATGGTGTCCAGAGGGTGACGGGATTGAACTCGGACTGTAATGGTGTCCAGTGGTGACGGGATTGAACTCTGACTGTAATGGTGATCAGAGAGCAACAGGATTTAACTCTGACTGTAATTGTGTCCAGTGGTGACGGGATTGAACTCTGACTGTAATGGTGATCAGAGAGCAACAGGATTTAACTCTGACTGTAATGGTGATCAGAGAGCGAAAGGATAGAACTCTGACTGTAATGGTGTCCAGAGGGTGACGGGATTGAACTCTGACTGTAATGGTGTCCAGAGGGCGACGGGATTGAACTCTGACTGTAATGGTGTCCAGCGGTGACAGGATTGAACTCTGACTGTCATGGTGATCAGAGAGCAACAGGATTGAACTCTGACTGTAATGGTGTCCAGAGGGCGACGGGATTGAACTCTGACTGTAATGGTGTCCAGAGGGTGACGGGATTGAACTGACTGTAATGGTGTCCAGAGGGTGACGGGATTGAACTCTGACTGTAATGGTGTCCAGAGGGCGACGGGATTGAACTTTGACTGTAATGGTGATCAGAGAGCAACAGGATTGAACTCTGACTGTAATGGTGATCAGAGAGCAACAGGATTGAACTCTGACTGTAATGGTGTCCAGTGGTGACGGGATTGAACTCTGACTGTAATGGTGTCCAGTGGTGACGGGATTGAACTCTGACTGTAATGGTGATCAGAGAGCGAAAGGATAGAACTCTGACTGTAATGGTGTCCAGAGGGTGACGGGATTGAACTCTGACTGTAACGGTGTCCAGAGGGTGACAGGATTGAACTCTGACTATAATGGTGTCCAGAGGGTGACGGGATTGAACTCTGACTGTAATGGTGTCTAGAGGGTGACGGGATTAAACTGACTGTAATGGTGTCCAGAGGGTGACGGGATTGAACTCGGACTGTAAAGGTGTCCAGTGGTGACGGGATTGAACTCTGACTGTAATGGTGATCAGAGAGCAACAGGATTTAACTCTGACTGTAATGGTGACCAGTGGTGACGGGATTGAACTCTGACTGTAATGGTGATCAGAGAGCAACAGGATTTAACTCTGACTGTAATGGTGATCAGAGAGCGAAAGGATAGAACTCTGACTGTAATGGTGTCCAGAGGGTGACGGGATTGAACTCTGACTGTAATGGTGTCCAGAGGGCGACGGGATTGAACTCTGACTGTAATGGTGTCCAGCGGTGACAGGATTGAACTCTGACTGTGATGGTGATCAGAGAGCAACAGGATTAAATTCAGACTGTAATGGTGTCCAGAGGGTGACGGGATTGAACTCTGACTGTAATGGTGTCCAGAGGGTGACGGGATTGAACTCTGACTGTAATGGTGTCTAGAGGGTGACGGGATTGAATTCTGACTGTAATGGTGATCAGAGAGCCACAGGATTGAACTCTGACTGTAATGGTGTTCAGAGGGTGACGGGATTGAACTGACTGTAATGGTGTCCAGAAGGTGACGGGATTGAACTGACTGTAATGGTGTCCAGAGGGTCACGGGATTGAATTCTGACTGTAATGGTGATCAGAGAGCAACAGGATTGAACTCTGACTTTATTGGTGTCCAGAGGGTGACGGGATTGAACTCTGACTGTAATGATGATCAGAGAGCAACAGGATTGAACTCTGACTGTAATGGTGTCCAGTGGTGACGGGATTGAACTCTGACTGTAATGGTGATCAGAGAGCAACAGGATTGAACTCTGACTGTAATTGTGTCCAGAGGTCGACGGGATTGAACTCTGACTGTAATGGTGTCCAGTGGTGATGGGATTGAACTCTGACTGTAATGGTGATCAGAGAGTATCAGGATTGAACTCTGACTGTAATGGTGTCCAGAGGGCGATGGGATTGAACTCTGACTGTAATGGTGTCCAGAGGGTGATGGGATTGAACTGACTGTAATGGTGTCCAGAGGGTTATGCGATTGAACTCTGACTGTAATGGTGTCCAGAGGGTGACGGGATTGAACTCTGACTGTAATGGTGTCCAGAGGGTGACGAGATTGAACTGACTGTAATGGTGATCAGAGAGCGAAAGGATTGAACTCTGACTGTAATGGTGTCCAGTGGTGACGGGATTGAACTCTGACTGTAATGGTGATCAGAGAGTATCAGGATTGAACTCTGACTGTAATGGTGTCCAGAGGGCGATGGGATTGAACTCTGACTGTAATGGTGTCCAGAGGGTGATGGGATTGAACTGACTGTAATGGTGTCCAGAGGGTTATGGGATTGAACTCTGACTGTAATGGTGTCCAGAGGGTGACGGGATTGAACTCTGACTGTAATGGTGTCCAGAGGGTGACGAGATTGAACTGACTGTAATGGTGATCAGAGAGCGAAAGGATTGAACTCTGACTGTAATGGTGTCCAGTGGTGACGGGATTGAACTCTGACTGTAATGGTGATCAGAGAGCAACAGGATTTAACTCTGACTGTAATGGTGTCCAGAGGGCGACGGGATTGAACTCTGACTGTAATGGTGTCCAGCGGTGATGGGATTGAACTCTGACTGTAATGGTGATCAGAGAGCAACAGGATTGAACTCTGACTGTAATGGTATCCAGAGGGTGACGGGATTGAACTGACTGTAATGGTGTCCTGAGGGTGACGGGATTGAACTCTGACTGTAATGGTGTCCAGAGGGCGACGGGATTGAACTCTGACTGTAATGGTGTCCAGTGGTGACGGGATTGAACTCTGACTGTAATGGTGATCAGAGAGCGAAAGGATAGAACTCTGACTGTAATGGTGTCCAGAGGGTGACGGGATTGAACTCTGACTGTAACGGTGTCCAGAGGGTGACAGGATTGAACTCTGACTTTAATGGTGTCCAGAGGGTGACGGGATTGAACTCTGACTGTAATGGTGTCTAGAGGGTGACGGGATTAAACTGACTGTAATGGTGTCCAGAGGGTGACGGGATTGAACTCGGACTGTAATGGTGTCCAGTGGTGACGGGATTGAACTCTGACTGTAATGGTGATCAGAGAGCAACAGGATTTAACTCTGACTGTAATGGTGTCCAGTGGTGACGGGATTGAACTCTGACTGTAATGGTGATCAGAGAGCAACAGGATTTAACTCTGACTGTAATGGTGATCAGAGAGCGAAAGGATAGAACTCTGACTGTAATGGTGTCCAGAGGGTGACGTGATTGAACTCTGACTGTAATGGTGTCCAGCGGGCGACGGGATTGAACTCTGACTGTAATGGTGTCCAGCGGTGACAGGATTGAACTCTGACTGTAATGGTGATCAGAGAGCAACAGGATTGAACTCTGACTGTAATGGTGTCCAGAGGGCGACGGGTTTGAACTCTGACTGTAATGGTGTCCAGAGGGTGACGGGATTGAACTCTGACTGTAATGGTGATCAGAGAGCAACAGGATTGAACTCTGGCTGTAATGGTTTCCAGAGGGTGACGGGATTGAACTGACTCTAATGGTGTCCGGAGTGTGACGGGATTGAACTGACTGTAATGGTGTCCATAGGGTGACGGGATTGAACTCTGACTGTAATGGTGATCAGAGAGCAACAGGATTGAACTCTGGCTGTAATGGTGTCCAGAGGATGACGGGATTGAACTGACTGTAATGGTGTCCAGAAGGTGACGGGATTGAACTCTGACTGTAATGGTGTCCAGAGGGTGACGGGATTGAACTCTGACTGTTATGGTGATCAGAGAGCAACAGGATTGAACTCTGGCTGTAATGGTGATCAGAGATCAACAGGATTGAACTCTGACTGTAATGGTGTCCAGAGGGTGACGGGATTGAACTCTGACTGTAAAGGTGTTCCATTAACCAGAATACGACTGTGACACCCCAAACAAAGCTCTTGGCCCAAAAGGTGAGGAGTTTTTTCTTAACTGAACAGTACCAGTGTATTCTTACCCCCACCTTCTCCAGAAGCACTGAGGGATGGACAATTAGTCTAACCACTGCTGTTGCCCCTACCTTCTCCAAGGGCATTGAGCAGTGGACAATTACCCTGACCACTGCTGACACAATGAATAAACAAGCACTGGGAACTCCTTCCCAACAGCACGGTGCAAACAGCGGGGGCCCGACAAACTGAAACATGCTTCAACCACCTCAGAACACTGACTGTGATGGTCACTCTGAGGGGTCAGTCAGTAGGTGCTGAGCCTAATTGTGATGGTCACTCTCAAACAGTGAGTGTAAACTCTGGAACATTCTCCAAGTTCCAAAGAGTAGGGTGTGTCTGTGAACAGGAAGTTCTGAGTGATTAGAATCCGTGTGTATGTGAAGAGAGAGATTTAAACATTTATTTAAATGTGCCTTTTAATAGGTTTCCTGATACTCTTTCTGTCTTCTCAACCAGTGAGGGAAAGGACTTCATTCCTGAGGCTGAATCAGACTGTGTTAGTCAGCATCTCGTCTAGGAAATCAGATACCATCTTCCTTTATTGCTTTGGTCTATGAAGTGGTTGGGACTGGCCAGTGAAACCAAACCTGACCCAAACCAACACACAGCCAGGACTGGACCGTCAGTTCCCAGCTCAACTCCTGCACAAATAATCCACCAAAAAAAAGATCTTGCAATGAAGTCTGTGCAGACGGTGCCTGGTAGGTTGGTTACTTGTGGCGATCCTCTGTGTGTCACCTGATACATTGCTTTGTTTGTTCATTTAGAGAGACAGCCCTGAGGCCCTTCCAGGCCATGGTCCCAGCAACCCCGATTTTCAGCCTAACTTAATCATTAACGTACCCATTTCACCTTTGAACTATAGGAGGAAACCAGAGCATCCGGAGAAAATCTAGGCATTCCATGGGGAGGGTGTAAATTGAACTGTGATGTTTTGATGTTTCAAAAAAAGAAAAACAGGGAGGGAGGCAAAAGAGGTGGGGTATGGCATTGCTGATCAGGGATAGTGTTACGGCTGCAGAAAAGGTTGGATTATCTACTGAGTCAATTTGGGCGGAAGTTTGAAATAGGAAGAGGGCAGTAACTCTACTGGGTGCTTTTTTCACAGAACCCCCCTCCCAATAGTAACAGGGACATCAAGGAGCAGATAGGGATGCAGATTCTGGAATTGTGCAATAATAACAGGATAGTTGTGATGGGAGATTTTAACTGTCTTAATATTGATTGGCATCTCCTTAGTGCAAGGGGTTTAGATGAGGTGGAGTTTGTTAGGTATGTTATGAAGGTTTCCTGACACAATATTTAGATAAGCCTCCTAGAGAAGAGGCCGTACTTGATCTGGTATTGGGAAATGATACTGGTCAGGTGTCAGGTCTCTCAGTGGGAGAGCATTTTGGAGGTAGTGACCACAACTCTATCTCTTTCACCATGGTGTTAGAGAAGGATAGGAGCTGACAATTTGGGAAAACATTTTATTGGGCTAGGGGGAAATATGATGCTATTAGGCAGGAACCCGTGAGTATAAATTGGAAGCAGATGTTTCCAGGGAACTACAGCAGAATGCGACAAATGTTCAGGGAACATTCGCATGGCATTCTGCATAGGTATGCTCCATTGAGGCAGGGACAGATGGTAGGGTAAAAGAACCATGGTATACAAAGGATGTGGAAAATCTAGTTAAGAAGAAAAGAAGAACTTACAGAAGGTTCAAGAAACTGGGTACTGTTAGGGCCCTAGAAAATTACAAGGGTGCCAGGAAGGAGTTTAAAAATGAAATTAGGAGAGTTGGAAGACGAGCAAGATTAAGGAAACCCCCAGAGCATTCTACAAGTATGTGAAGAGCAAGAAGATGAGCCGTATGAGAACAGGACCAATCAGCTACGATAGTGGAAACGTGTGCATGGAGCTGGAGGAGGTAGCGGAGGTATTTAATGAATACAGTATTTACCAGTGTAAAGGACTTTGACAATTGTGGGGATTACTTGCAGCGTACTGAAATGCTTGAGCATATAGACATTAAGAAAGAGGATGTGCTGGAGCTTTTGAAAGGCATTAAGTTGCCGGGACTGGATGAAATGAACCCCAGGCTACTGTGGGAAGCGAGGAAGGAGATTGCTGAGCCTCTTGTGGTGATCTTAGTAACATCAATAGGGACAGGAGAGGTTCCATAGGATTGGAAGGTTGCAAATGTTGTTCCCTTGTTCAAGAAAGGGAACAGAGATAACCCAGGGAAATTATAGACCAGTGAGTCTTACTTCAGTGGTGGTTAAGTTATTGGAGAAAATCCTGAGAGGCATAACCTGATTAGGGATAGTCAGCATGGCTTTGTCAAGGGCAGGTTGTGCCTTACAACAACACACACAAAATGCTGGTGGAACACCAGTTCCAGTTTGAATTTCCAGCATCTGCAGATTTCCTCATGTTTGTGTCTTACAAGTCTGATTCAATGCTTTGAGGATGTAATCAAACACTTTGAAGGTACAGCAGTAGATGCAGTGCATATGGATTTCGAAAAGGCATTTGATAAGGTTCACCATGCAAGGCTCATTTAGAAAGTAAGGAGGCATGGGATCCAAGGGGACCTTGCTTTGTGGACCCAGAATTGGCTTGCCCACAGAAGACAAAGGGTGGTTGTAAATAGGTCATATTCTGTATGGAGTTCGGTGACCAGTGTTGTGCCTCAGTGATCTGTTCTGGGACCCTTACTCTTTGTGATTTTTATAAATGACCTGGAAGAGGAAGTGGAGGGATGGGTTAGTAAGTTCGCTGATAACACAAAAGTTGGGGGTGTTGTGGATAGACTGGAGGGTTGTCAAAGGTTACAACGGGACATTGATAGGTTGGAGAACTGGGCTGAGAAGTGGCAGATGGAGTTCAACCCAGATAAGTGTGAAATAGTTTATTTTAGGTAGGTCAAACTTGGAGACAGAATATTAATGGTAAGGCTCTTGGTAACGTGGAGGATCAGCAAGATCTTGGGGTCTGTGTCCATAGGACACTCAAAGCTGCTGCTCAAATTGACTGTGTTGTTAAGAAGGCGCGTGTGTGTGTATGTCTGCTGGTCTGTCTGATGCTCCCTGCTGGCTCCATCTGTTGTTCAGGATCTCGAATGCAGGGATAGTGAAGTCAGTGACCAATTGTACTTCTTTCATATCTGCCTCCACGTGCAGCACGTTCCAGCTCCCAGCACTCCACAAACTTTCCCACTTATACCTTAAGGCTATGCCCTCTGATATTAGATATTTCCATAGTGAAAAGGATTCTGACTGCCCCTCATTCTCTTAGATACTTCCATTAGGTCTCCCCGCCTCCTTTGCTTCAGTGAAAACAACCCAAGTCCCTCCAACCTTTTCTTCTAGCTCATGCCCTGTGATCAAGGCAGCATCCTAGTGAAACTCTTTTGTGCCCTCTCGAAACACCCACATCCTTCCTGTAAGGAGGGTCCAGGACTACACTATGATCTGTTGGCCTTTATCATGAGAGGGTTTGTGTTTAGGGATAACAGTGTCCAGGCTATTGTTGGGCAGGGACTGCACCCCTGGGAAAGGATCGGATGGGGTGGGAGGAGGGGGGGGGACATGTATCCTTTACTTTCTATTTAATGTTCTAATTGTGCATTTTCCACATTCTGCCTTCTGATGGTGTGTGCCTACTTCACTTTATTGGCCTTCGGGTGCTTTGATGTGCTTTGCCCTTAATCAAACCGCCCAGGATTAGTGGCTTGTTTTCCTACCCAGCTGAGTCATTCAGTGGGAGACTGCAGGCTCTGTTCTCCAGACACACAATTCTCTTGTTCTTTCATTCTTGGCCCTTTGAAATTGGGATTAAAAACTGTTAAATATTTACTTTCTGTGGAGTAAACAAGTGCCGCTGTTTGCAATTGGCAATGAACCAGCAGATAGTGTAGGCTGGGACTGTTCAAAGACACCGACTCTCCTCCTGACAGCTTGTCTCCTCATCTTGATGCTTGTCTGTGGTGACTCTCTCTCGATCAGAGAGACCCACCTCACTAGAGCCGTAATCCCAGCAATGCCAGACCTTCTGTCCCTCCCCTGCCACTCACTTTCCTTCTGCTCTCTCTCATAGTCAGAGTTATACAGCTTGGAAAAACCTGTTGTTGGGCAACACCCAATGTCGCTTTTAAACGCCGCTAATGTGCCCACCTTGAGCAGTATTTCCGGCAGCTCCTTACAAACACCCTCTGTGTGAAGAAGCTGCCTCTGAAATTCCTTTTAAATGTCTCACCTCTGATCTTTGACCCCTGTCCTCTTGTTTTTAGCCCCCTATCATGGGGAAAAGACTGTACTTTTGCCTTATCTGTGCTCCTCACGACCTTGTATACTTCCATCAGATCACCCCTCAATCTCCTACGTTCCTAGCCTACAAAACCTCTCCTTGTCACTTCGGCCCCCAACATCTGGTAAATGTTTCTAATTTAATAATATCTTTCATATAGAAAGTTGACAAAAGCTGTACACAATACTCCAAGTGTGGCATCAGCAATGTCTTGTATAATGGCACATAACTTTCCAATTCCTCTACTCAGTGCCCTGACAGATGAAGGCTGGTGTGCCGACTGCCATCGTCACCATCCTTTCTTCCAGAAACAACACGCTCAGTAGACCATGCGCATGCAGTCCTACGTCCCACTGTCCATAACACTCCCCAGAGCTCACCACCCCCTGGACCAAGGTAGGACTTGCACAATCTCACTTCTGTTTGGATTAAAACCAAACTCATCAAGATCACCCTGTAACTTTGAACACTATCTACAATACCATCTATTTTAATGTTATCTCCAAACTTACTAATTGTGCCTTGTACATTCACATCCAAGTCATTTACATAAGTGACAAATAACAATTGTCCTAGCACACCATGAGACATAACCATCACCTACTGAGCCAATTGTAAATCCAAACTGATCAACTATCTCCCTCTGGGTCCCATACATTCTAACTTTCCAGACTAGCTTGTCATGAGGAACCTTGTCAAAGGCCTTGGTAAAGTTCATTTTGACAATTTTCACTGCCTTACCCTCATCTACCTTCTTGGTTACCTCCATAAAGGTCTCCAAGAGGCTTGCCAGGCATGAGTTTCCAAACATAAAGCTGTGCCTACTGTCCCAAATCAGACCCCTCTCTCCATACATTGGTAAAACCTAACCCCAGAATCCTCTCCAACAATTTACCTGCCACCAAAGTCAGACTCACTGGCCTGTGGTTTCCTGGCTTGTGTTTGCTATCGTTCCTAAAGGACAGAACCACGTTATCTACTCTCTAGTCCTTCCTAAAGGACAGAACCACGTTATCTACTCTCTAGTCCTTCCTAAAGGACGGAACCACATTATCTACTCTCTAGTCCTTCCTAAAGGACAGAACCACGTTATCTACTCTCTAGTCCTTCCTAAAAGACGGAACCACGTTATCTACTCTCTAGTCCTTCCTAAAGGACGGAACCACATTATCTACTCTCTAGTCCTTCCTAAAGGACGGAACCACATTATCTACTCTCTAGTCCTTCCTAAAGGACGGAACCACGTTATCTACTCTCTAGTCCTTCCTAAAGGACGGAACCACGTTATCTACTCTCTAGTCCTTCCTAAAGGACGGAACCACGTTATCTACTCTCTAGTCCTTCCTAAAGGACGGAACCACGTTATCTACTCTCTAGTCCTTCCTAAAGGACGGAACCACGTTATCTACTCTCTAGTCCTTCCTAAAGGACGGAACCACGTTATCTACTCTCTAGTCCTTCCTAAAGGACGGAACCACGTTATCTACTCTCTAGTCCTTCCTAAAGGACGGAACCACGTTATCTACTCTCTAGTCCTTCCTAAAGGACGGAACCACGTTATCTACTCTCTAGTCCTTCCTAAAGGATGGAACCACATTATCTACTCTCTAGTCCTTCCTAAAGGATGGAACCACGTTATCTACTCTCTAGTCCTTCCTAAAGGATGGAACCACATTATCTACTCTCTAGTCCTTCCTAAAGGATGGAACCACATTATCTACTCTCTAGTCCTTCCTAAAGGATGGAACCACATTATCTACTCTCTAGTCCTTCCTAAAGGATGGAACCACATTATCTACTCTCTAGTCCTTCCTAAAGGACGGAACCACATTATCTACTCTCTAGTCCTTCCTAAAGGATGGAACCACATTATCTACTCTCTAGTCCTTCCTAAAGGACGGAACCACATTATCTACTCTCTAGTCCTCTGTACTAGAGATTGAATAAAAATCTCTGCAAAAAATAAAAGTCTATGTATTCATGCACATTTTAATCCATATCTATACTTTAACCCCTATCTATATTTTATAATTGTTGAATATTGTTTTTGTTGCATGACACATCCTGACCAACACATATCAGCAAATTCCCAATGCGTGTAAATATATATGGTGAGTAAAGTTGATCTTTGATCCTCCCTTACATTAGTGAAATTGTTCTTCACCTAATTTGACCTTTATTTCCAATCCATTCTTTTCCATAGCCAGATTAAAATATCAAGGTATGGATGTTCTCTCAATTTTGATCCTCCTCATTGACCGGCCATGTTTCCCAAGACAAGTTCCAGTAAAACTCTTTCCCTCGTTTTTCTGCCTACATTCAATGTCCAAAATCTCTTCTGGCCACAGCTGCACAATTCCACTGGCCCAGTCTTTAGTTTCAATGTGATCCTAGTTAACATACGTGGACTGGATAGATCCATAATGAATAGGAGCAGAACTAGACCAGTCATCTATTGACTTCACTCCGATCCCATTCAACCCCATACACCTGCCCTCTCACCATATCTCTTGATGCCCTGACTAATTAGAAACCTTTCAACTTCTGCCTAAATATACTCACGAACTTGGCCTCCACTGCAGTCTGTGACAGAGCATTCCACAGATTCACTAATCTCGGGCTAAACAAATTCCTCCTTGCCTCTGTTTTAAAAGGTCACCCCTAAATTTCTGGATACCCCCACCATTGGAAATTTCCTCTCCACATCCACCTTACTAGCCCTTTCAACATTTGGTAGGTTTCAATTAGATCCCCCGCATTCTTCTAAATTCCAGTGAGTACAGGCCCAAAGCTGTCAAACACTGCTCATAAGTTAACCTCTTCATTCCCAGAATCATCCTCGTGAACCTCCTCTGGACTCTCTCCAATGACAACACATCCTTTCTGAGATATGGGGCCCAAAACTATTGATGATACTCCAAGTGCAGTCTGGCTAGTGTCTTACAAAGGCTCAGCATTATCTCCTTGCTTTTATATTCTATTCCCCTTGAAATAAATGCCAACATTGCACTTGCCTTCTTTACCACAGACTCAACCCATGAATTAACCTTCTGGGGGTCTTGCACGAGGACTCCGAAGTAACCCTACACCTCTGATGTTTAAACCTTCTCCCCACTTACATAATAGTGCGCACTATTGTTCCTTTTACCAAAATGCATTTTGATACATTTCCCAACGCTGTATTCCATCTGCTAGTTTTTTTGCCCATTCTTCCAGTTTGTCTGAGATCTGCTGCAGTCGCATTGCTTCCTCAGCACGACCCACCATCCACCTATTTTTGTATTATCCGCAAAATCCGCCATCAATTCCATTATCTAAATCATTGTCAAGCAATGTGAAAAGCAGCGGTCCCAATACTGACCCCTGAGGAACACTAGTCACTGGCAGCCAACCAGAAAAGGCCACTTTTATTCCCAGTCTCTGCCTCCTGCCTGTCAGCCAGTCCTCTAACCAGGCCATTCTTGTTGCACCATGAGATTTTATCTTGTTAAGCAGCCTCATGTGAGGCACTTTATCAAATGCCTTCTGAAAATCCAAGTAAATGACATCCACTACCTCTCCTTTGTCCACCCTGCTTGTTAATTCCTCAGAGAATTCTAACAGATTTGTCAGGCAAGATTTCCCTTCACAGAAACCATACTGCCTTTGACTTATTTTATCATTAGTCTCCAAGTACCCCAAAACCTCATCCTTAATAACAGACTCCTACATTTCCCCAGCCACTGAGGTTAGGCTAACTGGCCTATGATTCCTTTCTTTTGCCATCCTCTCTTCTTAAAGAGTGGAGTGACATTTGCAATCCTCCAATCCTCTGGGACTATGCCAGAGTCAAGTGATTCTTGAAAGATCATGACCAATGAATCCGTTATCTCTTCAGCAACATCTTTCAGGCTTTTCCACAGTGAGGTCTGATGCAAAGTAATTATTAAGTTCATCACCATTTCTTTGTCCCCCATTACTACCACACCAGCATCATTTTCCAGTCATCCAATATCAACTCTCACCTCCCTTTTACTCTTTGTATAACTGAAAAGAAACTTTTACTATCCTGCTCTATATTACTGGCTGGTTTGCCCTCATATTTCATCTTTTCCCTTCTTACAGCTTTTTTAGTTGCCTTTTGTTGGATTTTAAAAGCTTCCCGATCATCCAACTTCCCACTCACTTTTGCTAACTTATACACCCTTTCCTTGACTTTTATGCAGTCTTTTGCTTCCCTTGTCAGCCACGGATGCCTACCCCTGCCATTTGAGAACTACTTCCGTGGGCCATATCTATCCTGCGCTTGGTAAACTATTCCCAGAAACTTCAGCCATCTCTGCTCTGCCATCATCCCCGCCAGTATCCTCCTCCAATCCATCTGGGCAAGCTCCTCTCTCATGCCTCTGTAATTCCCTTTATTCCATTGCGATACTGATACATGTGAGTTATATTTCTCCCTCTCAAATTGCAGTATGATTTCAATCATTATGTGATCACTGCCTCCCCAGGGTTCCTTTACATGAAGCTGACAAATAAAATCTGGATTACTACACAATCTAAGATGGTCACAGTCTTTATCCCCAGGTAGAAATGGAGGATACTGGAGAGGTATAGGTTTAAGGTAAGGGGGACAAGGTTTTAAATAGATTGCGTTACAAATTGGTGGGTGCCTGGAATACGCTGTCAGGGGAAGTGGTGGAATTAGATATGATACTGGTGTTTGATACTTTTAGATGCCAGATCGTTCAGGGAGCGGAGGAGTACAGACAGGGAGCGGAGGAGTACAGACGGAGCGGAGGAGTACAGACAGGGAGCGGTGGAGTACAGACAGGGAGCGGTGGAGTACAGACAGGGAGTGGAGGAGTACAGACGGAGCGGTGGAGTACAGACAGGGAGCAGTGGAGTACAGACAGGGAGCGGAGGAGTACAGACGGAGCGGAGGAGTACAGACAGGGAGCGGAGGAGTACAGACAGGGAGCGGAGGAGTACAGACGGAGCGGAGGAGTACAGACAGGGAGCAGAGGAGTACAGACGGAGCGGAGGAGTACAGACGGAGCGGAGGAGTACAGACAGGGAGCGGAGGAGTACAGACGGAGCGGAGGAGTACAGACAGGGAGCGGAGGAGTAAAGACAGGGAGCGGAGGAGTACAGACAGGGAGCGGAGGAGTACAGACGGAGCTGAGGAGTACAGACAGGGAGCGGAGGAGTACAGACAGGGAGCGGAGGAGTACAGACGGAGCGGAGGAGTACAGACAGGGAGCGGAGGAGTACAGACGGAGCGGTGGAGTAAAGACAGGGAGCGCAGGAGTACAGACGGAGCGGAGGAGTACAGATAGGGAACGGAGGAGTACAGACAGGGAGCGCAGGAGTACAGACGGAGCGGAGGAGTACAGACAGAGCGGAGGAGTACAGACAGGGAGCGGTGGAGTACAGACAGGGAGCGGAGGAGTACAGACAGGGAGCGGTGGAGTACAGACAGAGCAGTGGAGTACAGACAGGGAGCGGAGGAGTACAGACGGAGCGGAGGAGTACAGACAGGGAGCGGAGGAGTACAGACAGGGAGCGGTGGAGTACAGACAGGGAGCGGAGGAGTACAGACAGGGAGTGGTGGAGTACAGACAGGGTTGGAGGAGTACAGACAGGGAGCGGAGGAGTACAGACGGAGCGGTGGAGTACAGACAGGGAGCGGAGGAGTACAGACGGAGCAGAGGAGTACAGACAGGGAGCGGAGGAGTACAGACAGGGAGCGGAGGAGTACAGACAGAGCGGAGGAGTACAGACAGGGAGCGGAGGAGTACAGACAGGGAGCGGAGGAGTACAGACGGAGCGGAGGAGTACAGACAGGGAGCGGAGGAGTACAGACAGGGAGCGGAGGAGTACAGACGGAGCGGTGGAGTACAGACGGAGCGGAGGAGTACAGACGGAGCAGAGGAGTACAGACAGGGAGCGGAGGAGTACAGACAGGGAGCGGAGGAGTACAGATGGAGCGGAGGAGTACAGACGGAGCGGAGGAGTACAGACAGGGAGCGGTGGAGTACAGACAGGGAGCGGAGGAGTACAGACAGGGAGCGGAGGAGTACAGATGGAGCGGAGGAGTACAGACCGAGCGGTGGAGTAAAGACAGGGAGCGGAGGAGTACAGACGGAGCGGAGGAGTACAGACGGAGCGGTGGAGTACAGACGGAGCGGAGGAGTACAGACAGGGAGCGGTGGAGTACAGACAGGGAGCGGAGGAGTACAGTCGGAGCGGTGGAGTACAGACAGGGAGCAGAGAAGTACAGACAGGGAGCGGAGGAGTACAGACGGAGCGGAGGAGTACAGACAGGGAGCGGAGGAGTACAGACGGAGCGGAGGAGTACAGACGGAGCGGTGGAGTAAAGACAGGGAGCGGAGGAGTACAGACGGAGCGGAGGAGTACAGACAGGGAGCGGAGGAGTACAGACAGGGAGCGAAGGAGTACAGACGGAGCGGAGGAGTACAGACGGAGCGGTGGAGTACAGACAGGGAGCGGAGGAGTACAGACGGAGTGGAGGAGTACAGACAGGGAGCGGAGGAGTACAGACGGAGCGGAGGAGTACAGACAGGGAGTGGAGGAGTACAGACGGAGCTGTGGAGTACAGACGGAGCGGAGGAGTACAGACAGGGAGCGGAGGAGTACAGACAGGGAGCGGAGGAGTACAGTCGGAGCAGTGGAGTACAGACAGGGAGCGGAGGAGTACAGACGGAGCGGAGGAGTACAGACAGGGAGCGGAGGAGTACAGACGGAGTGGAGGAGTACAGACAGGGAGCGGAGGAGTACAGACGGAGCGGAGGAGTACAGACAGGGAGCGGAGGAGTACAGACGGAGCGGAGGAGTACAGACGGAGGGGAGGAGTACAGACAGGGAGCGGTGGAGTACAGACGGAGCGGAGGAGTACAGACAGGGAGCGGAGGAGTACAGACAGGGAGCAGTGGAGTACAGACAGGGAGCGGTGGAGTACAGACAGGGAGCGGAGGAGTACAGACGGAGCGGAGGAGTACAGACAGGGAGCGGAGGAGTACAGACAGGGAGCGGTGGAGTACAGACAGGAGCGGAGGAGTACAGACGGAGCGGAGGAGTACAGACAGGGAGCGGAGGAGTACAGACAGGGAGTGGTGGAGTACAGACAGGAGCGGAGGAGTACAGATGGAGCGGAGGAGTACAGACAGGGAGCGGAGGAGTACAGACAGGGAGTGGTGGAGTACAGACAGGAGCGGAGGAGTACAGACGGAGCGGAGGAGTACAGACAGGGAGCGGTGGAGTACAGACGGAGCGGAGGAGTACAGACAGGGAGCGGTGGAGTACAGACGGAGCGGAGGAGTACAGACAGGGAGCGGTGGAGTACAGACGGAGCGGAGGAGTACAGACGGAGCGGAGCAGTACAGACAGGGAGCAATGGAGTACAGACAGGGAGCGGTGGAGTACAGACAGGGTGCGGAGGAGTACAGACAGGGAGCGGAGGAGTACAGACGGAGCGGAGGAGTACAGACGGAGGGGAGGAGTACAGACAGGGAGCGGTGGAGTACAGACAGGGAGCGGTGGAGTACAGACAGGGAGCGGAGGAGTACAGACGGAGCGGAGGAGTACAGACGGAGCGGAGCAGTACAGACAGGGAGCGGAGGAGTACAGACGGAGTGGAGGAGTACAGACAGGGAGCGGTGGAGTACAGACAGGGAGCGGTGGAGTACAGACAGGGAGCGGAGGAGTACAGACAGGGAGCGGAGGAGTACAGACGGAGCGGAGGAGTACAGACGGAGCGGAGGTGTACAGACGGAGCGGAGGAGTACAGACAGGGAGCGGAGGAGTACAGACAGGGAGCGGAGGAGTACAGACAGGGAGTGGTGGAGTACAGACAGGGAGCGGAGGAGTACAGACAGAGTGGAGGAGTACAGACAGGGAGCGGAGGAGTACAGACGGAGCGGAGGAGTACAGACGGAGCGGAGGAGTACAGACAGGGAGCGGAGGAGTACAGACAGAGCGGAGGAGTACAGACAGGGAGCGGAGGAGTACAGACAGGGAGCGGTGGAGTACAGACAGGGAGCGGAGGAGTACAGACAGAGCGGAGGAGTACAGACAGGGAGCGGAGGAGTACAGACAGGGAGCGGAGGAGTACAGACGGAGCGGAGGAGTACAGACAGGGAGCGGAGGAGTACAGACAGGGAGCGGTGGAGTACAGACAGGGAGCGGAGGAGTACAGACAGAGCGGAGGAGTACAGACAGGGAGCGGAGGAGTACAGACCGGGAGCGGAGGAGTACAGACGGAGCGGAGGAGTACAGACAGGGAGCGGAGGAGTACAGACAGAGCAGAGGAGTACAGACAGGGAGCGGAGGAGTACAGACGGAGCGGAGGAGTACAGACAGGGAGCGGTGGAGTACAGACAGGGAGCGGAGGAGTACAGACAGGGAGCGGTGGAGTACAGACGGAGCGGAGGAGTACAGACAGGGAGCGGTGGAGTACAGATGGAGCGGAGGAGTACAGACGGAGCGGAGGAGTACAGACAGGGAGCGGTGGAGTACAGACAGGGAGCGGAGGAGTACAGACAGGGAGCGGAGGAGTACAGACGGAGCGGAGGAGTACAGACAGGGAGCGGAGGAGTACAGACGGAGCGGAGGAGTACAGACGGAGCGGAGGAGTACAGACAGGGAGCGGAGGAGTACAGACAGAGCGGAGGAGTACAGACAGGGAGCGGAGGAGTACAGACGGAGCGGAGGAGTACAGACAGGGAGCGGAGGAGTACAGACAGGGAGCGGAGGAGTACAGACAGAGCGGAGGAGTACAGACAGGGAGCGGAGGAGTACAGACAGGGAGCGGAGGAGTACAGAAGGAGCGGAGGAGTACAGACAGAGAGCGGTGGAGTACAGATGGAGCGGAGGAGTACAGACGGAGCGGAGGAGTACAGACGGAGCGGTGGAGTACAGACAGGGAGCGGAGGAGTACAGACGGAGCGGAGGAGTACAGACAGGGAGCGGAGGAGTACAGACAGGGAGCGGTGGAGTACAGACAGGGAGCGGAGGAGTACAGACAGAGCGGAGGAGTACAGACAGGGAGCGGAGGAGTACAGACAGGGAGCGGAGGAGTACAGACGGAGCGGAGGAGTACAGACAGGGAGCGGAGGAGTACAGACAGGGAGCGGTGGAGTACAGACAGGGAGCGGAGGAGTACAGACAGAGCGGAGGAGTACAGACAGGGAGCGGAGGAGTACAGACCGGGAGCGGAGGAGTACAGATGGAGCGGAGGAGTACAGACAGGGAGCGGAGGAGTACAGACAGAGCAGAGGAGTACAGACAGGGAGCGGAGGAGTACAGACGGAGCGGAGGAGTACAGACGGAGCGGAGGAGTACAGACAGGGAGCGGTGGAGTACAGACAGGGAGCGGAGGAGTACAGACAGGGAGCGGTGGAGTACAGACGGAGCGGAGGAGTACAGACAGGGAGCGGTGGAGTACAGATGGAGCGGAGGAGTACAGACGGAGCGGAGGAGTACAGACAGGGAGCGGTGGAGTACAGACAGGGAGCGGAGGAGTACAGACAGGGAGCGGAGGAGTACAGACGGAGCGGAGGAGTACAGACAGGGAGCGGAGGAGTACAGACAGGGAGCGGTGGAGTACAGACAGGGAGCGGAGGAGTACAGACGGAGCGGAGGAGTACAGACAGGGAGCGGTGGAGTACAGACAGGGAACGGAGGAGTACAGACGGAGCGGTGGAGTACAGACAGGGAGTGGAGGAGTACAGACAGAGCGGAGGTGTACAGACAGGGAGCGGAGGAGTACAGACAGGGAGCGGAGGAGTACAGACGGAGCGGAGGAGTACAGACAGGGAGCGGTGGAGTACAGACAGGGAGCGGAGGAGTACAGACGGAGCGGAGGAGTACAGACAGGGAGCGGTGGAGTACAGATGGAGCGGAGGAGTACAGACGGAGCGGAGGAGTACAGACAGGGAGCGGAGAAGTACAGACAGGGAGTGGTGGAGTACAGACAGGGAGCAGTGGAGTACAGACAGGGAGCGGAGGAGTACAGACGGAGCGGAGGAGTACAGACGGGGAGCGGTGGAGTACAGATGGAGCGGAGGAGTACAGACGGAGCGGAGGAGTACAGACAGGGAGCGGAGGAGTACAGACAGGGAGCGGTGGAGTACAGACAGGGAGCTGAGGAGTACAGACAGGGAGTGGAGGAGTACAGACAGGGAGCGGAGGACTATGGACCACATACAGGCAGAAAGAATTAGTTGCTTGGATAATATTTGTCAAAGATGCAATGGCTGAAGATCCCATTCCTGTGCAGAATTGTTTTAATATTTGGGAAATTGAAATCCCCTGTACTCTAACCCCATTTTATTACATTTTTCTGATATCTGCCTACATCTGTTCCTCTGTCTCTTGTTCACTGTTTGGAGGGTGGGGTCTATAACACCCCCAACCTCTGCCCGTGGCCTCATTTGAGGAGCGGCTGAGGTGACAGAACCACTTCCTGTTTTCACTGAAGTTCAGCACCCAGAGGTGGTAGCACCCCGCTGTCA
Organism: Hemitrygon akajei; assembly: GCF_048418815.1. Classification (NCBI taxonomy): domain Eukaryota; kingdom Metazoa; phylum Chordata; class Chondrichthyes; order Myliobatiformes; family Dasyatidae; genus Hemitrygon; species Hemitrygon akajei. The sequence continues at coordinate 172,782,970 of NC_133134.1, forward strand.
GGGTGCGGGGCCACTGAGGGGTCAGAGACACTAACCAGGCCACCATGTGTCCACTGCAGAATGAATAGATGGGGTTAAGAGTGACTCCTCTAAGTGTTTCAGATTTATTTATCATGTGTACATGGAAACACACAGTATAACAATATAACAATTACAGCACGGAAACAGGCCATCTCGGCCCTTCTAGTCCGTGCTGAATGCTTACTCTCACCTAGTCCCACTGACTTGCACTCAGCCCATAACCCTCCAGTCCTTTCCTGTCCATATATCTATCCAATTTTACTTTAAATGATAATACCGAACCAGCCTCTACCACTTCTACTGGAAGCTCGTTCCACAAAGCTATCACTCTCCGAGTAAAGAAATACCCCCTCGTGTTACCCTTAAACTTTTGCCCGCTAACTCTCAACTCATGTCCTCTTGTTTGAATCTCCCCTATTCGCAATGGAAAAAGCCTATCCATGTCAACTCTATCTGTCCCCCTCATAATTTTAAATACCTCTATCAAGTCCCCCCTCAACCTTCTACGCTCCAAAGAATTGTTACGAACCCCGTAACTGGGTCACTTACCAGCAAAGATAGAGAGGTCCGTTGAAGTCTGATGGTACTATTTTTAACAGTATTTATTGGTAAAAATACACAAAAATAATATCAATGCAAACATACAGATAATATACGTTGTCAATACTAAATCTAAAAGTGCGGGTATAATAATAATCAATAAGAAATAAGCTCTATCGTTGTCTAGGGGATAATGTATTGTCCGATGGAAATATAAAAGTCACTCAAGTTCATTCAGGCTGCAGCCTTTGGTTGGAGTCAAGAGAGAGAGTTTAAAACTTGCCAGCTTTTCCTTTTATGATTTCGATCCTTCCAGAGTTCCGTTGGTGTTGGTTTCTCCTTTAGCTAAAGCCGTTCTTCCATGGTAAGGCCCCAATCCCGGCAAAGGGAAAGGACGCACGCGAGCCCCCACCGGCTGTCGCTATTAAACGCTGTCACGGGATTTCTAGCGTCTCTCCTGGTGCGTCTGAAGGGGTTGTTCCCCAGACCCTCTTTTATCCTTACTCACGGGGTCTCAGATGTCAATCAGGTTGGGATGATGCAATCCCTCACCCAGCCCACTCTGGTCATTCCCTGAGGGCTTCAATGAATAGTACAGTACTCAATACACAATTCCGTCTCCAAGAGACAATAGTCGTTATCAATGGTTCCGCCTTTCTGGGGGCCAGGACACATTCCAAACCCTTGTGGATTCTGCGTGTCGCTCTCTCTCATTTCCTGGGTCCCAGACCTGAATTAATAGCGATCTTGTGATTCTCAAAAAGGAGGGGGCTACTTTGTACCCTTCGGCCCCTCAGAGTTGTGGCACATTCGTAACACCCCCTTTCTTCAGCGCGTTTTTACCATTGGTAAAAACAAAGTAATACAGAGTCTTACAGGATTTTAGAATCTAACACAATACAAAAGTTTTTTTTTTCACTACAGAGTAATACAGTTATACATTCAATTCAGCATCTAAACAGTTACCGATTACATTGTCACTTCCTTCAATATCTTAACATCTTGTACCTTACTAAAGTCTTGTAGCATCAGACTCCAATTTAATAACCACCTATTTTTATTTCTTTCCTTCAGCAAACAAAACTAAAGAGTTGTGATCTTAGCTTACGTGTATACTACAAAAGTTCATGCAAAATACTAATCTTTATGTTACTTTCAACCTTAACAGTCAAGCTTCCATGGGGGTTGTCTTTATTATTCACATGCTTTGTCGAAATCCTTTAAAACCAGAGCCTGCTATTAAAAATGGCATCCCATCAACCCTCGCCCCTTTTCCAGTTAACTCCCACGTGGTGAGTTTGTGCACCATGGCGAAATAGACTTTCGCCCGCTCCTTTCATATGAGTTATTTTATCAACAAGGTGTTCCAAACTTAGACCATTTTCCGAATTTCCACACAATTCTTTAAGTTTAAGCAAGTTGCTAGTTTTCTCTTCAGGACCCTTCATGCTATTAATTCTCAATTTAAAATCTGAAAGCGATCCCTCTTTGTTCAAACAGCATTTCGAATTCTGCTTTTTCACACCACACTCTTGAATAACAATAGCGTGTGGGGCACCTTTACATTCCAACTCAACCTGTAATTGATTCACAGGCACCGCGGTACCAAGCCATTGTCTCTGTAGCCTGGTTGCTGCTTCTGACATCAAGCCAGACTTTAAATTTTCTTCATTCAATTTGGGAACTACACTTTTCCCTTTTCCTTCAATAATAATATTCACCTCACCACCTTTTATCTCCTCACTAACTTTTAACACACCTTCGAGCACAATTCTCACTTCCCACTATTACCAAGGTTAACCCTTTCTTCACTGAACCAAGTCCATCTGACCCACAAGGACTGCATTCCTTTTCAACTGAATCAAATACCTCAGACTTTTTCTGAGCTCCATTACTAGGTTCAGTACCACGTGCATCCACATCTTGGACACACTCAAACGGGACATTTGCCTCTTCCAGGCTTTCAATACCCGTACCCTTTTCAAATTCTAAATTCCCCTGATTCTCCCAGCTACTCTCTGGGCAACTCCCTTCCAGAGTAAACTCAACCCCGCAGGCTGAAACAACCTCATCTGCCAACCCAGCAGACTTCTTCAAGGTAATGGCATCCTTTTCATCTAGGACTGCCCTCATTTCATTATCGGGAACACATTTAAAATTTTCAACTTCTTCAAACAGTTCTGCCAAACCAGACAGATCATCCATGTCCAACCCTGGACCTTTTAACAGCTTTATCTGTTTCGCATTTTTACTTCGTGCCTCTATAACTTTTCTCCTCGCTAAGGGCTGGTCTACCTCCTCTCCCTTACTCTCTTTCACTTTACTACTCTCCGTTTTACCACCCTCTAAACCCTCGTGGTACAGGGTCGGTAAAAACGTCTCAGCCAAATCGATACTGGCCGGATTTAAACTGCTCTCGTTCTCAGCTGCCTTTCTCGACATGCTGCGAGTGATCGCGCATGCGGGATAGATCTTGGAATCTAGGGGCGGGACCGCAACACTCACCGGCTGTCTCGTCAGCTTCATTGCTGACCAAATCTTACCACCGGCTAAATCGTTACCAAGAAGGACGTCCACGTCAGTTCTTGGGAATTCTGATCGCACCCCTATTTCAACTGGTCCAGATACCAGCTCACAATTTATAATGATCCTATGCAAGGGCACCACTTCGGTCCCTTTTCCTATTCCTCTCAAAGCTACCTCTCCAGTCTTGCGACCAAAATCCAGTACCTTACTGCTAATCAATGACAGTTCAGCTCCCGTGTCTCTCCAGATCCGCACTGGAACTGGTGTGTCTCCCTCTCTCACAGACATGGTTCCGTTTGACATACATGTCTCAGACCCTTCTCGTACTCTGTCTACCTGGAGCTCTCTTGTCGATTTACTGATTACCACGGCACATCCTATAGGGACTGCTGCTCTCCATTTTCCTGTCTCCTTCCTCGGAGCAAGGCACCTAGATGCAATATGTCCCCCCTTTCCACAATTAAAACAGGTCAAGCCAGGAACTCTCCTGCCGTCTTGCCTCTCCTCCTCAATCTTACCACTAGCTCCTGGCGGGACCTCTGCCTCAGCCGGCGGGCTTTCTCTACCGTTCCCACGGTCTCTCTGGTAACTTTTATTCAAGGAAAACTTTGTCTTGTGGGTTAGGGCATATTCATCTGCGAACCTAGCAAATTCAGAGATGGACTTATTCGGCTTCTCATTCAAATACATCCGGATATCCTCCGAAACACAACCTTTAAATTCCTCAGTCAGAATTAACTCCCTGAGACGCCAGAAATCTTCTTCCACTATTTCTGCTGCACACCAGTGATCCAAGAGCACACCCTTCTCATAGGTATACGTCTGATTCCACCCTTTCTTTAAATTTCTGAACTTTTGTCTATACGCTTCAGGTACCAATTCGTAGGTCCGGAGAATGGCCTCCTTTACTTTTTCATAATTCTCCGCCTCTTCCTCCTCCATGGACAACGCCGCATATGCCCATTGTGCCTTCCCTTTTAACACACTTTGTAACAGCGCCACCCACTGCTCTTTGGGCCATTTCTGATTCACTGCCACCTTTTCAAAAAGCAAGAAATAACTATCAACATCCGTCTCCTCGAACGGAGGTACTAACCTCAATTCCCGACTAACATTAAACCGCTCCTCTCGGTCTGACCCTTGAGCTCTTCGCTCTTGCCTTAACTTCTCCATATCCAAGTCATGTTGCCTCTGTTTCTCTGCCTCCCTTTTCTTCTCAGCTCTTTCCTTTTCTTTCTCAGCTCTCTCCCTCTCTTTTTCAGCTGCTTCCAGCTGTTTTAACTGCATTTCATGCTGTCTTTGTTTCTCAGCTCTTTCCTGCTCCCTTTTCACCTCTAACTCCTTTAGCTGGAGCGCATGCTCCCGTTGCTTTTCGACTCTTTGCTGCTCTTTTTCCTTTTCGGCTCTCTCCTTTTGTTTCTCAGCTCTCTCCCTCTCTTTTTCAGCTGCTTCCAGCTGCTTTAATTTAATTTCATGTTACAACCTTAATTTCTCCAACTCTAACTGAGCCGTCCCACTAGCTGGTACCTTTTCACGGATATTTTCCAATACCTCAGCTGAAAACACATTCTTCACAATATAATACTGAGTTATGGCCCTTCGCACCTCCCGCTTTTTCATCGACAACCTCACCTCTGCGAGATTTAGTCCTTTCACAATATTTATTAATTCCGACTTTGAGGCTGCCTCAGAGTCGGGTTTTCTATAAATTCACCCACGTCCATCTTTGCTGGTTTCCCGTCTGGCTACCCCCGTAACCAGATCCAAGTTTGGACTTACAAGCCCGATTCACTGGCCCTCCAATTTGGTATCAAATCCCGAGACGAGAACCCCAAGTTGTTACGAACCCCGTAACTGGGTCACTTACCAGCAAAGATAGAGAGGTCTGCTGAAGTCTGATGGTACTATTTTTAACAGTATTTATTGGTAAAAATACACAAAAATAATATCAATGCAAACATACAGATAATATACATTGTCAATACTAAATCTAAAAGTGCGGGTATAATAATAATCAATAAGAAATAGCTCTATCGTTGTCTAGGGGATAATGTATTGTCCGATGGAAATATAAAAGTCACTCAAGTTCATTCAGGCTGCAGCCTTTGGTTGAAGTCAAGAAAGAGAGTTTTAGAACTTGCCGGCTTTTCCTTTTATGATTTCGATCCTTCCAGAGTTCCGTTGGTGTTGGTTTCTCCTTTAGCTAAAGCCGTTCTTCCATGGTAAGGCCCCAATCCCGGCAAAGGGAAAGGACGCACGCGAGCCCCCCACCGGCTGTCGCTATTAAACGCTGTCACGGGATTTCTAGCGTCTCTCCTGGTGTGTCTAAAGGGGTTGTTCCCCAGACCCTCTTTTATTCTTACTCACGGGGTCTCAGATGTCAATCAGGTTGGGATGATGCAATCCCTCAACCAGCCCAGTCTGGTCATTCCCTGAGGGCTTCAATGAATAGTACAGTACTCAATACACAATTCCGTCTCCAAGAGACAATAGTCGTTATCAATGGTTCCACCTTTCTGGGGGCCAGGACACATTCCAAACCCTTGTGGATTCTGCGTGTCTCTCTCTCATTTCCTGGGTCCCAGACCTGAATTAATAGCGATCTTGCGATTCTCAAAAAGGAGAGGGCTACTTTGTACCCTTCGGCCCCTCAGAGTTGTGGCACATTCGTAACAGAATAAAGACCTAACTTGTTCAACCTTTCCCTGTAACTTAGGTGCTGAAACCCAGGTAACATTCTAGTAAATCTTCTCTGTACTCTCTCGATTTTCTTGACATCTTTCCTATAATTCAGTAACCAGAACTGTATACAATACTCCAAATTCGGCCTTACCAATGCCTTGTACAATTTTAACATTACATCCCAACTCCTATACTCAATGCTCTGATTTATAAAGGCCAGCATACCAAAAGCTTTCTTCACCACCCTATCCACATGAGATTCCACCTTCAGGGAACTATGCACCATTATTCCTAGATCACTCTGTTCTACTGCATTGTTCAATGCCCTACCATTTACCATGTATGTCCTATTTGGATTATTCCTACCAAAATGTAGCACCTCACACTTATCAGCATTAAACTCCATCTGCCATTGTTCAGCCCACTCCTCTAACTGGCCTAAATCTCTCTGCAACCTTTGAAAACCTACTTCATTATCCACAACGCCTCCTACTTTAGTATCATCTGCATACTTAATAATCCAATTTACCACCCCATCATCCAAATCATTAATGTATTTGACAAACAACATTGGACCCAGTACAGATCCCTGAGGCACACCACTAGTCATCGGCCTCCAACTTGACAAATAGTTATCCACCACTACTCTCTGGCATCTCCCATCCAGCCATTGTTGAATCCATTTTACTACTTCAATATTAATACCTAAAGATTGAACCTTCCGTGCAGAACCTTGTCAAAGGCCTTACTGAAGTCCATATAGACAACATCCACTGCTTTACCCTTGTCAACTTTCCTCGTAACCGCTTCAAAAAATTCAATAAGATTTGTCAAACATGTTCCTAATCAGACCCTGTGTATCCAGATAATTATATATACCATCTCTAAGAATACTTCCATCAATTTACCCACCACTGATGTCAAACTGACAGCCCTATAATTGCTAGGTTTACTCTTAGAACCCTTTTTAAACAATGGAACCACATGAGCAACACGCCAATCCTCTGGCACCATCCCCGTTTCTAATGACATTTGAAATATTTCTGTCAGAGCCCCTGCTATTTCAACACTAACCTCCCTCAAGGTCCTAGGGAATATCCTGTCAGGACCCGGAGATTTATCCACTTTTATATTCCTTAAAAGCGTCAGTACTTCCTCCTCTTTAATTGTCATAGTTTCCATAACTTCCCTACTTGTTTCCCTTACCTTTCACAATTCAATATCCTTCTCCTTAGTGAATACCGAAGAAAAGAAATTGTTCAAGATCTCCCCCATCTCTTTCGGCTCCACACATAGCTGTCCACTCTGATTCTCTAAGGGACCAATTTTATCCCTCACTATCCTTTTGCTATTAATATAACTGTAGAAACCCTTTGGATTTATTTTCACCTTACTTGCCAAAGCAACCTCGGATCTTCTTTTAGCTTTTCTAATTTCTTTCTTAAGATTCTTTTAACATTCATTATATTCCTCGAGCACCTCATTTACTCCATGCTGCCTATATTTATTGTAGATCTTTCTCTTTTTCTGAACCAAGTTTCCAATATCCCTTGAAAACCATGGCTCTCTCAAACTTTTAACCTTTCCTTTCAACTTTAAAAACTAGTAAAACATGTCATTTGAGTTAACAACCAACACAACCGAAAAATATGCCGGGGCAGCCTGCAAGCATTACCACACATTCCAGTGCCGACTTGACTTGTCCACACGTTCAGGAGAACAACACAGAGCAGCACACACACAGAACAACATCAGTTAAAGTGTGTACTTGCATTTTCAGAGGGCCTTTGACAAGGTGCCACACATGAATCTGCTTAACAAACTACACGCCCATGGTATTACGGGAAAGATTGGTAGAAATAGAAGAGTGGGAATAAAGGAGCCTTTTTCTGGCTGGCTGCCAGTGGTGAGTGGTGTTCCATGGGGGTCTGTGTTAGGACCGATTCTTTTTATGTTATATGTCGATGATTTGGATGATGGAATTGATGGCTTTGTTGCAAAATTTGCAGACACTACATAAATACATAGATAAGTGGAGGGGCAAGTAGTTTTGAGGAAGTAGAGAGGCTACAGAAGGACTTAGATAGATTAGGAGAATGGGCAAAGAAGTGGCAGATGGAATACAGTGTCGGGAAGTGTACGATCATGCACTTTGGAAGAAATGAAAGGGTTGACTATTTTCTAAAAAGAAAGAAAATACAAAAAACTGAGGTGCAAATGGACTTGGGAGTCCTTGTGTAGGATTCCCTCAAGGTTACTTTGCAGGTTGAGTCTGGTGAGGAAAACAATTGCAATGTTAGCATTCATTTCAAGACTAGAATTATAAAAGCAAGGATGTAATGTTGAAACTTTATAAAGCTCTGGTGAGGCCTCACTTGGAGTATTGTGAGCAAGTTTGGGCCCCTTATCTTAGAAAAAATGTGCTGAAGCTGGAGAGGGTTCAAAGGAGGTTCATGAAAATGATTCCAGGTTTGAACGACCTGTCATATGAACAGTGTTTGATGGCTCTGGGCCTGTATTCACTAGAGTTTAGATGAGTGAGGGTGACCTCATTGAAACCTATCAAATGGTGAAAGGCCTTGATAGAGTGGATGTAGAGAAGATATTACCTATTGTGGGAGAGTCTAAGACCAGAGGACACAGCCTCAGAATAGAGCAGCGTCCTTTTAGAACAGAGGTGAGGAGCAATTTCTTTAACTATAGAGAGGTGAATCTGTGGAATTCTTTGCCCCAGGCAGCTATGGAGGCCAAGTCTTTCTGTATATTTAAGGCAGAGGCTGGTAAATTCTTAATTGGTCAGGGCATGAAGGGATACGGGAAGATGGCAGGAGATTGGGGCTGAGAGGAAAAGTGGATCTGCCATAATGAAATGGCGGAGCAGACTTGATGGGCCAAATGGCCTAATTCTGTTCCTATATCTTGTGGTATCACAATGATACTAAACATGCTGACACACTCAGAGCACAGCAGCAAATCAAGACTCTTTCCTCCCTCACTCCCACACGGATAGTCCCCCAGCTGCAGGACAGGCCTCCACTACCCAAGCTTTGATCTTTAGTATTGACCGCCAGACAGGATTCCAAACTCCAGACTCGAACTCGGGGCATGCTAGCTCACCAATCCTTGTGCCACCTTGTGGACATCTGATCCAAGTCCCACCAACCTGGGGCATCCTGCCATCTGCAACTCTTACATTCTTCTGTCCCTGTGCTCCCTCTCCAACAGTTTCCATTCCCTCAGGTCCCCTTGGTTTCACCACCCCCCCTCCCCCGTCTCCTTTCCAGGTATGATGAAGGGCCACTGACCTGAAGCATTCACTCTAGCTCTCTCCACAGAGGCTGCCTGACTTGCTGAGTGTTTCCAGCATTTTCAGCTTTTGTTTGGGATACAGTACTCAGGGCGAGTTGAGTTTCTGTTGAAGACTGACAGGATGCATGAGATGTGAGTATTCAAGAAATATTTAGGTTATCACCTATCAGCTGTTGAACAAATTCAGAGCCTGGCATTATAGGGGAGTTGTGTGGACTGAGATCCACAGAATGGGCTTAGGGTATGCCATTCGTAATGGAGGGAAGAGAGGGGAGGAGGTAGAGACCCAAAAATAGGTGGTTATGGAGAGTGAGGAAGATTGTTAAAGACTGCAGTGAGATATCAAGAAGGTCCAGTTGCTCGGCATTCAAGATGAGGTAGCTGCCTTTGTGGGGGTAGTCAGAGAGTGGGGGTAGCTGCCAGAGAGTGGGGGTAGCCAGAGAGTGGGGGAAGCTGCCAGAGAGTGGGGGTAGCTGCCAGAGAGTGGGGGAAGTCTGAGAGTGGGGGTAGCCAGAGAGTGGGGGAAGCCAGAGAGTGGGGGAAGCCAGAGAGTGGGGGTAGCCAGAGAGTGGGGGAAGCCAGAGAGTGGGGGAAGTCAGAGAGTGGGGGAAGTCAGAGAGTGGGGGTAGCCAGAGAGTGGGGGAAGCCAGAGAGTGGGGGTAGCCAGAGAGTGGGGGAAGCCAGAGAGTGGGGGAAGCCAGAGAGTGGTAGTACAAACCCCATTTCCAGAAAAGTTGGGATATTTTCCAAAATGCAATAAAAACAAAAATCTGTGATATATTAATTCACGTGAACCTTTATTTAACTGACAAAAGTACAAAGAAAGGATTTTCAATAGTTTTACTGACCAACTTAATTGTATTTTGTAAATATACACAAATTTAGAATTTGATGGCTGCAACACACTCAACAAAAGTTGGGACAGAGGCATGTTTACCACTGTGTTACATCACCTTTCCTTTTAATAACACTTTTTACTTGTTTTGGAACTGAGGATACTAATTGTAGCAGATTTGCAATTGGAAATTTTGTCCATTCTTGCTTGATATAAGACTTCAGCTGCTCAACAGTCCTTGGTCTCCGTTGTCTGATTCTCCTCTTCATGATGCGCCATACATTTTCAATAGGAGATAGATCTGGACTGGCAGCAGGCCAGTCAAGCACACGCACTCTGTGTCTACAAAGCCACGCTGTTGTAGCCCGTGCAGAATGTGGTCTGGCATTGTCCTGCTGAAATAAGCATAGACGTCCCGGGAAGAGACGTCGCCTTGATGGCAACATATGTCTCTCTAAAATTATAATATACGCCTCAGAGTCAATGGTACCTTCACATACATGCAACTCACCCATGCCGTGGGCACTGATGCACCCCCATACCATCACAGATGCTGGCTTTTGCACCTTTCGCTGATAACAATCAGGATGGTCGTTTTCATCTTTGGCACAGAGAACTTGACGCCCTTTTTTTCTGAAAACTAGCTGAAATGTGGACTCATCCGACCATAGCACACAGTTCCACAGTCTTTCGGTACATCTGAGATGAGCTCGGGCCCAGAGAACTCACCAGCGTTTCTGCATAGAATTGATGTATGGCTTCCTCCTTGCATAATACAGTTTCAAGTTGCATTTCTGGATGCAGCAACGGACTGTGTTAAGTGACAATGGTTTTCCGAAGTACTCCCGAGCCCAGGTGGCTATAATTGTCACAGTAGCATGACGGTTTCTTAGGCAGTGCCGCCTGAGGGCTCGAAGATCACGCGCATTCAACAGTGGTTTCCGACCTTGCCCTTTACTCACTGAGATGTCTCTGAATTCTCTGAATCTTTTCACAATATTATGTACTGTAGATATTGAAAGACCTAAATTCTCTGCAATCTTGCATTGGGAAATGCTCCTTTTGAACTGACTAACAATTCTCTCACGAATTTTGACACAAAGGGGTGAGCCACGACCCATCCTTGCTTGCAAAGACTGAGCCTTTGATGGACGCTACTTTTATACCCAGTCATGATACCTCACCTGCTACCAATTAGCCTGCTTAATGTGGAGTCTTCCAAACCGGTGTTACTTGAATATTCTGTGTTACTTTTCAATCTTATTTTAACTCTGTCCCAACTTTTGTCCCATCAAATTCTAAATTTGTGTATATTTACAAAATACAATTAAGTTGGTCAGTAAAACTATTGAAAATCTTTTCTTTGTACTATTGTCAGTTAAATAAAGGTTCATGTGAATTAATATATCACAGATTTTTGTTTTTATTGCATTTTGGAAAATATCCCAACTTTTCTGGAAATGGGGTTTGTAGATGGATGTCTCTCCGACTGGAGACCAGTGACTAGTGGAGTGCACAGGAACTGGTGCTGGACCCATTGTTTGTCATCTATATCAATGAACTGGATGATAATGTGGTTAACTGGATCAGCAAAGTTGCAGATGGGACCAAGACTGGGGGGTATAGTGGACAGCGAGGAAAGCCATCAGAGATCGCAGCAGGAAAAAATGGGCTGAAAAATGGCAGATAGAATTTAACGTAGACAAGTGTGAGGTTTTGCACTTCAATAGGACTGATCAGGCAGGGTAGGTCTAATTAATGGTAGGGCACTGAGGAGTGCAATAGAACCAAGGGATCTGGGAATACAGGTCTATAATTCATTGTAAGTAGCATCACAGGTAGATAGGGTCGTAAAGAAAACTTCTGGCAAATTGGCCCTCATAAATCAAAGTACTGAGTACAGGAGAAGGGATGTTATGTTGAAGTTGTATAAGACATTGGTGAGGCCCAATTTGGAGTATTGCATGCAGTTTTGGTCACCTACCTACAGGGAAGACGCAATCAAGGTTGTAAGAGTACATAGAAAATTTACAAGGATATTGCTGTGTTTGGTGGACCTGAATTATAATGAAAGATTAAATAGGTTAGGGCTGTATTCTTTAGAATGTAGAAGATTGTGAGGAGATTTGATAGAGGTATACAAAATTATGAGGGGTGTAGATAGGGTAAATGCAAGCAGGCTTTTTCCACTGAGGTTGGATGGGTCTGCAACCAGAGGTCATGGTTAAAGATGAAAGTTTAAGAGGAATATGAGGGGAAACTTCTTCACTCAGAGGGTTGTGAGATTGTGGAATGAGCTGCCATTACAGGTGGTGCATACAAGCTCGATTTCAACATTTAAGGGGAGTACATGGATGGTAGGGATATCAAGGACTATGGCCCTGGTGCAGGTTGATGGGAATAGACATTTTCAATGGTTCAGCACAGACTAGATGGGCTGAAGGGCCTATTTCTGTGTCTATGACTAGTTACCTGTGTGGTGGAGAAAGGGCAGATAGAGCTTAATCCAGGTGAGTATGATGTATTGTACTTTGGGAGGATGGATGCGAGAGGAACAGGCAAAGTGAATATATACATTTAGTCGAAGCCCTGCGTCAGGACTCAGAATAGAGAGGGAGCTCTCCACATTCGCACCAGCCCCCTTTGGTCTGTTGGTATAATGGGAACATGGAGCACCCAGTGTTGGCCACCCTGTAACTACAGTAACATTGTACTCAGACACTGCTCTCCCTGCTCTCAACTCATCTGTATTCTTGTAAATGCACCATCTGTTTCAGAAAAGAAAATTTACGCTTCGATGTTATTTACAACTCTGCTTTGCATACAGTATTTTCCTTTCCGCCTTCTGCCCCACATCCTCTCCCTCCCCCTCCCCTACATCCTCTCCATCTCCTCCCCCCACATGCCCAACAACCCTCTACCAGCACCCACCCCTTCCCAAAAACGCCCTTCTCTCTCCCCACGCTCCTCACCCCCTCTGCCACACCCTTTCCTGTCTCCACACAACTCCCTGTACATCCTCCCACTCTGTCGCATCCCCGTCTCCCCCAGCCCCCTTTACTCTCTATCTCAGGCAGGATGAGGGAGTGGGTCCCAACCCCACCCTCTGGGGATTCAGTCTCTGACTATGACTCATTGCTGGGGGTGACATTCTAGAAACTAGACAGCTGTGATACTCTGTGACTCACTGGCATGTTCCAACTCTGTCTCAGCTGCATTTCAGAACATCCCAGATCTGTGGGGAGAGAGTGAGGCTGAGAGATAGACCCTGAGCCCAGTGAGAGGTCTGACCAAAGGGCCTTCTGAGATTTTCCTGTTCCCCAGCAATGGGGGAGGATTGGGCAGGTGTCAGCATGCCACCCAACACGAGAACACATCTGCTCCACGTGACTGGAGGATTGTATAGTGGAGAGGTCAGAGGTGGGTGTGTGAAACATGCTGCCAGAGGCAGAGAAGTAAGAAGCACACGGATGATGGAAAAATGGCTGTGTTAGGTTGATCATGGATTAGGTTTATGTAGGTTGGCACAACAAATGACCCATGTTCAAACATGGAAAGTCCTAAGAGGGTTGACAGGGTCGATGTTGGATGTTTCCATCAGTGGGAGGATCACAAACCAGAGGACATAACAAAATAACAGCAGATCTCAGAGAGGGTGAATCTCTGGACTTCTCAACCTCCTGGGTGGACGAGGTTGTTCAAAACATTTAATGTGAAGACAGATAAATATTTGAGAGAGTTATCAGAGAAGAGTGGCTAGAGACTGAGATAGATCAAGCATGGCCATATTGAAGAGCAAGGCAGGGCTGAAGGACTGAGCTTCCTTGGTTCTTGGAACGTGAAGGCCTTGTGTTTCTCTATCATAGCCACATCTCAGGGTGGTCTGTTGACAACTGCAGCTGAGGTCACCGATCCCAGCTCTGAGCTCGTGCTGTTCCTTTTGAAGAGTCAGAGGATTTAGCTCTGCCTGGAGCCGAGAGACAAACTCACAAACACTGCTGATTAAATTGCACTCAGAATCTAGTTCAGATCTCATTGTGGTCTGAGCTGAGGCTTTTCCCAGTAAATGCTTGAATTTATAAACACCACTGAGAAGGTAGAGGTGACAACCCACAGCCACAGACTGCTCAGTGTACACCCTGAAACCCGAGTCCGTCACCCAGCAGTCAAGCCCAGCCCAGCCCACCAGAGGCAAATTTATTATTTATTATCAAAGTACATATACATATATGTCATATACAACCCTGAGGTTCATTTTCAAAGTTCAAAGTAAATTTATTATCAAAATACATACAAACCTGTGACTTGTTTTTCTTGCGGGCATACTCATTAAATCTAAGAAACACAGTGGAAACAATGAAAGACTGCACCAACAGGACAGAATACCAACCAGAGTGCAAAAGACAACAAACAGCAAATACAAAACAGAAAATAATAATAATAAATATTAAGAACATGAGATGAAATGTCCTTGAAAGTGAGTCCATAGGTTATGGGAACAGTTCAGTGATGGGACAAGTGAAGTCGAGCCCCATTGGCTCAAGTGCCTGATGGTTGAGGAGTAATAACTGCTTCAGGACCTGGTGGTGTGGCTCCTGAGGCTCCTGTACCTCCTCCTGATGGCAGCAATGAGAAGCGAGCATGTCCTGGGTGGTGGGGGTCCCTGATGATGGGTGCTGCTTTTCTGTAACAATATTGTATGTAACAGTGCTCAGTAGTGGGAGGGCTTTACCCGTGATGGACTGGACCATATCCATTACTTATTGTAGGATTTTCCACTCACGGGCATTGGTGTTTCCATACCAGGCTGTGGCGCGACTGGCTCCAGTACACATCTATGTGTCAAAGTACTAGATGTCATGTCGAATCTTTGCAAATTTCTAAGAAAGTAGAGGCACTGCCAGATTTTCTTCGTAAATTAATTTGGCAGGGGGATGAGAACGGGAGTGATAGTGCTGAAGATGAGGTAGTTGGTTTACTAACAGAGGCAATACGCAGTGAGACTCCTAGCAAGGAGAGGCTGGTGATCGGGCAAAATTACAGTCAACAGGATGAGTTGCAACATAAAAAGTGGACAAAATCGAAAAGAATGAAAACAGGGCTGAAGATCTTATATTTGAATGCACACGGTGTACAGAATAAGGTCGATGAACTTGTAGTACACTTACAGATTGGCAGGTATGATGTTGTGGGCGTCACTGAATCCACAACTGAAAGAAGATTATAGCTGGGAGCTTAATGTCCAAGGACACTCATTGTATCAAAAGGACAGGCAGGAAGGCAGAGGGGGTGGCATTCCTCTGCTGGTAAAAAATGAAATTAAATCATTAGATAGAAAGAGTTGACATAGGGTCAGAAGGTGTTTGAATTGTGGATAGAGCTAAGGAACTGTAAGAATAAAGCTTCCAGAATACCTATGAGATGGCTTTTTAGAGTAGCCACTCGGCTATCAGCTATTCTGAACTGGGTGTTGTGCAATGAAATGGAATTGATTACAAAACTTAAGGTAAAGTAACCCCTGGGGGCAAGTCATCATAATAAGATCGAATTCACCCTGGAGTTTGAGAAGGAGAAGCTAAAGTCAGATGCATCAGTATTACAGTGGAGTAAAGGGAATTACAGAGGCATGAGAGAGGAGCTGACCAGAATTGATTGGAAAAGAACACTGGCAGGGATGATGGCAGAGCAGCAATGGCTGGAAATTCTGGGAGCAATTCGTAAGGCACAGGAGATATACTTCCCAAAGAGGAAGAAGTATTCTAGAGGCAAGATGACACAACCATAGCTGATAAGAGGGGTCAAAGCCAACATAAAAGCAAAAGAAAGAACATATAATAGAGCAAAAACTAATGGGAAGTGAAAGGATTGGGAAGCTTTCAAATACAAACAGAAGGCAACTAAAAACTAGAAATGAAATAAAAGGTAAAGGTAGAATACAGATAAATAAAGAGTAAAAGAGAGATGGAAATGGTGAATGAATTGAATAAGTACTTTGCATCAGTCTTCACTGTTTAAAACACTAGCAGTATAGTGAAAGTTCCAGCTGTCAGGGGGCACAGAATGTGTGAAGTTATCATTGCTAGGAAGAAGTTTCTTGGGAAACTGAGATCTAAAGATAAATACGCGCCTGGACCAGGTGGTGTACACACCAGGATTTTGAAAGAGGTGACTGGCAAGATTGTGGAGGTATTAGAAATGATCTTTCAGTAGAATGGAAAATTGCAAATGTCACTCCACTCTTCAAGAAGGGAGAGAAGCAGAAGAAAGGAATCTATTGGCCAGTTAGTCGGACCTCCATGATTGGGAAGATGTTAGAGTTGATGGTTAAAGATGTGGTTTCAGGGTACTTGGAGGCACATGATAAAAGAGGCCATAGTCAGCTTGGTTTCCTCAAAGGAAAATCTTGCCTAACAAATCTGTTGGAATTCTTCGGAAAAAAATAATAAGTGGGATAGACAAAGGAGCATCGGTTGATGTTGTGTACTTGGACTCTCAGTAGGCCTTTGACAAGGTGCCACACATGAGGCTGCTTAACAAGATTCTAGCATGGATAAAGCAGTGGCTGATTGGCAGGGGGCAACAAGTGGGAATAAAGGGAGCCTTTTCTGGTTGACTACAGGTGACTAGTGGTGTTCCACGGGGGTCTGTGTTGAGACCAATTTCTTTTATATTATATGTCAATGATTTGGATGGTGGAATTGATGGATTTGTTGCAAAGGTTGCAGATGATAGATAGGTGGAAGGGAAGATAGTTTTGAGAAAGTAGAGAGGCTACAGAAGAACTTAGACAGATTAGGAAAATGGACAAAGAAGTGGCAGGTGGAATACACTGTTGGGAAATGTATGGTCATGTGCTTTGATAGAAGAAATGAAAGAGTTAGCTATTTCTAAATGGAGAGAAAATACAAAAAACTGAGGTTGCAAGGGACTTCGAAGTTCTTGTGCAGGATGCCCTGAAGGTTAATTTCCGGGCTGAGTCTGTGGTGAGAAAGGCAAATGCAATGTTAGCATTCATTTCAAGAGGACTAGAATATAAAAGCAAGGATGTAATGTTGAGGCTTTATAAAGCAATGGTGAGGCCTCACTTGGAGTATTGTGAGCAGTTTTGGGCCCCTTGTGTTAGCAAGGATGTAGTGAAACTGGAGAGAGTTCAAAGGAGATTCATTCCAGGAATGAGTGGCTTGTCATATCAAGAGCATTTGATGGCTCTGTGCCTGTAACGATTGGAATACAGCAGAATGAGGAGGACCTCATTGAAACCTATTGAATGGTGAAAAGTCTTGATGGAGCGGATGTGAAAGAGGATGTTTCCTACAGTTGGAGAGTCTAAGACCAGAGGACACCGCTCAGAATAGAGGGGTGTCCTTCTAGAACAGAGATGAGAAGGAATTTTCAGTCAGAGAGAGGTGAATCTGTGGAATTTGTTGCCTCAGGCAGCTGTGGTGGCTAAGTCTGTATGTATATTTAAGGCAGAGGTTGATTCTTGATTGGTCAGGGCATGAAAGGATACAGGGACAAGGTGGGAGATGAGGGTTGAGAGGACAATTGGGTCAGCCATGATGAAATAGTAAAGAAGACTCCATCGGCTAAATGACTACATTCTCTCCCTGTATCACATGGTCTTATGGTAATGGCACATGTGTGTTGGGTCTTCCTTGTGGGAATTCACAGAAATGTAATGAATCAACAAAAGTACAAACAATGACAGAAAACAACCACTCTGGGCCCAAGACAACAAATTGTGCAAATGCAAAAAGAAACAATAATAATAATAAACCTTCGGGCTTTTGGGAGTGAACATCACAGAGGAGATCTTACACTTCCAACAGCTCTTTGATATTTGGGAAGACTCAGCAGCGCCAATACTATCGTCGGAGTTTAAAGAGAAAATCTGCTGGTAAACTTTTCCCGATATGCTATTGTGATCACGCCGACTTACCATGTGACAGTGAGCGGTCACTGATTCTTTTAGTTTTAATGACTCCATAGGCCTTGGGAACATTTCAAAGATAGTGCAAGTGAAGCTGACTGAAGTTATCCGCTGGAATTAAAGAGATTGAGAGGGGATCTGATTGAAACATATAAGATTATTAAGGGATTGGACAAGATAGAGGCAGGAAATATGTTCCAGATGCTGGGAGAGTCCAGTACCAGAGGGCATGGTTTGAGAATAAGGGGTAGGTCATTTAGGACAGAGTTAAGGAAAAACTTCTTCTCCCAGAGAGTTGTGGGGGTCTGGAATGCACTGCCTCAGAAGGTAGTGGAGGCCAATTCTCTGGATGCTTTCAAGAAGGAGCTGGATAGGTATCTTATGGATAGGGGAATCAAGGGATATGGAGACAAGGCAGGAACTGGGTATTGATAGGAATTGATCAGCCATGATCTCAAAATGGCGGTGCAGGCTCGAAGGGCCAAATGGTCTACTTCTGCACCTATTGTCTATTCAGGAGCCTGATGGCTGAGGGGTGTTTCTGGTGGGTGAGTCCTGAGGCTCCTCTGCCTTCTTCCTGATGGCAGCAGTGACAAGAGAGCTTGGCCTGGGAGGTGGGGGTGTTTGATGGATGCAGATTTCCTGCATCAGTGCTCCTTGTATTCTTGTAGAACCTCCCAGAGCCATGGGGAGAGGTCATTTGGCACATCAGCCCATACTAGCACTGAGGAATCAGTAACCCGGGGACTGACAGGAGACCTTAGACAGCGTCTGGGGGCAAGAGAGTGAAGACGGTGGCCCGAGAGGTCCAGGGATGTTTCAGGAGTACCAGGTCCCACACCAGCAGCTTCAGCAACAGTATTACCCCTCAGCCAGCAAGATCCCGAACCAGCCCGGCTACCTCACTCGCCTCTGCTCTGAATTGATTCCACAAGTTATGGTCTCACTTTCCAGGACTTGACAACTCACATTCTCAATTTTATCCCTTTATTATGTTTGCAGTTTGTCGTCGTTGCACGTTGGTTGTCAGTCTTTGTGCGCAGTGTTTAATTCTACTGTAAATGCCCGCAAGAAACGGATGTCAGAGTAGTACATGGCGGCATCTACGTTCTTTGATGATTTGACATTGAACTTCCAGATCATTCAGCTCGGTGTGTAACGGTGCACGGACCGGACACGCCACTCACTCCGGTTCAGCCTGTCAGTTTCACTGACACCCGTCCCACTGACAGGCACGTTCATCAGTGGGAGGTCCGCTGGAAATTCTCGGGGGTTTCACTGATGCGAACTCTCTGTCGTGGTTCAGTGCCTGCAGAGTTTCGGGAGGGGGAGGGCGATGCGCCACGATTCTTCCCCCGTGGCATGGGCTGTCATATTACCGCTGTAGACACCGGCTCCTTGTTTGTTTTGTATTGTAACTGTGATGACCTGTACTGTACCGCTGCCACTAATTTCACAACTTGTGCCGGTGACCATAAACCTGATTCAGACAGCACTTGGCGTTTTACAGGAAAGAGGAGCAGGCTTTGCAGAGGGCGTAGAAAAGGTTGATCAAGATGTTGCCGGGATTAGATGGAATGAGTTAAAAGCTGGACAAACATGGATTGTTTTATTTGGAGCGGTGGAGGCTGAGGTTTATAAGATTATGAGAGGCGTAGATCGCATAGATTGTCAGGATTCCCCCGGGGAAATGTCCAATCCCAGGGGCAGTGGTTTAAGGTGAGATGGAGAAGGTTTCTGGGAGGTGTGTGGGACAAGGTTTTTACTGAGGGGTGGATGCAGGTGCGGTAGGGTAGTGTAAGTGTATTTTGGACGAACATGTGAACAGGCGCTGACAGGAGGAATTTAGGCTACATGCAGATGGGGTTAGTTTCAACTGAGAATCACGTTCAGTAATTAAGGTGACGGGGACATCGTGGGCTGACAGGCCTGTTCCCGCCTGTACTGTCCGGTGATGTAACAGGCACAGCTGGATCTCTAGAGGAGGGCGGGTTGAGGCTAATAGTCCCAGTCCACTGACACAGTCCCTCCAGCATTTTGACTGCGTTGCTTGACTCGCCTAATTCACTCCCGTATTCACAAAGGAGAAACACTGAGGTTCAAAATTTCAGTCGGGACAGTAAAATCTGGAGCACGTTAAAGTTGCAGAAGGGAATGTATTAGAGATCCCAGCAGGTTTAAAACAAGGGTGGGAAATGGAAGGGAACACAGGATATCTGGTTGGACCGAATGGCCTGTATCCCTGCTGTATTACCCTAGACTGTAAATCCCCGGGACTGGTGAGATGTACCCCCAGTGACCATGGAAGATGAGAGAGAAAGATAGCTGGTTAAAGACAACGGGAAAACAGCCGAATGAACACAGACAGGAACAGGGGCCCATATGACCATCACAGATCTGAAACCTATGCCTGCCCCTCACCTTAACCCCAACCCCTTGTTCCCCCTCACCTTAACCACAACCTCTTGTTCCCCCTCACCTTAACCCCAACCCCTTGTTCCCCCCACCTTAACCCCAACCTCTTGTTCCCCCCTCACCTTAACGCCAACCCCTTGTTCCCCCCTCACCTTAACCCCAACCCCTTGTTCCCCCTCACCTTAACCCCAACCCCTTGTTCCCCCCTCACCTTAACCCCAACCCCTTGTCCCCCCCCACCTTAACCCCAACCCCTTGTTCCCCTCACCTTAACCCCAACCCCTTGTTCCCCCTCACCTTAACCCCAACCTCTTGTTCCCCCCACCTTAACCCCAACCTCTTGTTCCCCCTCACCTTAACCCCAACCTCTTGTTCCCCCCTCACCTTAACCACAACCCCTTGTTCCCCCTCACCTTAACCCCAACCTCTTGTTCCCCCCTCACCTTAACCACAACCCCTTGTTCCCCCCTCACCTTAACCCCAACCCCTTGTTCCCCCCTCACCTTAACCCCAACCCCTTGTTCCCCTCACCTTAACCCCAACCCCTTGTTCCCCCTCACCTTAACCCCAACCTCTTGTTCCCCCCTCACCTTAACCCCAACCCCTTGTTCCCCCCTCACCTTAACCCCAACCTCTTGTTCCCCCCTCAACTTAACCACAACCCCTTGTTCCCCCCTCACCTTAACCACAACCTCTTGTTCCCCCCTCACCTTAACCCCAACCTCTTGTTCCCCCCTCAACTTAACCCCAACCCCTTGTTCCCCCTCACCTTAACCCCAACCCCTTGTTCCCCCCCTCACCTTAACCCCAACCTCTTGTTCCCCCCTCACCTTAACCACAACCCCTTGTTCCCCCCTCACCTTAACCCCAACCCCTTGTTCCCCCCTCACCTTAACCCCAACCTCTTGTTCCCCCCTCACCTTAACCACAACCTCTTGTTCCCCCTCAACTTAACCACAACCTCTTGTTCCCCCTCACCTTAACCCCAACCCCTTGTTCCCCCTCACCTTAACCCCAACCCCTTGTTCCCCCTCACCTTAACCCCAACCTCTTGTTCCCCCCTCACCTTAACCACAACCTCTTGTTCCCCCCTCACCTTAACCCCAACCTCTTGTTCCCCCCTCACCTTAACTCCAACCTCTTGTTCCCCCTCAACTTAACCCCAACCCCTTGTTCCCCCTCAACTTAACCCCAACCTCTTGTTCCCCCTCAACTTAACCCCAACCCCTTGTTCCCCCTCAACTTAACCCCAACCCCTTGTTCCCCCCTCACCTTAACCCCAACCCCTTGTTCCCCCTCACCTTAACCCCAACCTCTTGTTCCCCCTCAACTTAACCCCAACCTCTTGTTCCCCCTCAACTTAACCCCAACCTCTTGTTCCCCCCTCAACTTAACCACAACCCCTTGTTCCCCCTCACCTTAACCACAACCCCTTGTTCCCCCCCTCACCTTAACCACAACCCCTTGTTCCCCCTCACCTTAACCCCAACCTCTTGTTCCCCCTCAACTTAACCCCAACCCCTTGTTCCCCCTCAACTTAACCCCAACCCCTTGTTCCCCCTCACCTTAACCCCAACCCCTTGTTCCCCCCCTCACCTTAACCCCAACCCCTTGTTCCCCCTCACCTTAACCCCAACCTCTTGTTCCCCCTCAACTTAACCCCAACCTCTTGTTCCCCCTCAACTTAACCCCAACCTCTTGTTCCCCCCTCAACTTAACCACAACCCCTTGTTCCCCCTCACCTTAACCACAACCCCTTGTTCCCCCCTCACCTTAACCACAACCCCTTGTTCCCCCTCACCTTAACCCCAACCTCTTGTTCCCCCCCACCTTAACCCCAACCTCTTGTTCCCCCCCACCTTAACCACAACCTCTTGTTCCCCCCTCAACTTAACCCCAACCTCTTGTTCCCCCCTCAACTTAACCCCAACCCTTTGTTCCCCCTCACCTTAACCCCAACCCCTTGTTCCCCCTCACCTTAACCCCAACCTCTTGTTCCCCCTCAACTTAACCCCAACCCCTTGTTCCCCCTCACCTTAACCCCAACCTCTTGTTCCCCCTCAACTTAACCACAACCCCTTGTTCCCCCTCACCTTAACCCCAACCTCTTGTTCCCCCTCAACTTAACCACAACCCCTTGTTCCCCCTCACCTTAACCCCAACCTCTTGTTCCCCCTCACCTTAACCACAACCACTTGTTCCTCTCCCTCACCTTACCCCTAACACCTTAAGTCTTTGCCTCTGGTGTTAGATACCCCTTCTACAAGAATCAGTTTTTGCATGTCTACCTTGTAAGTAATATATTTTGCATGCCTCTCATAAGTGATCTCTGTTATGCCACCTCTCATCTTCCTTGACAGTATGGAAACTAGTTCCAGCCTATCCATTTTCTGCTACAATCCCTCTGGTTCATCAAGTGTGCCTGGAAAACACAGCAGGGATGAACAGGTAGTCATAGTCCAGTTAGTCTAACCAGTTGTCTGGGAAATTATGGGACGTTTGGCAAGTTATTGATCAGAGATAGTCAGCATGGGTTTAACAATGGGATATCTGGTTTAACTAATGAACTGTATTGATGAAGGCAGGCAGTTAATCTGATCAACCATTCTAGTTAGCTACCCCACCCAACTCTATTAGCTTGGTCACTACACTGCAGTGTAAACACTTTTAATAATGCTGTTTACTTTGTAAATAGATTATGGTATTTACGCATGTTTTATTCCATATTTGTACTTCAACCTCTAACTTTATTTTCATAATTGTTGAACATTGTTGCTGTTTGTTGCCTGCCGTGCCAACACACCACAGCAAATTCCCAATACATGTAAGGGTATGTGGAGAATAAAGATGATTGTCAATGTGGTTACATGGAGTTCATAGGGGACGGGGACTTTTATAAGGTCCCATGTAGAAGGCTAGTATGAAAGGATCAATGCCCTGAGATCCGAGGGAGGTGGCAAATGAGCTGAGTGTGAGGAGGTGGAGGGTGATGGGTGAGGGCTGGTTTGTGACTGAGAGCATGTGGTCAGCTGTACCACTGATATCAGTGCCCGGCCTGGACAATTGGTTAACCAAAGACATAGAGACAAATCGTCAACCAGCCCCGCAGGGACAATTCGGTAACCAACCCGGAACGGCGGGACTTGGAATAATTTCACTGATATCAGTGCTGGCAATTTTGCTATTTGTGTGTTGGCAAGTTTGTTTTTAGCCCGGGGTGGTTGGTGCCTGGAATACACTGTCAGGGGCGGTGTTTTTAACCCAGAGTGGTTGGTCCCTGGAATACACTGTCAGGGGCGGTGTTTTTAACCCAGAGTGGTTGGTGCCTGGAATACACTGTCAGGGGCGGTGTTTTTAACCCAGAGTGGTTGGTGCCTGGAATACACTGTCAGGGGCGGTGTTTTTAACCCAGAGTGGTTGGTCCCTGGAATACACTGTCAGGGGCGGTGTTTTTAACCCAGAGTGGTTGGTGCCTGGAATACACTGTCAGGGGCGGTGTTTTTAACCCGGAGTGGTTGGTGCCTGGAATACACTGTCAGGGGCGGTGTTTTTAACCCAGAGTGGTTGGTGCCTGGAATACACTGTCAGGGGCGGTGTTTTTAACCCGGGGTGGTTGGTGCCTGGAATACACTGTCAGGGGCGGTGTTTTTAACCCAGAGTGGTTGGTGCCTGGAATACACTGTCAGGGGCGGTGTTTTTAACCCAGAGTGGTTGGTGCCTGGAATACACTGTCAGGGGCGGTGTTTTTAACCCAGAGTGGTTGGTCCCTGGAATACACTGTCAGGGGCGGTGTTTTTAACCCAGAGTGGTTGGTCCCTGGAATACACTGCCAGGGGCGGTGTTTTTAACCCAGAGTGGTTGGTGCCTGGAATACACTGTCAGGGGCGGTGTTTTTAACCCGGAGTGGTTGGTCCCTGGAATACACTGTCAGGGGCGGTGTTTTTAACCCAGAGTGGTTGGTCCCTGGAATACACTGTCAGGGGCGGTGTTTTTAACCCAGAGTGGTTGGTCCCTGGAATACACTGTCAGGGACGGTGTTTTTAACCCAGAGTGGTTGGTCCCTGGAATACACTGTCAGGGGCGGTGTTTTTAACCCAGAGTGGTTGGTCCCTGGAATACACTGTCAGGGACGGTGTTTTTAACCCAGAGTGGTTGGTCCCTGGAATACACTGCCAGGGGCGGTGTTTTTAACCCGGAGTGGTTGGTCCCTGGAATACACTGTCAGGGGCGGTGTTTTTAACCCAGAGTGGTTGGTCCCTGGAATACACTGTCAGGGGCGGTGTTTTTAACCCGGAGTGGTTGGTGCCTGGAATACACTGTCAGGGGCGGTGTTTTTAACCCGGAGTGGTTGGTCCCTGGAATACACTGTCAGGGGCGGTGTTTTTAACCCAGAGTGGTTGGTGCCTGGAATACACTGTCAGGGGCGGTGTTTTTAACCCAGAGTGGTTGGTGCCTGGAATACACTGTCAGGGGCGGTGTTTTTAACCCAGAGTGGTTGGTGCCTGGAATACACTGTCAGGGGCGGTGTTTTTAACCCAGAGTGGTTGGTCCCTGGAATACACTGTCAGGGGCGGTGTTTTTAACCCAGAGTGGTTGGTCCCTGGAATACACTGTCAGGGACGGTGTTTTTAACCCAGAGTGGTTGGTGCCTGGAATACACTGTCAGGGGCGGTGTTTTTAACCCAGAGTGGTTGGTCCCTGGAATACACTGTCAGGGACGGTGTTTTTAACCCAGAGTGGTTGGTGCCTGGAATACACTGCCAGGGGCGGTGTTTTTAACCCAGAGTGGTTGGTCCCTGGAATACACTGCCAGGGGCGGTGTTTTTAACCCAGAGTGGTTGGTGCCTGGAATACACTGTCAGGGGCGGTGTTTTTAACCCGGAGTGGTTGGTCCCTGGAATACACTGCCAGGGGCGGTGTTTTTAACCCAGAGTGGTTGGTCCCTGGAATGCACTGTCAGGGGCGGTGTTTTTAACCCGGAGTGGTTGGTGCCTGGAATACACTGTCAGGGGCGGTGTTTTTAACCCAGAGTGGTTGGTCCCTGGAATACACTGTCAGGGGCGGTGTTTTTAACCCAGAGTGGTTGGTGCCTGGAATACACTGTCAGGGGCGGTGTTTTTAACCCAGAGTGGTTGGTCCCTGGAATACATTGCCAGGGGCGGTGTTTTTAACCCAGAGTGGTTGGTGCCTGGAATACACTGTCAGGGGCGGTGTTTTTAACCCAGAGTGGTTGGTGCCTGGAATACACTGTCAGGGGCGGTGTTTTTAACCCAGGGTGGTTGGTCCCTGGAATACACTGCCAGGGGCGGTGTTTTTAACCCAGAGTGGTTGGTGCCTGGAATACACTGTCAGGGGCGGTGTTTTTAACCCAGAGTGGTTGGTGCCTGGAATACACTGTCAGGGGCGGTGTTTTTAACCCAGAGTGGTTGGTCCCTGGAATACACTGTCAGGGGCGGAGTTTTTAACCCAAAGTGGTTGGTCCCTGGAATACACTGTCAGGGGCGGTGTTTTTAACCCAGAGTGGTTGGTGCCTGGAATACACTGCCAGGGGCGGTGTTTTTAACCCAGAGTGGTTGGTGCCTGGAATACACTGTCAGGGGCGGTGTTTTTAACCCAGAGTGGTTGGTGCCTGGAATACACTGTCAGGGGCGGTGTTTTTAACCCGGAGTGGTTGGTCCCTGGAATACACTGCCAGGGGCGGTGTTTTTAAACCGGGGTGGTTGGTCCCTGGAATACACTGTCAGGGGCGGTGTTTTTAACCCAGAGTGGTTGGTGCCTGGAATACACTGTCAGGGGCGGTGTTTTTAACCCGGAGTGGTTGGTCCCTGGAATACACTGTCAGGGGCGGTGTTTTTAACCCAGAGTGGTTGGTCCCTGGAATACACTGTCAGGGGCGGTGTTTTTAACCCAGAGTGGTTGGTCCCTGGAATACACTGTCAGGGGCGGTGTTTTTAACCCAGAGTGGTTGGTCCCTGGAATACACTGTCAGGGGCGGTGTTTTTAACCCGGAGTGGTTGGTCCCTGGAATACACTGCCAGGGGCGGTGTTTTTAACCCAGAGTGGTTGGTGCCTGGAATACACTGTCAGGGGCGTTGTTTTTAACCCGGAGTGGTTGGTCCCTGGAATACACTGTCAGGGGCGGTGTTTTTAACCCAGAGTGGTTGGTCACTGGAATACACTGTCAGGGGCGGTGTTTTTAACCCAGAGTGGTTGGTGCCTGGAATACACTGTCAGGGGCGGTGTTTTTAACCCAGAGTGGTTGGTCCCTGGAATACATTGCCAGGGGCGGTGTTTTTAACCCAGAGTGGTTGGTGCCTGGAATACACTGTCAGGGGCGGTGTTTTTAACCCAGAGTGGTTGGTGCCTGGAATACACTGTCAGGGGCGGTGTTTTTAACCCAGAGTGGTTGGTCCCTGGAATACACTGTCAGGGACGGTGTTTTTAACCCGGGGTGGTTGGTCCCTGGAATACACTGTCAGGGGCGGTGTTTTTAACCCAGAGTGGTTGGTGCCTGGAATACACTGTCAGGGACGGTGTTTTTAACCCAGAGTGGTTGGTCCCTGGAATACATTGCCAGGGGCGGTGTTTTTAACCCAGAGTGGTTGGTCCCTGGAATACACTGTCAGGGGCGGTGTTTTTAACCCAGAGTGGTTGGTCCCTGGAATACACTGTCAGGGGCGGTGTTTTTAACCCAGAGTGGTTGGTCCCTGGAATACACTGTCAGGGGCGGTGTTTTTAACCCAGAGTGGTTGGTGCCTGGAATACACTGTCAGGGGCGGTGTTTTTAACCCAGAGTGGTTGGTGCCTGGAATACACTGTCAGGGACGGTGTTTTTAACCCAGAGTGGTTGGTCCCTGGAATACATTGCCAGGGGCGGTGTTTTTAACCCAGAGTGGTTGGTGCCTGGAATACACTGTCAGGGGCGGTGTTTTTAACCCAGAGTGGTTGGTGCCTGGAATACACTGTCAGGGGCGGTGTTTTTAACCCAGAGTGGTTGGTCCCTGGAATACACTGTCAGGGGCGGTGTTTTTAACCCAGAGTGGTTGGTCCCTGGAATACACTGTCAGGGGCATTGTTTTTAACCCAGAGTGGTTGGTGCCTGGAATACACTGTCAGGGGCGGTGTTTTTAACCCGGAGTGGTTGGTCCCTGGAATACACTGTCAGGGGCGGTGTTTTTAACCCAGAGTGGTTGGTCCCTGGAATACACTGTCAGGGGCGGTGTTTTTAACCCAGAGTGGTTGGTCCCTGGAATACACTGTCAGGGGCGGTGTTTTTAACCCAGAGTGGTTGGTCCCTGGAATACACTGTCAGGGGCGGTGTTTTTAACCCGGAGTGGTTGGTCCCTGGAATACACTGCCAGGGGCGGTGTTTTTAACCCAGAGTGGTTGGTGCCTGGAATACACTGTCAGGGGCGTTGTTTTTAACCCGGAGTGGTTGGTCCCTGGAATACACTGTCAGGGGCGGTGTTTTTAACCCAGAGTGGTTGGTCCCTGGAATACACTGTCAGGGGCGGTGTTTTTAACCCAGAGTGGTTGGTGCCTGGAATACACTGTCAGGGGCGGTGTTTTTAACCCAGAGTGGTTGGTCCCTGGAATACATTGCCAGGGGCGGTGTTTTTAACCCAGAGTGGTTGGTGCCTGGAATACACTGTCAGGGGCGGTGTTTTTAACCCAGAGTGGTTGGTGCCTGGAATACACTGTCAGGGGCGGTGTTTTTAACCCAGAGTGGTTGGTCCCTGGAATACACTGTCAGGGACGGTGTTTTTAACCCGGGGTGGTTGGTCCCTGGAATACACTGTCAGGGGCGGTGTTTTTAACCCAGAGTGGTTGGTGCCTGGAATACACTGTCAGGGACGGTGTTTTTAACCCAGAGTGGTTGGTCCCTGGAATACATTGCCAGGGGCGGTGTTTTTAACCCAGAGTGGTTGGTCCCTGGAATACACTGTCAGGGGCGGTGTTTTTAACCCAGAGTGGTTGGTCCCTGGAATACACTGTCAGGGGCGGTGTTTTTAACCCAGAGTGGTTGGTCCCTGGAATACACTGTCAGGGGCGGTGTTTTTAACCCAGAGTGGTTGGTGCCTGGAATACACTGTCAGGGGCGGTGTTTTTAACCCGGAGTGGTTGGTGCCTGGAATACACTGTCAGGGACGGTGTTTTTAACCCAGAGTGGTTGGTCCCTGGAATACATTGCCAGGGGCGGTGTTTTTAACCCAGAGTGGTTGGTGCCTGGAATACACTGTCAGGGGCGGTGTTTTTAACCCAGAGTGGTTGGTGCCTGGAATACACTGTCAGGGGCGGTGTTTTTAACCCAGAGTGGTTGGTCCCTGGAATACACTGTCAGGGGCGGTGTTTTTAACCCAGAGTGGTTGGTCCCTGGAATACACTGTCAGGGGCGGTGTTTTTAACCCAGAGTGGTTGGTCCCTGGAATACACTGTCAGGGGCGGTGTTTTTAACCCAGAGTGGTTGGTCCCTGGAATACACTGTCAGGGGCGGTGTTTTTAACCCGGAGTGGTTGGTGCCTGGAATACACTGTCAGGGGCGGTGTTTTTAACCCAGAGTGGTTGGTCCCTGGAATACACTGCCAGGGGCGGTGTTTTTAACCCAGAGTGGTTGGTCCCTGGAATACACTGCCAGGGGCGGTGTTTTTAACCCAGAGTGGTTGGTCCCTGGAATACACTGCCAAGGGGCGGTGGTGAGAGGATAGAGCAACGTGAGTGTGCAGAGAATGGTGGGGTGTGGTCCGTGCACAGGCAGAAGGCATCGGTTTCAGTAATTGTTTGTCACAAAGGGCCTATTCCTGTGTGTGTTGTTCTTTATATGTTATGTAAGTTATGATTGGTAAGATTGCAGGTGACACAAAAACTGGCATTGTTGTTAGGAGAGCTTAAGGCTGCAGAAAATTGATTAGTTGGTGAGATGGGCAGTGGAATTTAACTCTGATCAGTGTGAGATGATGTACTTTGAGAAGACTTATAAAAGCTGGACATGCACCATAAAGGGCAGGGCCCTAAGGAGTATTGAGGAACATGGTGTAAAAGGGCAAAGGTCACTGAAGTTGGCAGCACAGGTGGACAGGGTGCTGAGGAAGGCAATGCTCACAAAATGCTGGAGGAACTCAGCAGGCCAGGCAGCATCTATGGAGAAAAGTACAGTCGATGTTTCAGGCCGAAACCCTTCATCAGGACTGGAGGAAAAAAGCTGAGGGGAGAGAGAAACACAAGGTGATCAGTGAAACCGGGAAGGGGTGAAGTAAAGAGCTGGGAAGTTGATCGGTAGAAGATACAGGGCTGGAGAAGAGGGAATCTGATAGGAGAGGACAGAAAGCCATGGAAGAAAGAAAAGGGGTGAGAGGCAATGGGCAGGCAGGGAGATAAGGTGACAGAGGGAAAAGGGGATGGGGAATGGTAGGTGGGGGCGTTACTGGAAATTTTGAGAAATCAATGTTCATGCCATCAGGTTGGAGGCTACCCAGACGGAATATAAGGTGTTAGAAACATAGAAAACCTACAGCACAAAACAGGCCCTTTGGCCCACAGTACTATGCTGAGCATGTACTTACTTTAGAAATTACCTGGGATTATCTACAGCTCTCTATTTTTTTCTAAGCTCTATGTACCTATTCAAGAGTCTCTTAACAGATCCTATTGTATCCGCCTCCACCACCATCGCTGGCAGCCCATTCCACACACCCACCTCTCTCTGCATAAAAAACTTCTGTACCTACTTCCAAGTGCCTTAAAACTATATCCCTCTTGTGCTAGCCATTTCAGGACTGAGAAAAAGCCTCTGACTATCCACAAGATCAATGCCTCTCATCAGCTTATACACCTCTAACAGGTCACCTCTCATCCTCCATCACTCCAAGGAGAAAAGGCCAAATTCACTCAACCAAGGTGTTTTCCTCCAACCTGCGTGTGGCCTCATTGCAGCAGTAGAGGAGGCCGTGGACGGACATGTCGAAATGGGATTTTCAGTATCTGCAGATTTTCTCTTTTTGGTGAGAAAGGCAAGTGCTTTTCCATTATTCACCAGGATATAGAATACAAGAGCATGGAAGTCATAAAAGCCTCGGCCGGAGTTCTGCTCACCACCCTGTTGGAGGGATGAGACAGCAATGGAGAAGGTGCAGAGGAAATGCACCAGGAGATGTTCATTTAGGAGGAGAGACCTGGGCTGGGGTTCTTCCAGGGAGCAAGTCTCCCCCGTGACTGAGATGTCTGAAACCTGAGCTTCAAGGAAGAACATTCTCCTGGGGTCTGGAGTCTGGAACACATACCTGAGAGGACTACAGGCCAAGTACAGAGAGGTCCCTGCTGATCTGAGGGGCGGTCTCCATGCAGAATGAGTTGATTATATGCTTGCTGATCTGTGTTAACATGCTGAAGCACCAGACAACCAAGTAATGAGTGAGAATGTTACCCCTCCCTTTTCCCAGTAACTACGAACCCAATGAAGGCAGTGGTGTCAACAGCTGTTCTAGGATTATATTCTGTGCCAGAGTTGAATTAGCCACTTTCTTCAATTGCCAGAATGCATTCACAAGAGCCAGGACTCCAGAGGGGTTCCCCTGGGATAACGTCCAGTGGTGCTTGACTGCTGGCCACGCCCCGAGTGAGACCCCTGCCAGTCCAAATGTCCTGGAAAATATGGCTGAGGAGAAACTGGGATCTAGATCCAGAGGTACCGGGGGAGGGGTATTACACCGTGCGAGGGGAGGTACTGGGGAGTATCCCACTGTGCAAGGGGAGGTGCTGGGGGGGTATCACACTGTGCGAGGGGAGGCACTGAGGAGTATCCCACTGTGCGAGGGGAGGTGCCGGGGGGGTATCAAACCGTGCGAGGGGAGGTACTGGGGAGTATCACACTGTGTGAGGGGAGGTACTGGGGAGTATCCCACTGTGCGAGGGGAGGTGACCGGGGGGGGGGGGGTTATCAAACCGTGCGAGGGGAGGTGACCGGGGGGGTATCACACCGTGCAAGGGGAGGTGACCGGGGGAGTATCCCACTGTGAGAGGGGGAGAGGGGAGGTGCCGGGGGGTATCATAACGTGTGAGGGGAGGTAACCGGGGGAGTATCACACCGTGCGAGGAGAGGTAATGGGGGGGTATCCCACTGTGCGAGGGGAGGAGACTGGGGGGGGTATCCCACTGTGCGAGGGTTATCCCACCGTACGAGGGGAGGTGTTGGGGGTATCCCACCATGCGAGGGGAGGTCAGGGGGTATCCCACCGTGCGAGGGTTATCCCACCGTGCGAGGGGAGGCGTCGGGGGGGGGGGTTATCACACCGTGCGAGGGGGGTGTTGGGGGGGTTATCCCACCATGCGAGGGGAGGTACCGGGGGGAGTATCCTACCGTGGGAGGGGAGGTGTCGGGGGGGTTATCCCACCCTGCGAGGGCAGGTGCCAGAGGGTTATCCCACCCTGCGAGGGGAGGTGCCGGGGGTATCACACCCTGCGAGGGGAGGTGCCGGGGGTATCACACCCTGCGAGGGGAGGTGCCGGGGGTATCACACCCTGCGAGGGGAGGTACCGGGGGAGTATCCTACCGTGGGAGGGGAGGTGTCGGGGGGGTTATCCCACCCTGCGAGGGCAGGTGCCAGAGGGTTATCCCACCCTGCGAGGGGAGGTGCCGGGGGTATCACACCCTGCGAGGGGAGGTGCTGGGGGTATCACACCCTGCGAGGGGAGGTACTGAAGGTGGGTCAGAAACTGGCTGTAACACCCTCCACCCCCATAGCAAGTGGCTCAACTCATTGTCTGCGCCAGTCATCCTGACGGAAAAGGTGCTACTGGAATGCAGGACTTCCTTTTGACACACGCCAGTTCCCCTCACTGGGGAGCCCAAAGCACATACTCACTTCCTTTAAACTTGAATATGTTTATTTCATTGTGAAATACTGAAATTATTGGTGGCCAGGTTGCTGAACAGAAAGTGCTTTGTACAGAAGAAACATCCGGTACCACACACTCAGACAGCAGCAACAGAACCACCCAGAGAGGAAGAGACAAATAATTTAAAGCCCAGGGTACAAACATCAAACAACGACTTTGTAATAATAACATCAGACACTGCTCAAAGAAACAGAAAAGAACCAGTGCACAGCCTGGTGATAAATCAGCAGCAAAATAACACAAAGTCAGGAACTACGGTCATGCAAGGGTATAAGCCAGGACAGTCCAACAGACACTCTCTGACCCGACCCAGGACAGTCCATCAGACACTCTCTGACCCGACCCAGGACAGTCCATCAGACACTCTCTGACCCGACCCGACCCAGGACAGTCCAACAGACACTCTCTGACCCGACCCAGGACAGTCCATAAGACACTCTCTGACCCGACCCGACCCAGGACAGTCCAACAGACACTCTCTGACCCGACCCAGGACAGTCCAACAGACATTCTCTGACCCGACCCGACCCGACCCAGGACAGTCCAACAGACACTCTCTGACCCGACCCGACCCAGGACAGTCCAACAGACGTTCTCTGACCCGACCCGACCCGACCCAGGACAGTCCAACAGACGTTCTCTGACCCGACCCGACCCGACCCAGGACAGTCCAACAGACACTCTCTGACCCGACCCAGAACAGTCCAACAGACATTCTCTGACCCGACCCGACCCGACCCAGGACAGTCCAACAGACACTCTCTGACCCAACCCAGGACAGTCCAACAGACATTCTCTGACCCGACCCGACCCGACCCAGGACAGTCCAACAGACACTCTCTGACCCGACCCGACCCAGGACAGTCCAACAGACACTCTCTGACCCGACCCGACCCGACCCAGAACAGTCCAACAGACATTCTCTGACCCGACCCGACCCGACCCAGAACAGTCCAACAGACATTCTCTGACCCGACCCGACCCGACCCAGGACAGTCCAACAGACACTCTCTGACCCGACCCG
The DNA here is from genome assembly GCF_048418815.1 of Hemitrygon akajei. Lineage (NCBI taxonomy): Eukaryota > Metazoa > Chordata > Chondrichthyes > Myliobatiformes > Dasyatidae > Hemitrygon > Hemitrygon akajei. Next base: position 172,816,144 of record NC_133134.1, read on the forward strand.
ACCCAGGACAGTCCAACAGACACTCTCTGACCCGACCCAGGACAGTCCATCAGACACTCTCTGACCCGACCAGACCCAGGACAGTCCAGCAGACACTCTCTGACCCGACCCAGGACAGTCCATCAGACACTCTCTGACCCGACCCAGGACAGTCCAACAGACACTCTCTGACCCGACCCAGGACAGTCCAACAGACACTCTCTGACCCGACCCAGGACAGTCCATCAGACACTCTCTGACCCGACCCAGGACAGTCCAACAGACACTCTCTGACCCGACCCAGGACAGTCCATCAGACACTCTCTGACCCGACCAGACCCAGGACAGTCCAGCAGACACTCTCTGACCCGACCCAGGACAGTCCATCAGACACTCTCTGACCCGACCCAGGACAGTCCAACAGACACTCTCTGACCCGACCCAGGACAGTCCATCAGACACTCTCTGACCCGACCCAGGACAGTCCATCAGACACTCTCTGACCCGACCCAACCCAGGACAGTCCAACAGACACTCTCTGACCCAGCCCATGGCACAAATGCTGATGGCCAGGTGGTGGGGTCTGTTGAATCCCCTCGGCATTCCCAAGGAGAGGGGAGATGCTGACACGACGTGAATATCAAGCAGCAGGACATTTGCTAAGGTAGAGGTTTAACCACATCAGTGAACGAATCCTGAGCACCCCCATCCACATCTGCATCCTCTGTGCGAAAGTCCTTGGCAGGGCCAATGGTAGACAGAAGCATTCAGATGTAAATATTGGCACTTTTCAGTACGCCTCTAAACCTGGACAAAAGTGACATGGTTGAAGACAGAAAGAAACACAATCCACACAGAGAAGCCAAGTCCCTGCCTGGAAGAAACAAACTCCTGTTGAGAGGACGGTGAAGCCAAGGCTGGGACTCCTGAGCCAAGCACCAGGTGAGGCAGCGTCCCAAATATTTGTGTCCATGCAGCAGAAAAGTGAGAGGAGGCTCAGGGCAACAGCACACGCTTTCTCTTACTTGGCCACCCGGCGGAGCCGCTGGAGTTTGCGTCGAAGCTGCTGCTGCTTCCTGTGCAGTCGGTTTCTATCGGCTTGCAGCCTGAGCTGCTCCCTCTGCAACTGCCCAATCAGTTCCGTGGCCTTCTGCAGGATCACCACCTTGGAAGCCTTGCTGTTGGTGGACAGATCGGGCATTTGGTCCCGAAGAGCCAGCAGGCAACGCTTCAACTCGTTCCTCCGTTGCCTCTCCAGAACATTATGTGTCCTCCGACGCTCCTCTTCCTCGATGTCCAGTCCCCGGGGCCTGAAGCTCGAGCCAACGGTCTTGGCCGAGTGTAGGCAGCCGTCTGCTCTGGCCCGTTTTGGCAGGGGTGACGGAGCAGCATAGTTGTGTTGCTGATGGACGTCCAGGGCGCAGTGCCTGACCGGGGACAGAGTCCGTGAGCAGGTCCCAGTAGTCACTTCATTGTAGACGACACTTTGCTCTGCTAGAGACAGCTTCTCAACATTGACCACATCAACCTCCTCATCTGCAAAGCACAGAAACAGGTCAGTGTGAGCACCTCCAGGAGCTGTTCAAAGTAAAAACCAAAACTAGCCATCCACATCCTCAGAATGGCCCTTCTTCAGTGTCTCTGACGTGACCTAGTGACGGGATACAGCCCTCTCCTCGTCTGAAAGAGTGAGGGGTTTGGTGGGAAACTCACTGAACTGAACCATGTTCCTTACTGGTGTCCAGCACCATTCTTCACTGGTGTTTCAGATTCCAGGGATCTCTCCCCTTCCTCTGGGATGGGGGTGGGTGGGATTGGTCAGGATCTCTCCCCTTCCTCTGGGATGGGTGGGATGTCAGGATCTTGCCCCTTCCTCTGGGATGGGTGGGATTGGTCAGGATCTCTCCCCTTCCTCTAGGATGGGTGGGATGAGTCAGGATCTCTCCCCTTCCTCTGGGATGGGTGGGATGAGTCAGGATCTCTCCCCTTCCTCTAGGATGGGTGGGATGAGTCAGGATCTCTCCCCTTCCTCTGGGATGGGTGGGATGAGTCAGGATCTCTCCCCTTCCTCTGGGATGGGGGTGGGTGGGATTGGTCAGGATCTCTCCCCTTCCTCTGGGATGGGTGGGATGTCAGGATCTTGCCCCTTCCTCTGGGATGGGTGGGATTGGTCAGGATCTCTCCCCTTCCTCTGGGATGGGTGGGATTGGTCAGGATCTCTCCCCTTCCTCTGGGATAGGTGGGATGAGTCAGGATCTCTCCCCTTCCTCTGGGATAGGTGGGATGAGTCAGGATCTCTCCCCTTCCTCTAGGATGGGTGGGATTGGTCAGGATCTCTCCCCTTCCTCTGGGATGGGTGGGATTGGTCAGGATCTCTCCCCTTCCTCTGAGATGGGGGTGGGTGGGATTGGTCAGGATCTCTCCCCTTCCTCTGGGATGGGTGGGATTGGTCAGGATCTCTCCCCTTCCTCTGGGATGGGGGTGGGTGGGATTGGTCAGGATCTCTCCCCTTCCTCTAGGATGGGTGGGATTGGTCAGGATATCTCCCCTTCCTCTGGGATGGGTGGGATGAGTCAGGATCTCTCCCCTTCCTCTAGGATGGGTGGGATTGGTCAGGATATCTCCACTTCCTCTGGGATGGGTGGGATTAGTCAGGATATCTCCCCTTCCTCTGGGATGGGTGGGATTGGTCAGGATCTCTCCCCTTCCTCTGGGATGGGTGGGATGAGTCAGGATCTCTCCCCTTCCTCCAGGATGGGTGGGATTGGTCAGGATCTCTCCCCTTCCTCTGGGATGGGTGGGATTAGTCAGGATATCTCCCCTTCCTCTGGGATGGGTGGGATTGGTCAGGATCTCTCCCCTTCCTCTGGGATGGGTGGGATGAGTCAGGATCTCTCCCCTTCCTCCAGGATGGGTGGGATTGGTCAGGATCTCTCCCCTTCCTCTGGGATGGAGGAGTGGGTGAGGTGTCAAATCCAACCCCAACAGAGTTCACTGGCTAAAATGCAGGCAGATCCCATGAGTTTGCGCAGCAGCGGAACGGTGTTTCCATCTGGAACCCTGCCCCACCCTCAGAGGTGAGAGCAGCCAGTGAAAATCTCCCCGGAACTGCAGCTGGGATACACACACAACCTGCTACAGGGAAACAGGCTGTTCTACTTCACTGCATACCTGAATCGGTCGGGAGCGGCTGAAGGCCCTCACAGGGAAATGGGGCCTCACTGTCTGGCTCCGGGTGCTGTGGTGGGGGGCTGAGTACTGGAGCCTGAAAGATCTGGGCCTCGATGTCTGCCAGCAGGGAGCTGGAGAAGGGCAGGGACTCGGTCAGCCAGTCCAGCTCAGCCTGGGCCAGCAGGCTGCCCCACACTCCATCCTGGGTGACAGACTCCAATTCCCACTGCAGGCCTTGCTCTACAAAGTCCTCGTCCTCCAGCAGCAGCTCCGACACCAGCTCCAGCTGGTCTGACTTGGAGGGCAACCTTGACGACTGGCCCTCCTTGGGCGACTGAGGAGGGGTGGGCAGTATCTGCAGCAGTTCCTCACAGTCTTGTGGCCAGCCTTCGGCCTCCAACAACGCAGGCAGCAGTTCCTCCAGCACAGCTGTGGTTCCTTGAGGCATGGTGACAGGGTGGCTGCAGGGGATAGACAGTGTTAGTCCAGCCTCATTGGAGGGTGAGGGATGAGTCCCTCGCGTGAGGGAGTGTTGGTGACGGTTAGAGTCATGGGGATGGGGGAGCTGTGGGTTAGGGAGGTGAGAGGGGTGGGGGAGTTGCAGGAGGGAAGAGTGAGGGGTGAGCCTGAGTGTGGGGGTCAGGGAGGAAGTTTCTGGAGGTGTCCAGAGGGGGTGGGGTCCTGCAATGAGCCTCAGGAAATCTCATTGGCTGGCTGTCTTGGTCAGCAGATAATTGGACTGGAGGAGGCCAATGAGTGGTCGAGGGGAGGGGCTGGTCACATCACCCGGCCCGCCCATCCTGCACAGAAAGATTCAAATGCAGACTGACACAGCCGGTCGGGCAGCATCTGTGGAAATGAGGACCAGACTGAGCAGTCCTAGCTCCAGAGTTCCACCAGCGGTTTGTGTATGCTTGTTGCTCTGGATTTCCTGATCTCTGTTTCCCCCACAACTCCCCTGCGGCGCTCCCTCACACACGGCTACGGCCGCCGCCCGGGGGTGGGGAAACTGCGCGCAGTGCCGGGACCCCGGCCCCACCCGTTCTCCGGTGGAAGCACTTCTAACGCCCCCCTCCCACCCCAGCACTAGTCACTCCCTCCCGTCCGAGGTGGAGACCGATCCCTCACTGACAACCCCACCGGGATGTTGTCCAGAAGCGCTGGACGGCCCCTGTCCACTCAGCCCATCACTGGGCCAGTATCGCGTCTGGATATGGCCATTGTGGCCCCGCGCACCCGGTCACGGATAGGATTCAGCCGGTGCTCGGGAGGATAGGGGAGGTTACACACTCACCGTCCGTGTCCGCTCTCCGGGGCTCCGCTCCGCTCCCGCTCTTTATTTGCGACTCCGCTCCCGCCAAAAGTGCCCAAACTCCGCCCTGGGGAGGGACCGTCGGAGCCCCGAGTCCTCCCCCTGTCCCACCCGCGGAGAGAGGGAGGCAGGGCTGGCTCGGTCTCCCGGGAGGGGCGGTCAGAGTCCCGTGTCTTCCGCCACCCGCCCGCCGAAAGAGGGCGGGGAGGGGGGTATTGGCAAAGTGGTGGACTGGTTACTTCTGCCAACCTCCCTACCCCCAAGACACCTCAGGATGGCGAGAATGGAGAGCTCGGACCCACACGGGGCGAGATTTGTGGGTTCGCTCAATGGTTGGCCGCGGAGGGGCGGGAGGGAAGAGGGTCAGCATTAGGAGAAGGAGAGGGGTGACGGGACCAGGTGAGGAGCTGATTCAGACAAACAATCTCCAGTCTGGTAACTGGTACAGAAGCTGTTCACAACTAAAGTCAGCTTTCAAATTTGTGTCTTAAGTGGCAAAAGTGCATGTGAAGTTGTAAAATAAAAACGTAAATACATTTGAGGAGACCAGAACCAACCTCACACAAATCCTTCAGGCATTGTTCCCAGGGTAAGAATGTTAGCATTTTGGGGTTAGTTTCCAGTAGCTAGTGGGAGAACTTTGTATAAACGGTAGTTAGACCACAGATAAAATTCTCTGTAATAACTTGAAGGTACAAGAGGAAGCAGAGAGGGTCCCGTCGTTATCAGAACCGAACTGCGAATGTGTTACCTTACTGGTTTAGAATTTCCACCTCACGTTGTAAATTACTGATGGATCTATTTGTCATTGTGATGTGTTCAGGAAACAATTTATTGAAATGCAAGTTAATTTTTTTCAAATTTGACCTTTCGCCTGAAGTTGCTCATCGCTGGAGGAGGAAGCACTTTCAGTGGGTGCATTAACAATACAGGAAGTTCCTGTGTGTCATTTTGAAAAGAGGTAGGCAGATTGGACAAATCCACTTTCAAAAGAGGCCGCAGCCATTTATTGTGGGGATTCCCAGCAGGCCTGATGACAGCTGAGGTCTCCAGAGCAAGAAGACATTGAATATGGACTGAGCAAGCACCAGCAGTCTGAATTTACACTGCAGTACAAACCAGGCAAGTTATAACAGCACAATAAGATAGGCCATTCAGCCCATCAGGTCTGCTCTACTATTCAGTCAGCAGTGATTTATTTTCAACTCCATTCTCCTGTCGTCTCTCCCTAACCCTTAAACCTCACAGTAATCAAGAACCTATCAGCCTTAAATATACCCATATACAACCGTATAACAATTACAGCACGGAAACAGGCCATCTCGGCCCTTCTAGTCCGTGCCGAACGCTTACTCTCACCTAGTCCCACCGACCTGCACTCAGCCCATAACCCTCCATTCCTTTCCTGTCCATATGCCTATCCAATTTTACTTTAAATGACAATACAGAACCTGCCTCTACCACTTCTACTGGAAGCTCATTCCACACAGCTACCACTCTCTGAGTAGATAATTCCCCCTTGTGTTACCCCTAAACTTTTGCCCCCTAAGTCTCAACTCATGTCCTCTTGTTTGAATCTCCCCCACTCTCAATGGAAAAAGCCTATCCACGTCAACTCTATCTATCCTCCTCATGATTTTAAATACCTCTATCAAGTCCCACCTCAACCTTCTGTGCTCCAAAGAATAAAGACCTAACTTGTTCAATCTTTCTCTGTAACTTAGGTGCTGAAACCCAGGTAACATTCTAGTAAATCTCCTCTGTACTCTCTCTATTTTGTTGACATCTTTCCTATAATTCGGTGACCAGAACTGTACACAATACTCCAAATTTGGCCTTAACCAAAGCCTTGTACAATTTTAACATTACATCCCAACTCCCATACTCAATGCTCTGATTTATAAAGGCCAGCATACCAAAAGCTTTCTTCACCACCCTGTCCACATGAGATTTCACCTTCAGGGAACTATGCACCATTATTCCTAGATCACTCTGTTCTACTACATTCATTATAATCCTTGAGCACCTCATTACCTCCATGCTGCCTATATTTATTGTGGATATCTCTCTTTTTCCTAACCAAGTTTCCAATATCCCTTGAAAACCATGGCTCTCTCAAACTTTTAACCTAACAGGAACATAAAGATTCTGTACCCTCAAAAGTTTACCTTTAAATGACCTCCATTTCTCTATGACATCCTTCCCATAAAACAAATTGTCCCAATTCACTCCTTCTAAATCCTTTCACATTTCCCCAAAGTTTGCCTTTCTCCAATCAAAAATCTCAACCCTGGGTTCAGTCCTATCCTTCTCCATAATTATATTGAAACTAATGGCATTGTGATCACTGGACCCGAAGTGCTCCCCAACACATACCTCCGTCACCTGACCTATTTCATTCCCTAACAGGAGATCCAACACTGCCCCTTCTCTAGTTGGTACCTCTATGTATTGCTGCAAAAAGCTATCCTGCACACATTTTACAAACTCCAAACCATCCATCCCTTTTACAGAATGGGCTTCCCAGTCTGTGTGTGGAAATTTTAAAATCTCCCACAATCACAACCTTCTGCTTACTACAAATATCTGCTATCTCCTTGCAAATTTGCTCCTCCAATTCTCGCTCCCCATTAGGTGGTCTATAATACACCCCTATAAGTGTTACTACACCTTTCCCATTCCTCAATTCCACCCAAATAGCCTCCCTAGACGAGCCCTCTAATCTATCCTGCCAGAGCACTGTTGTAATATTTTCTCTTACAAGCAATGCAACACCTCCCCCTCTTGTCCCTCCAATTCTATCACACCTGAAGCAACGAAATCCAGGAATATTTAGTTGCCAATCACACCCCTCCTGCAACCATGTTTCACTAATAGCTACAACATCATATTTCCAGGTATCAATCCATGCTCTAAGCTCATCCACCTTTCTTACAATGCTCCTAGCACTAAAATAAATGCATTTAAGAAATTCTCCACCTCTTACTCTATGTTTATCTCTAACAGTACAAAGAACTTTACTGTCTTCTTTCTCTTCCTTCTCCCATACATCTGTTCCTACACTCTGGTTCCCCTCCCCCTCGTATCTAGTTTAAATCCACTACAGCCTCTCTAACAAACCTACCTGCAAGAATATTTGTCCCCCTCCAGTTCAGATGTAAACCGTTCCACCGGAACAGGTCCCACCTTCCCTGGAAAACTGCCCAATTATCTATAAATCTGAAGCCCTCCCTCCTGCACCATGTCTTCAGCCACATGTTGATCTGCACTATCTTACTATTTCTAAACCCACCTGCATGTGGCACTGGTAGCAATCCTGAGATTGCTATCTTGGAGTTCCTGTCCTTTAACTTGGCACCTAGCTCCCTAAACTCACCTTTCAGGACCTCCTCACTCTTCCTACCCATGTCATTGGTCCCTACATGGACCACGACATCTGGCTGCTCACCCTCCCTCTTGAGAATACTGAGAACTTGATCCGAGATATCGCGAACCCTGGCACCAGGGAGGCCACAGACCATCCGGGATTCTCGATCTCTTCCACAGAACCTCCTATCTGCCCCCCTAACTATTCAATCCCCTATCACTATTGCTCTCCTCTTTTCCCTCCTTCCCTTCTGAGCTGAGGGTCCAGTCTCGATGCCAGAGACACAACCACTGCAACTTGATCCTGGTAGGTTGTCCCCACCAACATTATCCAAAGCGGTATACTTATTGTTGATGGGAACAGCCACAGAGGTGCTCTGCTCAATCTGTCTATTCCCCTTCCCTTTCCTGACAGTCACCCAGCTACCTGTCTCCTGACTCTTAGGGATGACTATCTCCCTGTAACTCCTGTTTATTTCTGCCTCTGTCTCCCGAAAGATCCAAAGTTCATCCAGATCCGGCTCCAGTTTCCTAACACGGTTTGTCAGGAGCTGCAGCTGGATGCACCTTTTGCAGGTGTAGTCATCAGGGACAATTGTGCTCACCCTGACTTCCCACATACCGCAAACGGAGCACTCAACTGCCCTAACTCCTGCCTCCATTACCTACTCCTAAGGTAATTAAATCAATTAAAGGAACTTACCCAGCCTTACCTCACTTGGAGTGAAGTTTGTACTCAGCCTCTGCTCGCCGAAGCCTCTCGATCCAAAGCCTTCCTACTCTGTCTCCTTCTACTCCGTCGTCCGCTCCGTTAATCTGCTCGCTTTTTTCCCCAATGACCTGGCCTTCACAGCTGTCCAGGGCATTGAATTCCACAGATTCATCTCTCCTTAACTGAAGAAATTCCTCCTCACCTCTGTTCTAAAGGGATATCCCTTTTTTTCTGATGCTGTGCCCTCTGGTTCTAAACATTCATACCGATGGAAACATCCTCTCCATGGCCACTCAGTCTAGGCCTTTCAGTATTGGATAGGTTTCAAAGAGAATCCCCCCACCACCTCATCCCTCATCCTTCTAAAATCAATTGAGTACAGGCCCAGAGTGATCAAACTCTTCTCATAGGCTAAGCCTTTTGCTTCTGCAATTATTATTGTGAACCTCCTCTGGATTCTCTGTCAGGCTAGCACATCCTTCTTTACATGCAGAACCCAAAATTTCTCAAGATGTCCCAAACACTATCTGACCAATGCCTTTATATTGCCTCATTAGCCGATAGCTTTGATAATCAAGTCCTCTCAAAATGAATGCTAACATTAGACCATAAGACATAGGAGGAGAATTAGGCCATTCAGCCCATTGAGTCTGTCCCATCTTTGCATTTACTTTCCTTGCTACCAACTCAACCTCAAATTGCCCTTTAGGAAATCTTGAACTAGGACTCTTCGTGCCTCTGATTTCTGAATTTTCTCCCACTTAGAAAATAGTCCACACCTTTATTCTTTCTACTGGTCCATAGCCACACACTTCCATACACTGTATTCTATCTGCTACTTCTTTGCCCACTGTCCCATCTTTTCTGAGTTTTTTTTTCCTTATTTGGAGATTCAGTGTGGACTAGGCCCAACCAGCCACACTGCCCAGCAACCCACCTGTTTAACCCTCACAGAACTAGATGAATGACCAATGATCCTACCAACTGGTACATCTTTGGACTGTGGGAGGAAAACTATGCATTCACCAGGAAGAACATACAAACTTATTAAAGACAGTACTGGGAATGAACTCTGATCCCTTGAGCTGTGATAGCATTGTGCTATCTGCTACACGACCCGGGGGCTCAGATTCTGAGTCTGTGATAACATCTGCAAAATTCGCCTTCGTTCCAAAATTGATGTTTAAAGTAAGAAGTAGTGGAACTCCAGTGGGCAGGGCAGGGCAGGGCAGGGCAACAGGCAAAAGGCGAGGGAAAAACAAAAGGCAAAACAAGGCAAAACAGAAGGCAAAAGGCAGGGACAAAGGGAAAAGGAAAAAAGGCAAAAGGGTAGGCAAGGGAAAGGGCAAAAGGCAAAAGACGAGGTTAAAGGGAAAAAGAAAACAGCAGGGCAAAAGGCTAAAGACAAGGCACAAGGCGAAAGGCAAAGGGCGAAGGGCAAAAGGCAAGGGAAAATGGCAAGGCAAAAGGCGAAAGAACATAGAGTAGTACAGCACATTACAGGCCCTTTGGCCCACAATGTTGTGCCGACCCTCAAACCCTGTCTCCCATATAACCCCACCCCCCCCCACTTTAAATTCATCAATATACCTGTCTAGTAGTCTCTTAAATTTCACTAGTGTATCTGCCTCCACCACTGACTCAGGCAGTACATTCCACGCACCAACCACTCTCTGAGTGAAAAACCTTCCTCTAATATCCCCCTTGAACTTCCCTCCCCTTAACTTAAAGCCATGTCCTCTTGTACTGAGCAGTGGTGCCCTGGGGAAGAGGCGCTGGCTTTCCACTCCGTCTATTCCTCTTAATATCTTGTACACCTCTATCATGTCTCCTCTCATCCTCCTTCTCTCCAAAGAGTAAAGCCCTAGCTCCCTTAATCTCTGATCATAATCCATACTCTCTAAACCAGGCAGCATCCTGGTAAATCTCCTCTGTACCCTTTCCAATGCTTCCACATCCTTCCTATAGTGAGGCAACCAGAACTGGACACAGTACTCCAAGTGTGGCCTAACCAGAGTTTTATAGAGCTGCATCATTACATCACGTCTCTTAAACTCTATCCCTCGACTTATGAAAGCTAACACCCCATAAGCTTTCTTAACTACCCTATCTACCTGTGAGGCAACTTTCAGGGATCTGTGTACATGTACCACCAGATCCCTCTGCTCCTCCACACTACCAAGTATCCTGCCATTTACTTTGTACTCTGCCTTGGAGTTTGTCCTTCCAAAGTGTACCACCTCACACTTCTCCAGGTTGAACTTCATCTGCCACTTCTGCATCCTATCAATGTATCTCTGCAATCTTCAACAATCCTCTACACTATCCACAACACCACCAACCTTTGTGTCGTCTGCAAACTTGCCAACCCACCCTTCTACCCCCACATCCAGGTCGTTAATAAAAATCACAAGAAGTAGAGGTCCCAGAACAGATCCTTGTGGGACACCACTAGTCACAACCCTCCAATCTGAATGTAGTCCCTCCACCACAACCCTCTGCCTTCTGCAGGCAAGCCAATTCTGAATCTACCCGGCTAAACTTCCCTGCATCCCATGCCTTCTGAATAAGCCTACCGTATGGAACCTTGTCAAATGCCTTACTAAAATCCATGTAGATCACATCCACTGCACTACCTTCATCTGTATGCCTGTTCACCTCCTCATAGAACTCTATCAGGCTTGTTAGGCACGATCTGCCCTTCACAAAGCCATGCTGACTGTCCCTGATCAGACCATGATTCTCTAAATGCCCATAGATCCCATCTCTAAGAATCTTTTCCAACAGCTTTCCACCACAGACATAAGGCTCACTGGTCTATAATTACCCGGACTATCCCTACTACCTTTTTTGAACAAGGGGACAACATTTGCCTCCCTCTAATCCTCTGGTACCATTCCTGTGGACAACGAGGACATAAAGATCCTAGCCAGAGGTTCAGCAATCTCTTCCCTTGCCTCGTGGAGCAGCCTGGGGAATATTCCGTCAGGCCCCGGGGACTTATCAGTCCTAATGTATTTTAACAACTCCAACACCTCCTCTCCCTTAATATCAACATGCTCCAGAACATCAACCTCACTCATATTATCCTCACCGTCATCAAGTTCCCTCTCATTGGTGCAAACCGAAGAGAAGTATTCATTGAGGACCTCGCTCACTTCCACAGCCTCCAGGCACATCTTCCCACTTTTATCTCGAATCGGTCCTACCTTCACTCCTGTCATCCTTTTGTTCTTCACATAATTGAAGAATGCCTTGGGGTTTTCCTTTACCCTACTCGCCAAGGCCTTCTCATGCCGCCTTCTTGCTCTTCTCAGCCCCTTCTTGAGCTTCTTTCTTGCTACCCTATATTCCTCAATAGACCCATCTGATCCTTGCTTCCTAAACCTCATGTATGCTACCTTCTTCCATCTGACTAGATTCTCCACTTCACTTGACACCCAACCATTCTTTATCTTCCTCACCGGGACAAATTTATCCCTAACATCCTGCAAGATATCCCTAAACATCGACCACATGTCCATAGTACATTTCCCTGCAAAAACATCATCCCAATTCACACCTGCAAGTCTTATATTATGAGCCTTATAGCCTCATAATTTACCCTTCCCCAATTAAAAATTTTCCTGTGTTCTCTGATTCTGTCCTTTTCCATAATGCTAAAGGCCAGGGAGCGGTGGTCACTGTCCCCCAGATGCTCACCCACTGACAGATCTGTGACCTGACCCGGTTCGTTCCTAATACTAGATCTCGTATAGCATTCCCCCTAGTCGGCCTATCAACATACTGTGACAGGAATCCGTCCTGGACACACTTAACAAACTCTGCCCCGTCTAAACCCTTGGAACTAATCAAGTGCCAATCAATATTAGGGAACTTAAAGTCACCCATGGTAACAACCCAGTTATTTTTGCACCTTTCCAAAATCTGCCTCCCAATCGGCTCCTCGGTATCTCTGCTACTACCAGGGGGCCTATAGAATACCCCCAATAGAGTAACTGCTCCCTTCCTGTTCCTGACTTCCACCCATACTGACTCAAAAGAGGATCCTGCTACATTACCCACCCTTTCTGCAGCTGTAATAGTATCCCTGACCAGTAATGCCACCCCTCCTCCCCTTTCCCCCCCCCTCTCTATCCCTTTTAAAGCACTGAAATCCAGGAATATTGAGAATCCATTCCTGCCCTGGTGCCAGCCAAGTCTCTGTAATGGCCACTACATCATAATTCCATGTATGTATCCAAGCTCTCAGTTCATCACCCTTGTTCCTGATGCTTCTTGCATTGAAGTACACACACTTTAGCCCTTCTACCTTACTACCTTTACACCCTTTATTCTGCTGCTCTTTCCTCAAAGCCTCTCTATATGTTAGATCTGGCTTTACTCCATGCACTTCTTTCACTGCTCTATCGCTCCGGGTCCCATCCCCCTTGCAAATTAGTTTAAACCCTCCCGAACCATGCTAGCAAACCTACCCGCAAGGATATTTCTCCCCCTCAAGTTCAGGTGCAACCCATCCAATCTGTACAGGTCCCACCTTCCCCAGAAGAGATCCCAATGGTCCAAAAATCTAAAACCCTGCCCCCTGCACCAACTCCTCAGCCACGCATTCAACTGCCATCTCCTCCAATTCTTACCATCACTATCACGTAGCACTGGCAGCAATCCTGAGAACGCCACCCTTGAGGTCCTGTTCTTCAGCCTTCTGCCTAGTTCCCGAAACTCACACTTCAGGACCTCATCCCTCTTCCTGCCTATGTCGTTGATACCAACATGTATCACGACTTCTGGTTGCTTTCCCTCTCATACCAGGATGTCATGCACCCGGTCAGAGACATCCCGGACCCTGGCACCCGGGAGGCACCAAACCATGTGGGTTTCCTTCTCACATCCACAAAATCTCCTGTCTGCTCCCCTGACTATAGAGTCTCCAATGACGAAAGCTCTCCTCTTCTCCGTCCCATCCTTCTGCACCACAGGGTCAGACTCAGTGCCAGAGGCCCTGCCACCGTGGCTCACACCTGGTCTGTCGTCCTCACCAACAGCATCCAGGATGGTAAACTTATTATTCAGGGGAATGGGTACGGGGGTGCTCTGCACTACCTGTCTACTCTCCTTCGCTCCCCCCCCCACCCCCCGGACTGTCACCCAACGATGTGCTTCCGGCAGCCTAGGTGTGACTCCCTCCCTGTGGCTCTCATCTATGACTGCCTCATTCTCCCTTATGAGTCTAAGGTCATCCAGCTGCTGCTCCAGATTCCTCACACGGTCTTCCAGATCGCCCAGCCGCATGCACTTCTGGCAGATGTGACTCTGTGGGAGAGGGGAGTTCTCCTAAGACTGCCACATCTCACAGGAGAGGCACATCACCATCTCAGGAGACATTGTAAAGACTAACTGGGAACAAGCTCATCCTCCGCCTCTTCTCGTCGAAGCCTCAAATCTCCACTCCTTCACTGGCCGCTTTCCACAGGCTGCTCCGCTTGAGCTACCCATCTATTTATTTGTTTGAGCTTTTCAAACTGCTTGGTCACCTGACCTCGATTGCCCAATCAGCTGCTTTCTGCTGAGTCTGAGCTATTCAAATCTTGATTGACTTGATTGCACATTCCAACTGCCAAAACTGCCAGAATCTCTCGAGTCGAAGCCTCAAATCTCCACTCCATCACTGACCCACTCACTCACTGGCCACTTTCCTCACTGGCAAGGCAAAAGACAAATGGTAAGGCAAAAGGCTAAAGACAAGGGGAAAGGCAAAAAGCAAGGATAAAGGGAAGGCAAAAGTCAAATGGCAAGGCAATGGGCAACAGAAACGGCAAAAGGTAAAAGATAAAAAGGGAAAATTCAAAAGGCAAGAAGCAAGGCAAAAGTCTAGGCAAATGGCAAAAGTCTAGGCAAATGGCAAAAGTCTAGGCAAATGGCAAAAGGCAAGGGAAAAGGCAAAAGGCAAAAGATAAAAAGGGAAAATTCAAAAGGCAATAGGCGAAAGGAAAGGCAAAAGGCTAAAGACAAGAGGCAAAAGGCAAATAGCAAAGCAAAAGGCAAAAGGCAAGGCAGAAGACAAAATGAAAGACCAAAGGAATGGCAAAAGGCAAACGGCAAAAGTCAAGGGAAAAGGAAAGAGGCAAAAGTTTGGCAAATGGCAAAAGGCAAACGGCAAAAGTCAAGGGAAAAGGAAAGAGGCAAAAGTTTGGCAAAAGGCAAATAGCAAAGCAAAATGCAAAAGGTAAAGCAAAAGATAAGGGTAAAGGCAAATGGCAAAAGATAAAAAGGGAAAATTCAAAAGGCAAAGGGCAGGGCAAAAGACAAAATGCAAGGGAAAGGCTAAAGGCAAGTCAAAAGGGCAAGGCAAGAGGCAAGGCAAAAAGCAGGGCAAAAGGCAAAGCGCAAACGGGAAGGCAAAATGCAAAATGCAAGGCAGAAGGCAAAGGGCAAAAGGGTAGGCAAAAGGTAAAAGGCTAGGCCAAAGGCAAGGGAAAAGGGAAAAGGCAAGGCAAAAGATCCTCCTTCGTAAATGCTGCTTGACCTGCTGAGCTCCTCTAGCAACTTGTGTTGCTCTAACGAGATGTTCATGTTGGGCTCTGAGGAGACAGACAGACAGACAGACAGACAGAAAGACAGACAGACAGACAGACAGACTTTGTTGATCCCGAGGGAAATTGGGTTTCGTTACAGTCGCACCAACCAAGAATAGTGTAGAAATATAGCAATATAAAACCATAAATAATTAAATAATAATAAGTTAATCATGCCAAGTGGAAATAAGTCCAGGACCAGCCTATTGGCTCAGGGTGTCTGACACTCCGAGGGAGGAGTTGTAAAGTTTGATAGCCACAGGTAGGAATGACTTCCTATGACGCTCAGTGTTACATCTCGGTGGAATGAGTCTCTGGCTGAATGTACTCCTGTGCCTCACCAGTACATTATGGAGTGGATGGGAGACATTGTCCAAGATGGCATGCAACTTGGCCAGCATCCTCTTTTCAGACACCACCATCAGAGAGTCCAGTTCCACCCCCACAACATCACTGGCCTTACGAATGAGTTTGTTGATTCTGTTGGTGTCTGCTACCCTCAGCCTGCTGCCCCAGCACACAACAGCAAACATGATAGCACTGGCCGCCACAGACTCATAGAACATCCTTAGCATTGTCCGGCAGATGTTAAAGGACCTCAGTCTCCTCAGGAAATAGAGACGGCTCTGACCCTTCTTGTAGACAGCCTCAGTGTTCTTTGACCAGTCCAGTTTATTGTCCATTCGTATACCCAGGTATTTGTAATCCTCCACCATGTCCACACTGACCCCTTGGATGTAAACAGGGGTCACCGGTGCCTAGCCCTCCTCAGGTCCACCACCAGCTCCTTAGTCTTTTTCACATTAAGCTGCAGATGATTCTGCTCACACCATGTGACAAAGTTTCCCACCGTAGCCCTGTACTCAGCCTCATCTCCCTTGCTGATGCATCCAACTATGGCAGAGTCATCAGAAAACTTCTGAAGGTGGCAAGACTCTGTGCAGTAGTTGAAGTCTGAGGTGTAGATGGTGAAGAGAAGGGAGACAGGACAGTCCCCTGTGGAGCCCCAGTGCTGCTGACCACTCTGTCTGACACACAGTGTTGCAAGCGCACGTACTGTGGTCTGCTAGTCAGGTAATCAATAATCCATTACCCCAGGGAAGCATCCACCTGCATCACTGTCAGCTTCTCACCCAGCAGAGCAGGGCGGATGGTGTTGAACACACTGGAGAAGTCAAAAAACATGACCCTCACAGTGCTCACCGGCTTATCCAGGTGGGCATAGACGCGGTTCAGCAGGTAGACAATGGCATCCTCAACTCCTAGTCGGGGCTGGAGGATAGAGGGAGAGCAACATTTTCAGTAGTTTAAGCTGAGACTCAGCCACTCACTCAGTGACTAGCCCACGTGGGCATCACCTGAGCCTGGACCCGCAGTGACTAACCTCCCCACACCCCCAAGGATTGAGCCCCTCATTGAAACCTGCAGGAACCCAATACCCCACCTTGCTTTCCATGGTATTTGCTGCCCTCCAGAGGTCACATCTGGTCATGTTGTGCAGCGGCTGAGGGGAGAATATTTTAAATTCAATACTTTTCATATTGCAAAGGGAGAGCTTAGGCAGGTCTGTGACACTCAGAATTTTGCCTTCAATGAACAAGGACAATTGGTTCCAAAGCAAGTCCTCCTACCTTCTGATACCATTCATGAGCATCTCGGTTTGTAAACATCGGCGAGAACCAGTCTGACTACAATTAATCAGAGGAATGAAAACTAACAGGCAGAGGGAGTGTATGAGAAAAGATCAGCTCACGTTCTCAGTATTATTTTTACTTGCACAGTTTGACTTATATAACCATATAACAATTACAGCACGGAAACAGGCCATCTCGGCCCTTCTAGTCCGTGCTGAACGCTTACACTCACCTAGTCCCACTGACCTGCACTCAGCCCATAACCCTCCACTCCTTTCCTGTCCATATACCTATCCAATTTTGCTTTAAATGACAATACCGAACCTGCCTCTACCACTTCTACTGGAAGCTCGTTCCACACAGCTACCACTCTGAGTAAAGAAATTCCCCCTCATGTTACCCTTAAACTTTTGCCCCTTAACTCTCAACTCATGTCTTCTTGTTTGAATCTCCCCTACTCTCAATGGAAAAAGCCTATCCACATCAACTCTATCTATCCCCCTCATAATTTTAAATACCTCTATTAAGTCCCCCCTCAACCTTCTACGCTCCAAAGAATAAAGACCTAACTTGTTCAATCTTTCCCTGTAACTTAGGTGCTGAAACCCAGGTAACATTCTAGTAAATCTCTGTACTCTCTATTTTGCTGACATCTTTCCTATAATTCGGTGACCAGAACTGTATACAATACTCCAAATTTGGCCTTACCAATGCCTTGTACTATTTTAACATTACATCCCAACTCCTATACTCAATGCTCTGATTTATAAAGGCCAACATACCAAAAGCTTTCTTCACCACTCTATCCACATGAGATTCCACCTTCAGGGAACTATGCACAGTTATTCCTAGATCACTCTGTTCTACTGCATTCTTCAAAGCCCTACCATTTACCATGTATGTCCTATTTGGATTATTCCTACCAAAATGTAGCACCTCACACTTATCAGCATTAAACTCCATCTGCCATTGTTCAGCCCACTCTTCTAACTGGCCTAAATCTCTCTCCAAGCTTTGAAAACCTACTTCATTATCCACAACGCCACCTACCTTAGTATCATCTGCATACTTACTAATCCAATTTACCACCCCATCATCCAGATCATTAATGTATATGACAAACAACATTGGACCCAGTACAGATCCCTGAGGCACCCCACTAGTCACCGGCCTCCAACCTGACAAACAGTTATCCACCACTACTCTCTGGCATCTCCCATCCAGCCACTGTTGAATCCATTTTACCACTTCAATATTAATACCTAACGATTGAACCTTGTCAAAGTCCTTACTGAAGTCCATATAGACAACATCCACTGCCTTACCCTCGTCAACTTTCCTCGTAACCTCGTCAAAAAATTCAATAAGATTTGTCAAACATGACCTTCCATGCACAAATCCATGCTGACTGTTCCTAATCAGACCCTGTGTATCCAGATAATTATATATACCATCTCTAAGAATACTTTCCATTAATTTACCCACCACTGACGTCAAACTGACAGGCCTATAATTGCTATGTTTACTCTTAGAACCTTTCTTAAACAATGGAACCACATGAGCAATACGCCAATCCTCCGGCACCATCCCCGTTTCTGATGACATTTGAAATATTTCTGTCAGAGCCCCTGCTATTTCTACACTAACCTCCCTCAAGGTCCTAGGAAATATCCTGTCAGGACCCGGAGATTTATCCACTTTTATATTCCTTAAAAGCGCCAGTACTTCCTCCTCTTTAATCGTCATAGTTTCCATAACTTCCCTACTTGTTTCCCTTACTTTACGTAATTCAATATCCTTCTCCTTAGTGAATACTGAAGAAAAGAAATTGTTCAAAATCTCCCCCATCTCTTTCGGCTCCATACATAGCTGTCCACTCTGATTCTCTAAGGGACCAATTTTATCCCTCACTATCCTTTTGCTACTAATATAACTGTAGAAACCCTTTGGATTTATTTTCACCTTACTTACCAAAGCAACTTCGTATCTTCTTTTAGCTTTTCTAATTTCTTTCTTAAGATTCTTCTTACATTCTTTATATTCCTCGAGCACCTCATTTACTCCATGCTGCCTATATTTATTGTAGATATCTCTCTTTTTCCTAACCAAGTTTCCAATATCCCTTGAAAACCATGGCTCTCTCAAACTTTTAACCTTTCCTTTCAACCTAACAGGAACATAAAGATTCTGTACCCTCAAAATTTCACCTTTAAATGACCGCCATTTCTCTATTACATCCTTCCCATAAAACAAATTGTCCCAATCCACTCCTTCTAAATCCTTTTGCATCGCCTCAAAGTTAGCCTTTCTCCAATCAAAAATCTCAACCCTGGGTCCAGTCCTATCCTTCTCCATAATTATATTGAAACTAATGGCATTGTGATCACTGGACCCGAAGTGCTCCCCAACACATACCTCTGTCACCTGACCTATTTCATTCCCTAACAGAAGATCCAACACTGCCCCTTCTCTAGTTGGTACCTCTATGTATTGCTGCAAAAAACTATCCTGCACACATTTTACAAACTCCAAACCATCCATCCCTTTTACAGTATGGGCTTCCCAGTCTATGTGTGGAAAGTTTAAATCTCCCACAATCACAACCTTCTGCTTACTACAAATATCTGCTATCTCCTTGCAAATTTGCTCCTCCAGTTCTCGCTGCCCATTAGATGGTCTATAATACACCCTTATAAGTGATACTACACCTTTCCCATTCCTCAATTCCACCCAAATAGCCTCCCTAGACGAGCCCTCTAATCTATCCTGCCAGAGCACTGCTGTAATATTTTCTCTGACAAGCAATGCAACACCTCCCCTTCTTGTCCCTCCAATTCTATCACACCTGAAGCAACGAAATCCAGGAATATTTAGTTGCCAATCACACTCCTCCTGCAACCATGTTTCACTAATAGCTACAACGTCATATTTCCAGGTATCAATCCATGCTCTAAGCTCATCCACCTTTCTTACAATGCTCCTAGCATTAAAATAAATGCATTTAAGAAATTCTCCACCTCTTACTCTCTGTTTATCTCTAACAGTACAAAGAACTTTACTGTCTTCTTTTTCTTCCTTCTCCCATACATCTGTTCCTACACTCTGGTTCCCCTCCCCCTCATATCTAGTTTAAATCCACTGGAGCCTCTCTAGCAAACCTACCCACAAGAATATTTGTCCCCTCCAGTTCAGATGTAAACCGTCCCGCTGGAACAGGTCCCACCTTCCCTGGAAAACTGCCCAATTATCTATAAATCTGAAGCCCTCCCTCCTGCACCATGTCTTCAGCCACATGTTGATCTGCACTATCTTACTATTTCTAAACCCACCTGCATGTGGCACTGGTAGCAATCCTGAGATTGCTATCCTGGATATCCTGTCCTTTAACTTGGCACCTAGCTCCCTAAACTCACCTTTCAGGACCTCCTCACTCTTCCTACCCACGTCATTGGCCCCTACATGGACCACGACATCCGGCTGCTCACCCTCCCTCTTGAGAATACTGAGAACTCGATCCGAGATATCACGAACCCTGGCACCAGGGAGGCAGCAGACCATCCGGGATTCTCGATCTCTTCCACAGAACCTCCTATCTGTCCCCCTATCGAATCCCCTATCACTACTGCCCTCCTCTTTTCCCTCCTTCCCTTCTGAGCTGAGGGTCTAGTCTCGGTGCCAGAGACGCAACCACTGCAACTTGTCCCTGGTAGATCGTCCCCACCGACAGTATTTAAAACGGTACACTTATTGTTGATGGGAACGGCCACAGGGGTGCTCTGCTCTTCCTGTCTATTCCTCTTCTCTCTCCTGACAGTCACCCAACTACCTGTCTCCTGACTCCTAGGGGTGACTATCTCCCTGAAACTCCTGTCTATTTCTGCCTTTGCCTCCCGAATGATCCGAAGTTCATCCAGCTCCAGCTCCAGTTCCCTAACACGGTTTGTCAGGAGCTGCAGCTGGATGCACCTTTTGCAGGTGTAGTCATCAGGGACAGCTGTGCTCACCCTGACTTCCCACATACTGCAAACGGAGCACTCAACTGCCCTAACTGCTGCCTCCATTACCTACTCCTAAGCTAATTAGATTAATTAAAGGAGCTTACTTGGCCTTACCTCACCTGGAGTGAAGCTCGTACTCAGCCTCCGCTCGCTATTTAAATTCTCCCACTGCCTCACGGGCCGACTTTCACACGTTTGCACGGTCGTGCCCTGTTCAAACCTCGCCTCTGCCTTTTCTCACCGAAGCCTAATTGAGCCAAAGCCATCCCACTCTGCCTCAGTCCACTCCAACGATGGCCGCTACGACTTCTTTTGCACATCGGTCAGTTTTTGTCTATGTATCGGTTTTTGTAAATTCTGTTGTACCCTTTCCTTGTAAATGTCTGCAAGAAATGAATCTCAGGTAGTATGGTGGGGCTAACATATGCACATTTTGATAATCAATTTACTTTGAACTTTGATAAAAGATTTTGAAAGGCATGGATAGAGTAGACAATCAGAGTCTTGTTTCCAAGGTAGTGCCGTCCACCATTGTCTCTGTACCTAAAGATGCCAAAGTAGTATGTCTGAACAACTGGTGTCCTGTCGCACTCACCTCAATAATAAGCAAAAGCTTTGAGAGGCTGGTCAAGGATCACATCTGCAGCTTGCTGCCACCCACACTGGACCCCTACAGTTCATCTACCGACATAACTGATTGACAGACAATGCAATAGCTCTACGCACTGTCTTACACATCTGGAGAAGAAGGATGCTTATGTGAGAATGCTGTTCTTGGACTACAGTTCAGCATTCAACACTATAATTCCCTCCAGGCTTGACAAGAAGCTCAGAGACCTCAGCCTTCACCCTGCCTTGTGTAGCTGGATCCTGAACTTCCTGTCAGATTGCCGGCAGGTGGTAAGAGTGGGCTCCCTCACCTCTGCCCCTCAACAAGATGCCCCTCAGGGCTGTGTCCTAAGCCCCCTCCTTTACTCTCTGTATACCCATGACTGTGTCACCACCCACAGCTCCAATCTGCTAATTAAATTTGTTAATATTACTACATTGATTGGCCTAGTCTCAAATAATAATGAGGTAGCCTACAGAGAGGACATCATCACCCTGACACAGTGGTGTCAAGAAAGCAACTTCTCCCTCAATGTTGCAAAAACAAAGGAGCTGGTTGTGGACTACAGGAGGAATAGACAGGGTAACCCCTAGTGACATCAATGGATCTGGGGTTGAGAGGGTGAACAGCTTTAGGTTCCTTGGCATAAACATCACTGAGGATCTCACATGGTCCGTGAGATCTAGCTTCGTGGTGTAAAAGGCACAGCTGCACCTTTTTCACCTCAGACGGTTGAAGAAATTTGGTACGGGCCCCTTAAATTCTAAGAACTTTCTACAGGGGCACAATTGTGAGCATCCTGACTGGCTGTATCACTGCCTGATATGGAAACTGTACTTCCCTCAATTGCAGGACTCCACAGAGAGTGGTGCGGACGGCCCAGCGCATCTGTAGATGTGAACTTCCCACTATTCAGGACATTCACAAAGACAGGTGTGTAAAAAGGGCCCGAAGGATCATTGGGGACCCAAGTCACCCCAACCACAAACTGTTCCAGCTTCTACCATCTAGGAAACGGTACCACAGCACAAAAGCCAGGACCAGCAGGCTCCGGGACAGCTTCTTCCACCAGGCTGCCAGACTGCTGCTGACACAACTGTATTTCTATGTTATATTGACTGACCTGTTGTACATAATATTTATTATAGATTACTATAAATAGCACATTTGAACAGAGACGTAACGTAAAGATTTTTACTCCTCATGTAGATGAAGGATGTAAGAAATAAAGTCAATTCAATTCAAATCATAGTGGGCAGTAAGTGAGAATGTGATAGCAGTTTTGTTCTTTTGGAAAGGTATGTAATCAGAAGGGCTGAATGGCTTCAGTTTTATGTCTTCTTATTCCTTAGCTCATTTTTCTTAACTAAGTCTTAGCATCAAAGGTTGCGGGGAGAAGACAGGAGAATGGGGCTGCGAGGGATAATAAATCAGCCGTGATGGAATAGCCAAGTAGACTCAATGGGCTGACTGGCTTAATTCTGTTTCGATGTCTTACTTTGAACTGCCAAGATAAAAGGGACTCTGGAGGTGTTTTATGGGTAAATGAATATGGGACTCACAGGAGTGGAGCCATTAATGGAAATTTGTATGTGGAGGCCAAGGGATTTTTCAGCTACTTTGCAGCAGTCCTCACCGGGGAGGGGATACTTCCAAAGTAATAGTGAAAGACTAGACAGTTGAGAAACAGGACATTAGACATCAAAAGCGCTGAGATGTTGTAAACAGGGATGTAACGAGAACTAGCATCAGAATCAGGTTTATTATCACTGACTTATGATTTTTTTTTGCAGCAGCTGTACAGTGTGAGATATAAAAATTAGTGTATGTTACAAAATAGTGTAAAAGACATATTATCGAGGTGGTGTTCATGGGCCATTCAGAAATCTGATGGTGGACGGGAAGAAGCTGTTCCTGAAATGTTGAGTGAGTCTTCAGGCTCCTGTACCCCCTGCTTAATGGTAGTAACAAGAAGAGAGCATGTCCTAGGTGGTGAGGTTCCTTAATAATGGATTCCACTTTCTTTAGCATCACCTCTTGAAGATGAATTTGATAGATAGATAAATTATTGATCCCATGGGAAATCAGTGTCCCAGTAGCATTACAATTGCACAGATATACAAGTACATATTAGAATAGAAGTAAGAAAGAATTTAAAAAAGTGACCTCAAACAGTCTAACAGGAGGGGTCATCTGTTCCCTGGCTATAGGTTAACTCATTATAGAGCCTAATGGCTGAGGGTAAGAATGACCTCATATGGCACTCTTTGGGGCAGCGCGGTTGTCTTAGTCTATACTAAAAGTGATCTTCTGTTTGAACAAGGCAGCATGCAGAGGGTGAGAAACATTTGCTAGGATTTTCCATTAGGTCCTTTGTTCTATCAGTGTGTCCAGTTTGACTTCTGTAACAGAACCAGCTTTTCTAATCAGTTTATCGAACCTGTGTTAATGCCACTGCCCCAGCACACCACTGAATAGAAGATTGTACTGGCGACAGCAGACTGGATTAGGGTTAGGAACGTGTGAAAGAGGCCTGCATACTCTAAAGGACCCCAGTCTCCTCAGGAAGTAGAGGCAACTCTGCCCCTTCTTGTAGACAGCCTGGTGCACCCCGAGGTACTTGTATGCCCTCTCCACTTCCACTCCCTCATCATCAATAGTAACAGGAAGCAGTGCAGGCTTAGTCTTCCTAAAGTCCATCACCATCTCCTTCGTCTTACTGATGTTGAGCTGCAGATGATGCAGCTTGCACCATTTGACAAAGTCCTCCACCAGGGCCCTGCATTCATCCTCCCGTTATACACCCAGCTATCGCTAAGTCAGTAGAGAATTTCTGCAGTTGACATGACTTGGTGTTGTATCTAAAGTCTGAGGTATACAGGGTGAACAGGAAGGGAGCCAATCGAGTCCCCTGTGGGCCCCAGTGCTGCTCTGAAGTTGCACAAACTGTGGTCTGCCAGTCCGGTAGTGTGTTGGAAGTGCCACCTGCATTGAACAGAGTTTCTCCCCCCACCTCCAGCAATGAGAGCTGTATGGTATTGAAGGCACTGGAGAAATAAAAAAACATGCACTCCTCACAGTCCTGCCCTGCTTATTCCAATGGGAGCTGGCTCAGCTCAGCAGGTAGTTGACAGCATCGTTGGCTCCAACGTGCAAACTGCAGGGGATCGAGGGCTGCTCTGACCAGGAGCTGGAAGTGAGCTAGGACCGGGCTCTCTAACCCAAACCCTCTGGATAGTAGTCATTCAAGACTTTTGGTTGGCCCTCCTTGGGTGCTGGGACCACACATGATATTTTCCAAACAGTCAGCACCCTTTCCAGGCTGAGACAGAGATTGAAAATGCACTGGAGGACACCACACAGCTGCTCAGCACACTTCTTCAGGACCTTTGGCTTCACACCATCCGGTCCCAATGCTTTGCCATGTCTAGTTTCCCCAGAGCTCTTCTCACCCGCTCAGTGACGAGCCATGGTGGGGGATGGGCCATGGTGGGGGATGGGCCATGGTCGGTGATGGGCCATGGTCGGTGACGGGCCATGGTGGGGGATGGGCCATGGTCGGTGAAGGGCCATGGTGGGGGATGGGCCATGGTCGGTGACGGGCCATGGTGGGGGATGGGCCATGGTGGGGGACGGGCCATGGTGGGGGACGGGCCATGGTGGGGGATGGGCCATGGTCGGTGACGGGCCATGGTGGGGGATGGGCCATGGTGGGGGACGGGCCATGGTGGGGGATGGGCCATGGTGGGGGATGGGCCATGGTGGGGGACGGGCCATGGTCGGTGATGGGGGATGGGCCATGGTCGGTGACAGGCCATGGTGGGGGATGGGCCATGGTCGGTGACGGGCCATGGTGGGGGATGGGCCATGGTCGGTGATGGGCCATGGTGGGGGATGGGCCATGGTCGGTGACGGGCCATGGTCGGTGATGGGCCATGGTGGGGGATGGGCCATGGTCGGTGACGGGCCATGGTGGGGGACGGGCCATGATCGGGGATGGGCCATGGTGGGGGATGGGCCATGGTCGGTGATGGGCCATGGTGGGGGACGGGCCATGGTGGGGGACGGGCCATGGTGGGGGATGGGCCATGGTCGGTGACGGGCCATGGTGGGGGATGGGCCATGGTGGGTGATGGGCCATGGTCGGTGACGGGCCATGGTGGGGGATGGGCCATGGTCGGTGATGGGCCATGGTCGGTGATGGGCCATGGTGGGGGATGGGCCATGGTCGGTGACGGGCCATGGTGGGGGATGGGCCATGGTCGGTGATGGGCCATGGTCGGTGATGGGCCATGGTGGGGGATGGGCCATGGTGGGTGATGGGCCATGGTGGGGGACGGGCCATGGTGGGGGACGGGCCATGGTCGGTGATGGGGGATGGGCCATGGTGGGGGATGGGCCATGGTCGGTGACGGGCCATGGTGGGTGACGGGCCATGGTCGGTGACGGGCCATGGTGGGGGACGGGCCATGATCGGGGACGGGCCATGGTGGGTGATGGGCCATGGTCGGTGATGGGCCATGGTGGGGGATTGTCCATGGTCGGTGTCGGGCCATGGTGGGTGACGGGCCATGGTGGGGGACGGGCCATGGTGGGGGATGGGCCATGGTGGGTGACGGGCCATGGTGGGTGATGGGTCATGGTGGGTGATGGGCCATGGTGGGGGATGGGCCATGGTGGGGGACGGGCCATGGTCGGTGAAGGGCCATGGTCGGTGATGGGCCATGGTGGGTGATGGGCCATGGTGGGTGACGGGCCATGGTGGGTGACGGGCCATGGTGGGGGATGGGCCATGGTGGGGGACGGGCCATGGTGGGGGATGGGCCATGGTGGGTGATGGGCCATGGTGGGGGATGGGCCATGGTCGGTGATGGGCCATGGTGGGGGATGGGCCATGGTCGGTGATGGGCCATGGTGGGGGATGGGCCATGGTGGGTGATGGGCCATGGTGGGGGAACGGGCCATGGTCGGTGTCGGGCCATGGTGGGTGACGGGCCATGGTGGGGGACGGGCCATGGTGGGGGATGGGCCATGGTGGGGGATGGGCCATGGTGGGGGACGGGCCATGGTGGGGGATGGGCCATGGTGGGTGATGGGCCATGGTGGGGGATGGGCCATGGTCGGTGATGGGCCATGGTGGGGGATGGGCCATGGTCGGTGATGGGCCATGGTGGGGGATGGGCCATGGTGGGTGATGGGCCATGGTGGGGGAACGGGCCATGGTCGGTGTCGGGCCATGGTCGGTGACGGGCCATGGTGGGGGATGGGCCATGGTGGGTGTCGGGCCATGGTGGGTGACGGGCCATGGTGGGTGACGGGCCATGGTGGGGGATGGGCCATGGTGGGGGACGGGCCATGGTCGGTGACGGGCCATGGTGGGGGATGGGCCATGGTCGGTGTCGGGCCATGGTGGGGGATGGGCCATGGTCGGTGATGGGCCATGGTGGGGGATGGGCCATGGTCGGTGTCAGGCCATGGTGGGGGATGGGCCATGGTCGGTGTCGGGCCATGGTGGGGGATGGGCCATGGTGGGTGACGGGGCCATGGTGGGGGATGGGCCATGGTGGGGGACGGGCCATGGTTGGTGACGGGCCATGGTGGGGGATGGGCCATGGTCGGTGACGGGCCATGGTGGGGGATGGGCCATGGTCGGTGACGGGCCATGGCAGCTTTTCCATTAATGTTATTGATGTCGCTCTAGGGCGCAAGCCCTTCAGCCCCTCAGAGTTGCGGCACATTCGTAACAGGAGCAAGCCACAATTTTGGCAATGTTGTAAAGTGCAAGGAGAACAGTGATATATTGCTGCAGGTGGGGTGAGCAGGCAGAGAATTGGGAAAGAACACAGTTTAGTCTGTGGGTCCCGTAGTCGATAACCAGAGATTGACAAAGCTGATAGCCAAAGTCCAGAGCTCAGTGAGACTGGAAGTAGAGGCCTGAAGGTTAAAGCCCCTGAGTTGGCTTGTCCAGCTGTCTGCAAGTCTGGGTCCAAAGATTGGAGGCCCGAAGTCTGTCCTGTGGTTGGAGACCTGTCTGTGTGCATGAGTAGGTGGTGGGTGAGAGGAGGGCAAGAGGCTTCTTTTGCTGTGTTTGGCTTGTTCTGTTGAACATTGTGGATGCGCTAAACTGGTGCCAGAATATGTGGCAACACATATCAATAACGAATATCCTTGCAGGCAGGTTTACTAGAGCTGTTGAGGAAGGTTTAAATTAATTTGCTAGGGGGGTGGGAACTGGAACGATCAAGTGGAGGATGAAGCAACTGGTACAAATGTAGATGCAGTGTAACACTTCACTTGTGAGTCTGTTGGGGTAATCTATTGCATCCGGTCCTCCCGGTGTGGCCTCCTCTACATCGGCAAGACCCGACGCAGATTGGGGGACCGCTTCGTCGAGCACCTCCGCTCCGTCCACCACAACAGACAGGATCTCCCGGTTGCCACCCACTTCAACTCTGCTTCACATTCCCATTCGGATATGTCCATACATGGCCTCCTCTACTGCCATGATGAGGCTAAACCCAGGTTGGTGGAGCAACATCTCATATACCGTCTGGGTAGACTCAAGCCCCTTGGTATGAACATCGAATTCTCCAACTTCCGGTAATTCCCTCCCTCTCCTTTCCCCCATCCCACCTTCACTCAGTCTCCTCTTCTAGCTGCCTATCACCTCTCATGACTCTGCCTTCTTCTACTACCCATAGTGCTTTCCCCTTACATTCCTTCTTCACCTCTCCTGCCTATCCCCTCCCTGCTTCCTCCCCCCCCCCCCACCCCTTGATCTTTCCTCTGATTGGTTTTTCACCTGGCACCTACCAGCCTTCTCCTTCCCACCCTCCCCCCACCTTCTTTACAGGGCCCCTGCCCCCTCCTTCTTTAGTTCTGACGAAGGGTCTCGGCCCGAAACGTTGACTGCTCCTTTCAATGGATGCTGTCCGACCTGCTGAGTTCATCCAGCTTTTTTGTACGTCAGTGTGTAATGAAACTGCAAGGAAGAACATAAAGCAGAATTGCAGTCAGTGGGATGAGTTGAAGTGTAACTTGGGAGAATAATCGAAAAGGATGACAAATACAGGTCTAAAGGTGTTATATTTGAATGAATGGAGTATATGGAATAAGTTGAACAATCTTGTAGCACCATCTAAAATTAGCAGACATGACATTGTGGGAATCACTGAGTCATGGTGAAAGAAGATCGTAGTTGATCCTTAACATTCAAGGATACACCATGTATCAAAATGACAGACAGGTAGGTAGAGGGGGTGAAGTGGCTCTGTTGATAAAATGTGAAATCAAATCCTTAAAAAGAGGTGATATAGGATTGGAAGCTGTAGAATCCTTGCAGGTGGAGTTAAGAAACTGAAAGGGTAAAAGTACTGAAATGGGATTTATGTATCGACCTCTGAACAGTAGAAAGAATGTGGAATACAAATTACAATGGGAGATAGAAAAGGCATGTAAAAAGGGCAATGTTATGATAGTCATGCACATAGACTTGGAAAATGAGGTTGGTGCTGAATCCGAAGAGAAGGGATTTGTAGAATGATTACAAGATAGCTTTTTAGAGCAGCTTGTGGTTGAGCCCATTAGGAGAAAACAATTCTGGATCTGTTTTGTTTGATTCGGGAGCTTAAAGTAAAGGAACTCTTAGGAGGCAGTGACACACTGAACCATTGTTACACCACCATCAAGAATGCCTACTGTGCGATTCCACACCCTCACTTTGGGAAGTCTGATCACCTGGCTGTACTTCTACTCCCTGAGTACAGGCAGAGACTGAAGACTGCAGCACCAATAGTGAGGACCAAGAAGGTTTGGACAAGGGAAGCACAGGAGCGCCTACAGGACTGCTTTGAATTGGTGGTCTGGACTGTATTCAGGGATTCATCTTCAAAACCGGATGAGTACTGTATGCTGCAGTTGTTACTTACTTCATTAAAACCTGAATGGATGAGTGTGTTCATACAAAACCTCACTGTAAATTCCCAAACCAAAAGCCATGGATGAACCAGGAGGTACATCATCTGTTGAAGGCTAGAACTGTGGCATTCAAGGCTGGCAACCCAGGCCTGTACCAGAAAACCAGGTATGCGGAGGGCTACTTCAAGGGCGAAGAGACAATTTTGAATAAAGTTGGAGGCAACATTGGATGCACGACAACTCTGGCAGGGCTTGCAAGACATTGCATCCTACAAAGCGAATCCCAATAGCGTGAATGGCAGTAATACTTCATTTCTAGATGAATTCAATGCCTTCTATGCTCGCTTTGAAAGGAAGAATATAACTGCAGCTGTGAAGATCCCTGCTGCACCCGGTGACCCTGTGATCTCTGTCTCAGAGGCCGATGTTAGACTGTCTTTAAAGAGAGTGAACCCTCGTAAGGTGAAAGGCCCTGATGGAGTACCTGGTGAGACTCTGAAAACCTGTACCAACCAACTGCCGAGAGTATTCAAAGACATTTTCAACCTCTCACTGCTATGGGCTGAAGCTCTTACTTGCTTCAAAAAGGCAACAATTATACCAGTGCCCAAGAAGAATAATGTGAGCTGTCTTAAGGAGTATCGCCCGGTAGCACTCACATCAACAGTGATGAAATGCTTTGAGAGGTTGTTGATGACTAAATCGAACTCCTGCCTCAACAAGGACCTGGACCCACTGCAATTTGCCTATCGCCACAATAGGTCAATGGCAGGTGCAAACTCTATGGCTCTCCACACGGCTTTAGACCACTTGGACAACACAAACACCTTTGTCAGGATGTTGTTCATTGACTATTGCTCAACATTTAATAACATCATTCCCACAATCCTGATTAAGAAGTTGCAGAACCTGGGCCTCTGCAATTTGATCCTCAACTTCCTAACCGGAAGACCACAGTCTGTGCGGTTTGATGATAACATCTCCTCCTCGCTGATGATCAACACTGGTGCACCTCAGGGGTGTGTGCTTAGCCCACTGCTCTACTCTGTATATACATTCTATAAATTTGCTGATTATACAACCATTGTTGGTAGAATCTCAGGTGGTGATGAGAGGGCATATAAGAGTGAGATATGCTAACTAGTGGAGTGGTGCCGCAGCAACAACCTGGCACTCAACGTCAGTAAGACAAAAGAGCTGATTGTGGACTTCAGGAAGGGTAAGACAAAGGAATGCATACCAATCCTCATAGAGGGGTCAGAAGTGGAGAGAGTGAGCAGCTTCAAGTTCCTGGGTGTTAAGATCTCCAAGGACCTAACTTGGTCCCAACATATCGATGCAGCTGTAAGGAAGGCAAGACGGTGACTATACTTCATTAGGAGTTTGAAAAGATATGGTATGTTGACAAAAACACTCAAAAACTTCCATAGATGTACCGTGACAGGCTGCATCATTGTCTGGTATGGGCGGGGGGGGGGGGGGGGGGGGAACTACTGCACACAACCGAAAGAGGCTGCAGAAGGTTGTAAATCTAGACGGCTTCATCTTGGATAC
Source organism: Hemitrygon akajei (assembly GCF_048418815.1). Classification (NCBI taxonomy): domain Eukaryota; kingdom Metazoa; phylum Chordata; class Chondrichthyes; order Myliobatiformes; family Dasyatidae; genus Hemitrygon; species Hemitrygon akajei. The sequence goes on from NC_133134.1 coordinate 172,846,972, forward strand.
TAGCCTACAAAGTACCCAGGACATCTTCAAGGAGCGGTGTCTCAGAAAGGCAGCGTCCATTATTAAGGAGCCCCAGCACCCAGGGCATGTCCTTTTCTCACTGTTACCATCAGGTAGGAGGTACGGAAACCTGAAGGCATACACTCAGCGATTCTTTCCCTTCTACCATCCAATTCATTGAACCCTTGAACACTACCTTACTCTTTTTATATTGTTTTTTAGCATGATCTTTAATCTATTCAATATACATATACTATATTACTTATTATTATTATTTTTATTTTTTTCTTCTATATTATGTATTGCATTGAATCGCTGCTGCTCAGTTAACAAAACTCATGATACATGCCGGTGATAATAAATCTGATTCTGATTCTGAATTTACCCTGCAGATTGAGAGGAAGAAGCTAAAGTCAGATGTATCAGTATTACAATGGAGTAAGGGGAATTACTGAGACATGAGAGAAGAGCTGGCCAAAGTTGATTGGAAGGGGACACTAGCAGGGATGATGGCAGATCAGGGATGGCTGGAGTTTCTGGGAGCAATTCGAAAATAGTGGTAAGTTAGAGAATTGGGGAGCTCTTAAAAACCAGAAGGCAACTAAAGAGGGAAAAGATGGAATATGAAGGTATGTTAGCCAATAATGTAGAAGAGGATACCACAACTTTTTCGGATAGATTATGTGTATAAGAGGCAAGAGCAGATATTGGACTGCTGGAACATGAGAGGCAGTAATGGGAGACAAGGAAATGGCAGATGAACTGAATAAATATTTTATGTCAGTGTTCACTGTGGAAGACACTGGGAGTATGCTGGAAGTTTGAGAGTGTCAGGGGGACAGACATGTGTGCAGTTGCTATTACCAGGGAGATGGTGTTTGGGAAGCCAAAACATCTCAGGGTAGATAAGTCATCTGGATTAGACGGACCACATCCCAGGTTCTGAAAGAGGTGGCTGAAGAGACTGTGGAGGCATTAGTAATGATCTTTCAAGAATCACTAAAATCTGGCATGGTTCCTGAGGACTTGAAAATTGCAAATGTCACTCCACTCTTTAAGGCAGGGAGACAGATGAAAGGAAATTGTAGCCCAGTTAGCCTGACTTCAGTGGTTGGGAAGATGGTCTCCACCATTATTAAGGATGAGGTTTTGGGGTACTTGGAGACACATGATAAAAAGAGGAAATCTTGCCTGACAAATCGTTTGGAATTATTTAAGGAAATAACAGGCAGGATAGACAAAGGAGAGTCAGTGGCTGTTGTTTACTTGGATTTTCAGAAGGCCTTTGACAAGGTGCCACACATGAGGCTGATTAACAAGAGCCCGTGGTATTACAGGAAATATACTAGCATGGATAGAAGCTTGGCAGATTGCCAGGTCCCTTAGAGAGGGAGTAAAGGGGGTACTTTCTGATTGGCTGCCAGTGACAGGGGTCAGTGTTGGGACCACTTCTTTTCACATTACATGTCAATGATTTGGATGATGGAATTGATGGGTTTGTGGCCAAGTTTGCAGATGATACAAAGATAGGTGGAGAGGCAGGTAGTTTTGAGGAAGCAGACAGTCTCCAGAAGGACTTAGACAGATTAGGAGAATGAGCGAAGAAGAGGGAATACAGTGTCAAGAAGTGAATGGTTATGCACTTTGGTAGAAGAAATGAAAAGTAAACTATTTTCCAAATAATGAGTAAATACAAAAAACTGAGGCACATAGGGACTTGGGTCTCTTGTGCAGGATTCCCTAAAGAACTAGAATATAAAAGCAAGGATGTAAAGTTGAGACTTTATAAAGCACGGACGAGGCCTCACTTGGAGTATTTTGAGCAGGTTTGGGCCCCTTTTGTTGGAAGGGATGTGCTGAAATTGGAGAGGATTCAAAGGAGGTTTACGAAAATGATTTCGGATTGAATGGCTTGTCGGATGAAGTGTGTTTGATGGCTCTGGCCCTGTATTCACTGGAACTCGGAAGAATAAGGGGTGAACTCAGGGAAACCTATCGAATGGTGAAAGGCTTTGATAGAGTTGATGTGGAGAGGATGGTGGTGAAATCCAAGACCAGAGGATGCAACTTAAGAATGGAGGGCGTCCTTTTAGAATGGAGATGAGGAGAAATTTCTTTAGCCAGAGAATGATGAATCTGTGGAATTTTTTGCTAACTCTTTATGTATATTTAAAGCAAAGTTTGATAGATTCTTGATCAGTCAAAGCATGAAGGGATACGGGGAGAAAGCAGGAGATTGGGGCTGAGAGGAAAATTGGATCAGTCATGATGAAATGGTGGAGCAGATTCGATGGGCCAAATGGCCCATTTCTGCTCCTAAATCTTATGGTCTTATTAAGGACTTTCCCCATCCAGGACGTGCCCTCTTCTGACTACTACCATCAGGGAAGAGATATAGGAGCCCAAAGACCCACACTCAACATTTTAGGAATTTCTTCTTTCCCTCCACCATCAGAATTTCTGAACGATCCATGAACATATTGACACTACCTCATTATTTGTATTTTCCACTATTTATTTACTTTGTAACTTGAAGTCATTTCAAAGTTTGCGGTGAAAGAAAACAGTACAACACAGGAACAGGCCCTTTGGCCCACAAGTTGTGCTGAACCAGCTAAAAAGTAACTTAAAGCCCCCCCAAAACTAACCCCTCCTACCTGCACAATGTCCAAATCATCCACCCTCTTCAACCATGTGCCTATCTAAATGAATCTTAAAAGCCTCCAATGTATTTGCCTCTACCACCATACCACTCTCTGAGTAAAGAACTGACCCCTCTCACCTTCAATGCATGTCCTCTGCAATTAGACATTTCAATCCTGGGAAACAGGAACTCCCTGAATACTGTATCTGTGCCTCTCATAATCTTACAGACCTCTATCAGACCACCCCTCAGCCTCCACCACTCCTTTGTCAGTGGTAATCAACTTGATTCGGATTTGCACCATTTTCTGAATCTTTTGTCATTCCCCAAGGGCTTTGTTCCCTATTCTTCACCAGTGGATCCAAACAACTTTCCACCTGACATTGAACCAATAGGTCTGTATTTTCCCAGTTTGTCCCTCTGCCTCTAGGTCCTGTTCTCCTCCCCAGTACTTGGGGAGAGCAGTTTGATGGAGCGGGTGACGTTGTAGCGGGCAACGGAGTAGAGGGAAACAGAGTAGGAAGGCTTTGTCTCCAGAGGCTTCGGCGAGCAGAGGCTGAGGACGAGCTTCACTCCAAGTGAGGTAAGGCCGGTTAAGTTCCTATAAAAGGAGAACGTTTTAAAAGTTGAGGCAAAGTATTGGATAGGTCATAACAGCTGAGATCGGCCCCGTGGTTTGTTCATCCTGCAGCATGTGAGAAATCAGGGATACTTCCAGTGTCCCTGACAACTATGTGTGCAGGAAGTGTGTCCAGCTGCAGCTTCTGGCAGACCGCATTGAGCGGCTGGAGCTGCGATTGGATTCATACTGGAGCATCCGCAATGCTGAGAAAGTCATGAATAGCACGTTCAGTGTGTTGGCCACACCGCAGGTAAAGGCTACACAGGCAGAAAGGGAAGGGGTGGCCACTAGACAGCGTAGCAGTAGGCAGGTAGTGCAGGAGTCCCCTGAGGTCATCTCCCTCCTAAACAGATATATACTGTTTTGGATACTGTTGGGGGAGATGTCTCATCAGGGGAAGGCAGCAGCAGCCAAGTTCATTGCACCATGGGTGGCTCTGCGGCACAGGAGGGAAGGAAAAGGAGTGGGAGAGCTATAGTGATAGGGGATTTGATGTAAGGGGAATAGATAGGCGTTTCTGCAGCCGCAAACGAGACTCCAGGATGGTATGTTGCCTCCCTGGTGCAAGGGTCAAGGATGTCTCTGAGGGGCTGCAGGACATTCTGGAATGGGAGGGTGAACAGCCAGTGGTTGTGCTGCACATAGGTACCAACGATATAGGTAAAAAATGGGATGAGGTCCTACAAGGTGAATTTAGGGAGTTAGATTAACTAAAAAGTAGGACCACAAAGGTAATAATCTCTGGATTACTACCAGTGCCACGTGCTAGTCAGAGTAGAAATAGGATATTTCAGATGAATACGTGGCTAGAAAAATGGTGCAAGGGGGAGGGATTCAAATTTCTGGGCCATTGGAACCAGTTCTGGGGGAGGTGGGACCGGTACAAACAGGACGGTCTGCACCGGGGCTGGACTGGAACCTATGTCCTAGGGGGAGCGTTTGCTACTGCTGTTCAGGAGGATTTAAACTAATGTGGCAAGGGGATGGGAACAACTGCAGAGAGACAGAGGGGTGTAAAATTAGGGTAGAAGCAAAAAGTAGTAAGGTGAAAAGTAAAAGTGGCAGGCAGGCAAATCCAGGGCAAAAATCAAAAAGGGCCACTTTTCAACATAATTGTATAAGGGCTAAGAGTGTTGTAAAAACAAGCCTGAAGGCTTTGTGTGTCAATGGAGGAGCATTTGTAACAAGGTGGATGAATTGAATGTGCAGATAGTTATTAATGAATATGATATAGTTGGGATCACAGAGATATGGCTCCAGAGTGACCAAGGATGGGAGCTCAACAACCAGGAATAGTCAATATTCAGGAGAGATAGACAGGAAAGAAAAGGAGGTGGGGTAGTGTTGCTGGTTAGAGAGGAGATTAACGCAATAGAAAGGAAGGACATTAGCCTGGAGGATGTGGAATCGATATGGGTAGAGCTGCATAACACTAAGGGGCAGAAAACGCTGGTGGGAGTTGTGTACAGGCCACCTAACAGTAGTAGTGAGGTTGGGGATGGCATTAAACAGGAAATTAGAAATGCGTGCAATAAAAATACAGCAGTTATGATGGGTGACTTCAATCTACATATAGATTCAGTGAACCAAATTGGTAAGGGTGCTGAGGAAGAGGATTTCTTGGAATGTATGCGGGATGGTTTTCTGAACCAACATGTCGAGGAACCAACTAGAGAGCAGGCCATTCTAGATTGGGTATTGAGCAATGAGGAAGGGTTAGTTAGCAATCTTGTCGTGCAAGGCCCCTTGGGTAAGAGTGACCATAATATGGTGGAATTCTTCATTAAGATGGAGAGTGACATAGTTAATTCAGAAACAAAGGTTCTGAACTTAAAGAAGGGTAACTTTGAAGGTATGAAACATGAATTAGGGTTGACGGTGGATATGCAATGGCAAGCATTTAAAGATCGCATGGATGAACTACAATTGTTCATCCCAGTTTGGCAAAAGAATAAACCAGGGAAGGTAGTGCACCCATGGCTGACAAGGGAAATTAGGGATAGCATCAAGTCCAAAGAAGAAACATATAAATTAGCCAGAAAAAGCAGCACACCTGAGGACTGGGAGAAATTCAGAGTCCAGCGGAGGAGGACAAAGGGCTTAATTAGGAAAGGGGAAAAAGATTATGAGAGAAAGCTGGCAGGGAACATAAAAACTGACTGTAAAAGCTTTTATAGATACATGAAAAGAAGAAGATTGGTCAAGACAAATCTTACAGTCAGAAACAGGTGAATTGATCATGGGGAACAAGGACATGGCAGACCAATTGAATAACTACTTTGGTTCTGTCTTCACTAAGGAGGACATAAATAATCTTCCAGAAATAGTAGGGGACCGAGGGTCTAGTGAGATGGAGGAACTGAGGGAAATACATGTTAGTAGGGAAGTGGTGTTAGGTAAATTGAAGGGATTAAAGGCAGATAAATCCCCAGGGCCAGATGGTCTGCATCCCAGAGTGTTTAAGGAAGTAGCCCAAGAAATAGTGGATGCATTAGTGATAATTTTTCAAAACTCTTTAGATTCTGGATTAGTTTCTGAGGATTGGAGGGTGGCTAATGAACCCCACTTTTTAAAAAAGGAGGGAGAGAGAAACTGGGGAATTATAGACCAGTTAGCCTGACATCGGTGGTGGGGAAAATGCTAGAGTCGGTTATCAAAGATGTGATAACAGCACATTTGGAAAGAGGTGAAATCATCAGACAAAGTCAGCATGGATTTGTGAAAGGAAAATCATGTCTGACGAATCTTATAGAATTTTTTGAGGATGTAACTAGCAGAGTGGATAGGGGAGAACCAGTGGATGTGATATATTTGGATTTTCAAAAGGCTTTTGACAAAGTCCCACACAGGAGATTAGTGTGCAAATTTAAAGCATATGGTATTGGGGGTATGGTATTGATGTGGATAGAGAATTGGTTGGCAGACAGGAAGCAAAGAGTGGGAGTAAACGGGACCTTTTCAGAATGGCAGGCAGTGACTAGTGGGGTACTGCAAGGCTCAGTGCTGGGACCCCAATTGTTTACAATATACGTTTGTATATTAATGATTGGACGAGGGAATTAAATGCAGCATCTCCAAGTTTGCAGATGACACAAAGCTGGGCGGCGGTGTTAGCTGTGAGGAGGATGCTAAGAGGATGCATGGTGACTTGGATAGGTTAGGTGAGTGGGCAAATTCATGGCAGATACAATTTAATGTGGATAAGTGTGAGGTTATCCACATTGGTGGCAAGAACAGGAAATGGTGGCCGATTAGGAAAAGGGGAGGTGCAATGAGACCTGGGTGTCATTGTACACCAGATATTGAAAGTGGGCATGCAGGTACAGCAGGCGGTGAAAAAGGCAAATGGTATGTTGGCATTCATAGCAAAAGAATTTGAGTACAGGAGCAGGGAGGTTCTACTGCAGTTGTACAAGGCTTTGGCGAGACCACACCTGAAGTATTGTGTGCAGTTTTGGTCCCCTAATCTGAGGAAAGACATTCTTGCCATAGAGGGAGTACAGAGAAGGTTCACCAGATTGATTCCTGGGATGGCAGGACTTTCATATGAAGAAAGACTGGATTGACTAGGCTTATACTCGCTGGAATTTAGAAGATTGAGGGGGGATCTTATTGAAACGTATAAAATTCTAAAGGGATTGGACAAGCTAGATGCAGGAAGATTGTTTCCGATGTTGGGGAAGTCCAGAATGAGGGGTCACAGTTTAAGGATAAAGGGGAAGCCTTTTAGGACCGAGATGAGGAAAAACTTCTTCACACAGAGAGTGGTGAATCTGTGGAATTCTCTGCCACGGGGAACAGTTGAGGCCGGTTCATTGGCTACATTTAAGAGGAAGTTAGATATGGCCCTTGTGACTAAAGGGATCGGGGGTATGGAGAGAAAGCAGGTACGGGGTTCAGCCATGATCATACTGAATGGCGGTGCATGCTCAAAGGGCCGAATGGCCTACTCTTGCACCTATTTTCTATGTTTCTATGTTTGCCTTTGCTCAGTTCCTGGTTAATGACACCCATGATGTTAGTGTCATCTCCCTTGATGCCCCACTGGGAGAGCTACAACCCCGCACCATCCTACCCAGCTCCTGCAAGTGTTGGGCATGGCAGTGGTCCGGTCGCCAACATGACCCCCAAACTGGGGAATGCTGCCTTGTCGGGTTGTGCTTCGACCCCAGTGATTGCGTCGCTTCACCAAACCACAAACTGAAAAACACACTTCATCTTTATTGTTTTGCTTCTTTCACAGACAGAAAATATTTCTATTCATTCACCAGCCGACCCCATTACCACAGCACTCTCTCTCTTTGCCCTCTTCACTGCTTCACAGACAGGTACATAGAGGGAGTGGTGTGGCTCTATTGGTAAAAAATGAAATCAAATCCTTAGAAAGAGATAACATAAGATTGGAAGGAATGTGTAGAATGCCTAGCAGACGGCTCTTTAGAGCCGCTGGGGCCTGCACGCTGGAGTTTAGAAGAATGGGGGGGGGGGGGTGAGGGGTGGGGATCTCACTGAAACCTTTCAAATATTAAAAAGCCCAAGTAGAGTGGAATTTTCATTTTGTGGGGGAGTCTAGGACCAAAGGACCCAGCCTCAGAATAGAGGGGCTTCCATTTAGAACAGAAATAAGGTGGAATTTCTTTCGCCAGAGGGCGGCAAACCTTTGGAATTCATTGCCATGGATGGCTGTGGAATATTAAATTCTCCTCCTAGGTCTTACGTCTTCAATCCTTGCTCTCTCAACCCCTTTGTTCTCCAAGGAGGTTGGTGGAAAATCCCCAAGGAGTGACTGTGAAATGGGAATGGCAACAGTTTCTGTTAAGTTTCGTCAACCTGTGAAGAAATCCCTTTGTAATAGTCTGTGCCCAGTGAAGGGAGCTCCCTGTGCAGACCAAAAACTGACAAGGTCACAGTATCAATTTGAAATATAAATATATTTTAAATTGCAGAGCTTGCTGCTGGGTGGGAAGTTCTGGCTGTTTTTGGATTCAGGAATCTTGGTCAGCTCTGCTTCAGCAGCACTGATCAGATATTGAGCACCAGGCCTTCTGCAGGGCCAGGCTGGGGTGGGGGGAGGAGAGCAAGAGGCTCCTGTGTGCATTGGGACAGGGCAGGACAGAGAGTGACCCTTGTCAGTGACAAGGAGATGGCAGACAAGGGACAGTAATGGGTGCAGTAGGGAGGGGCAAATAGGGGAATGAGAGATTATTAGAATTAATCCTCCATCTTTCGAGATCACAGACACAAGTAAACCTGCTCACCATGATTATAAATTACAGTTGCTTAACAATACCAGAATATCAGCCAGTGTAAAGGGTGGGTTGAAGTCCGCTCAGTAAAACCAGCTTATCAGGGACTCCAACGAGATATCCACAGATATTGCCACAGTCCATGCAGAACAGCCCTCCTCAGCACCAGCTATGAGGCCTTCCCAAGCTCAATCTTCCTCTGGATGGCCCGGGTAGAGTGATAGATCAGCGAATCAACCAGGCTCGACACTGAAAGAGAGGCAAACAGTCTCAGCACGGCCATCCCAAAGTTGCTCTGTGCCCAGCATGTGGGCACAAAAGCACTGGCAGTGTGAGTCTGCGTGGCGAGGCAGCACTGGGGGGGAGGGTGTGTGTGTGTGTGTGTGTGTGTGTGTGTGTGTGTGTGTGTGTGTGTGTGTGTGTGTGTGTGTGTGTGTGTGTGTGTGTGTGTGGTGAGGCAGCACGGGGGGGTGTGTGTGGGTGTGAGTGTGAGAGTGAGAGTGAGTGTGAATGTGTGTGTGTGAGTGTGTGAGTGAGTGTGTGTGTGTGAGTGAGAGTGAGTGCGAATGTGTGTGTGTGTGTGGTGGTTGTTCAGCGCTGACAGTGAGAATCTGTGTGTTGCTTCAGCACTGGCAATGTGGGCCTGTGTGGCAGTTCAGATGCTGCGTGTAGGACAACATGTGTAACTACACTTCCTGTGAGTGGAGACCGGACGTGCATATAACTGACACTATAGCCCGGTTTACCTGGTCTATGGTGCATGCCGTGTGTGTATGTCCCTGTAGTGACAGTACCTGTGAAAACCCCGCCGATGATGGCACAGACACCAGTCAGAAAGTGGGTGAATGATCTGTAACAGAACACAGGTTAGTGTTCACATCACCATGGTCCATTTCACTTGGAGCCAGTGACCGTCCCACGCACCCACGCTCCAGTTCAGTACTCCCAGCAGCCTTGCACACGCCTAACCATCAGACCTTAGTCCTGCACTTTCATACCCAGTGACTGACCTGGCCACACTCCCAGTGTATGTCCCTTAATCTACACTCCTGTCCCACACCCTTGCTCCCTCTCGATGTCCATCCCTTGTCCTACTCACTCCTAGAGAGCGTCCCACACTCCCAGTGTCCGTCCCTCAGTCCTGCGACCCACACTCCCAGTGTCCCTCCCTCAGTCCTGCGACCCACACTCCCAGTGTCCCTCCCTCAGTCCTGCGACCCACACTCCCAGTGTCCCTCCCTCAGTCCTGCGTCCCACACTCCCAGTGTCCCTCCCTCAGTCCTGCGACCCACACTCCCAGTGTCCCTCCCTCAGTCCTGCGTCCCACACTCCCAGTGTCCCTCCCTCAGTCCTGCGACCCACACTCCCAGTGTCCCTCCCTCAGTCCTGCGGTCCACACTCCCAGTGTCCCTCCCTCAGTCCTGCGACCCACACTCCCAGTGTCCCTCCCTCAGTCCTGCGTCCCACACTCCCAGTGTCCCTCCCTCAGTCCTGCGGTCCACACTCCCAGTGTCCCTCCCTCAGTCCTGCGTCCCACACTCCCAGTGTCCGTCCCTCAGTCCTGCGACCCACACTCCCAGTGTCCCTCCCTCAGTCCTGCGACTCACACTCCCAGTGTCCCTCCCTCAGTCCTGCGGTCCACACTCCCAGTGTCCCTCCCTCAGTCCTGCGTCCCACACTCCCAGTGTCCCTCCCTCAGTCCTGCGTCCAACACTCCCAGTGTCCCTCCCTCAGTCCTGCGACCCACACTCCCAGTGTCCCTCCCTCAGTCCTGCGTCCCACACTCCCAGTGTCCCTCCCTCACTCCTGCGACCCACACTCCCAGTGTCCCTCCCTCAGTCCTGCGTCCCACACTCCCAGTGTCCGTCCCTCACTCCTGCGACCCACACTCCCAGTGTCCCTCCCTCAATCCTGCGTCCCACACTCCCAGTGTCCCTCCCTCAGTCCTGCGACCCACACTCCCAGTGTCCCTCCCTCAGTCCTGCGTCCCACACTCCCAGTGTCCCTCCCTCAGTCCTGCGGCCCACACTCCCAGTGTCCCTCCCTCAGTCCTGCGGCCCACACTCCCAGTGTCCGTCCCTCAGTCCTGCGGTCCACACTCCCAGTGTCCCTCCCTCAGTCCTGCGACCCACACTCCCACTGTCCCTCCCTCACTCCTGCGACCCACACTCCCAGTGTCCCTCCCTCAGTCCTGCGACCCACACTCCCAGTGTCCCTCCCTCAGTCCTGCGTCCCACACTCCCAGTGTCCCTCCCTCAGTCCTGCGACCCACACTCCCACTGTCCGTCCCTCACTCCTGCGACCCACACTCCCAGTGTCCCTCCCTCAGTCCTGCGACCCACACTCCCAGTGTCCCTCCCTCAGTCCTGCGTCCCACACTCCCAGTGTCCCTCCCTCAGTCCTGCGTCCCACACTCCCAGTGTCCCTCCCTCAGTCCTGCGTCCCACACTCCCAGTGTCCCTCCCTCACTCCTGCGACCCACACTCCCAGTGTCCCTCCCTCACTCCTGCGTCCCACACTCACAGTGTCCCTCCCTCAGTCCTGCGACCCACACTCCCAGTGTCCCTCCCTCAGTCCTGCGACCCACACTCCCAGTGTCCCTCCCTCAGTCCTGCGTCCCACACTCCCAGTGTCCCTCCCTCAGTCCTGCGACCCACACTCCCACTGTCCGTCCCTCACTCCTGCGACCCACACTCCCAGTGTCCCTCCCTCACTCCTGCGACCCACACTCCCAGTGTCCCTCCCTCACTCCTGCGACCCACACTCCCAGTGTCCCTCCCTCACTCCTGCGACCCACACTCCCAGTGTCCCTCCCTCACTCCTGCGACCCACACTCCCAGTGTCCCTCCATCAGTCCTGCGACCCACACTCCCAGTGTCCGTCCCTCACTCCTGCGACCCACACTCCCACTGTCCGTCCCTCACTCCTGCGACCCACACTCCCACTGTCCGTCCCTCACTCCTGCGACCCACACTCCCACTGTCCGTCCCTCACTCCTGCGACCCACACTCCCACTGTCCGTCCCTCACTCCTGCGACCCACACTCCCACTGTCCGTCCCTCACTCCTGCGACCCACACTCCCACTGTCCCTCCCTCACTCCTGCGTCCCACACTCCCAGTGTCCCTCCCTCAGTCCTGCGACCCACACTCCCAGTGTCCCTCCCTCAGTCCTGCGACCCACACTCCCAGTGTCCCTCCCTCAGTCCTGCGACCCACACTCCCAGTGTCCCTCCCTCAGTCCTGCGTCCCACACTCCCAGTGTCCCTCCCTCAGTCCTGCGACCCACACTCCCACTGTCCGTCCCTCACTCCTGCGACCCACACTCCCAGTGTCCGTCCCTCACTCCTGCGACCCACACTCCCAGTGTCCGTCCCTCACTCCTGCGACCCACACTCCCAGTGTCCCTCCCTCACTCCTGCGTCCCACACTCCCAGTGTCCGTCCCTCACTCCTGCGACCCACACTCCCAGTGTCCGTCCCTCACTCCTGCGACCCACACACCCAGTGTCCGTCCCTCACTCCTGCGACCCACACTCCCAGTGTCCCTCCCTCACTCCTGCAACCCACACTCCCAGTGTCCGTCCCTCAGTCCTGCGACCCACACTCCCAGTGTCCCTCCCTCAGTCCTGCGTCCCACACTCCCAGTGTCCGTCCCTCACTCCTGCGACCCACACTCCCAGTGTCCGTCCCTCACTCCTGCGACCCACACTCCCAGTGTCCGTCCCTCACTCCTGCGACCCACACTCCCAGTGTCCGTCCCTCACTCCTGCGACCCACACTCCCAGTGTCCCTCCCTCAGTCCTGCGGTCCACACTCCCAGTGTCCCTCCCTCAGTCCTGCGACCCACACTCCCAGTGTCCCTCCCTCAGTCCTGCGACCCACACTCCCAGTGTCCCTCCATCAGTCCTGCGACCCACACTCCCAGTGTCCGTCCCTCACTCCTGCGACCCACACTCCCACTGTCCGTCCCTCACTCCTGCGACCCACACTCCCACTGTCCGTCCCTCACTCCTGCGACCCACACTCCCACTGTCCGTCCCTCACTCCTGCGTCCCACACTCCCAGTGTCCCTCCCTCACTCCTGCGACCCACACTCCCAGTGTCCCTCCCTCAGTCCTGCGTCCCACACTCCCAGTGTCCGTCCCTCACTCCTGCGACCCACACTCCCAGTGTCCCTCCCTCAGTCCTGCGTCCCACACTCCCAGTGTCCCTCCCTCACTCCTGCGTCCCACACTCCCAGTGTCCGTCCCTCAGTCCTGAGTCCCACACTCCCAGTGTCCCTCCCTCAGTCCTGCGTCCCACACTCCCAGTGTCCGTCCCTCAGTCCTGTGTCCACACTCCCAGTAGTGTCCGTCCCTCAGTCCTGCGACCCACACTCACAGTGTCCAGTGTCCGTCCCTCAGTCCTGCGACCCACACTCCCAGTGTCCGTCGCTCAGTCCTGTGTCCCACACTCCCAGTGTCCCTCCCTCAGTCCTGCGTCCCACACTCCCACTGTCCGTCCCTCACTCCTGCGACCCACACTCCCAGTGTCCGTCCCTCAGTCCTGCGTCCCACACACCCAGTGTCCGTCCCTCAGTCCTGCGACCCACACTCCCAGTGTCCCTCCCTCAGTCCTGCGACCCACACTCCCAGTGTCCCTCCCTCAGTCCTGCGACCCACACTCCCAGTGTCCCTCCCTCAGTCCTGCGTCCCACACTCCCAGTGTCCGTCCCTCACTCCTGTGACCCACATTCCCAGTGTCCGTCCCTCACTCCTGAGTCCCACACTCCCAGTGTCCCTCCCTCAGTCCTGCGACCCACACTCCCAGTGTCCCTCCCTCAGTCCTGCGACCCACACTCCCAGTGTCCCTCCCTCACTCCTGCGACCCACACTCCCAGTGTCCCTCCCTCACTCCTGCGACCCACACTCCCAGTGTCCCTCCCTCAGTCCTGCGACCCACACTCCCAGTGTCCAGTGTCCGTCGCTCAGTCCTGTGACCCACACTCCCAGTGTCCAGTGTCCGTCCCTCAGTCCTGTGTCCCACACTCCCAGTGTCCATCCCTCACTCCTGTGACCCACATTCCCAGTGTCCATCCCTCACTCCTGTGTCCCACACTCCCAGTGTCCATCCCTCACTCCTGCGACCCACACTCCCAGTGTACATCCCTCAGTCCTGCGACCCACACTCCCAGTGTACATCCCTCAGTCCTGCGACCCACACTCCCAGTGTCCCTCCCTCAGTCCTGCGTCCCACACTCCCAGTGTCCCTCCCTCAGTCCTGCGACCCACACTCCCAGTGTCCCTCCCTCAGTCCTGTGACCCACACTCCCAGTGTCCCTCCCTCAGTCCTGTGTTCTCACTCCCAGTGTCCCTCCCTCAGTCCTGCGTCCCACACTCCCAGTGTCCCTCCCTCAGTCCTGCGACCCACACTCCCAGTGTCCCTCCCTCAGTCCTGCGACCCACACTCCCAGTGTCCCTCCCTCAGTCCTGCGTCCCACACTCCCAGTGTCCCTCCCTCAGTCCTGCGACCCACACTCCCAGTGTCCGTCCCCCAGTCCTGTGTCCACACTCCCAGTGTTCGTCCCTCAGTCCTGCGACCCACACTCCCAGTGTCCGTCCCTCAGTCCTGCGTCCCATACTCCCAGTGTCCGTCCCTCAGTCCTGTGTCCACACTCCCAGTAGTGTCCGTCGCTCAGTCCTGTGACCCACACTCCCAGTGTCCAGTGTCCGTCCCTCAGTCCTGCGACCCACACTCCCAGTGTCCGTCCCTCAGTCCTGTGTCCACACTCCCAGTGTCCAGTGTCCGTCCCTCAGTCCTGTGACCCACACTCCCAGTGTACATCCCTCAGTCCTGTGACCCACACTCCTAGTGTCCATCCCTCACTCCTGTGTCCACACTCCCAGTGTCCATCCCTCACTCCTGTGTCCACACTCCCAGTGTCCGTCCCTCAGCCCTGTGTCCACACTCCCAGTGTCCGTCGCTCAGTCCTGTGTCCACACTCCCAGTGTCCGTCCCTCAGTCCTGTGACCCACACTCCCAGTGTCCGTCCCTCAGTCCTGTGACCCACACTCCCAGTGTCCGTCCCTCAGTCCTGTGTCCACACTCCCAGTGTCCGTCCCTCAGTCCTGTGTCCACACTCCCAGTAGTGTCTGTCGCTCAGTCCTGCGACCCACACTCCCAGTGTCCGTCCCTCAGTCCTGTGTCCACACTCCCAGTAGTGTCTGTCACTCAGTCCTGCGACCCACACTCCCAGTGTCCGTCCCTCAGTCCTGTGACCCACACTCCCAGTGTCCATCGCTCAGTCCTGTGACCCACACTCCCAGTGTCCATCCCGTGATCTTGCTCTGCATCCATACCAGCAGCCACAGACCTGTGCTTCTCTGTGAACTTCACCATCATAGGGGAGAGCTCGTAGAGCACAAAGACCCCCGGCAGCCCCTGGTCACCAATCAAGCCATTGGCCACCTTCTCATGGCGTGTTACTGAGAATTGGTTGGTCCTCACCACCTGGGGAAAGGTTGGAGGTCGGAGTTAGGGACAGACAGCTGACAGTTTGGTGACGTTACCCACACGTCAGGTTTCACCATGGCTGCTGTGGGCTTGAATCATTTCATGACCCACAATTAAACAAGATCACAGTGGTTAGTGTAATGCCTTGCAGCGCAGGTGATAGGGCTTCAATTCCATTGGACCATAAGATATAGGAGCAGAATTAGGACATATGGCCTATCATCCACTCTTCTGCTCAGCCCCGGTGTCCTGCCTTCCCCCCATCCCTTCACTTTACACAATACATCGGAGCAGAATTAGGCCATCGAGTCTGCTCCGTCATTCAGCCCCAGTGTCCGGCCTTCTCCCCGTAACCTTTGATGTTGTGTCTAATGAAGAATCTATCAAGCTCTGCTTTAAATACACCCAATAACCTGTCCTCCACAGCTGCCTGTGGTAGCGAATTCCACAAATTCACCATTCTCTGGCTAAAGAAATTTCTCCGCATCTCTAAATCCAGACCCAGAGCCATTAAACATTACTCTATGATAACCCTTTCATTCCCAGTAGCTTCCTTGTGAACCTCCTCTGAACCCTCTCCGACAGCAAATTAAACCTCTTGTTTAATTTCTTCTTTTAGCCCACAGTTTCAGGCTCAGATTATTCCTATTCTTGCTTTTCTTCCATTTTGACATCTTTTCTCAGAGAGGAGCCCAGAACTGTTCACAATACTCAAGGTGACGCCTCTCCAGTGCATTATAAAGCTTCAACATCACATCTCTGCTCTTGTATTCTAGATCTCTTGAAGTGAATGCTAACATGGCATTTGTCTTCCTCACCATTGACTCGACCTGCAACTAACTTTTAGGGTGTTCTACACAAGGATTCCCAAGTCCCTCTGCATCTCAGATTTTTGAATTTTCTCCCCCATTCAAAAAATAGTCTGCACATTTATTTCTACTACTAAAGTGCATGACCATGCATTTTCCAACATTGTATTTCATTTGCCACTTTCTTGCCCATTCTCCTAATCTGTATAAGTCCTTCTGCATCCTACCTGTTTCCTCAACACTACCTGCCCTTCCACCAATCTTTGTATCATCTGCAAACTTGGCAACAAAGCCGTCTATTTCATCATCTAAATCATTGATATACAGCATAAAAAGAAGCAGTCCCAACACCGACCCCTGCAGAACACCACTAGTCACTGGCAGCAAAACAGAAAAGGATCCTTTTCTTCCCATTTGCTCCCGCCTACCAATCAGCCAATGCTCTAACCATGTTCGGAGCTTTCCTGTAATACCATGGGCTCTTAACTTGGAAAGCAGCCTCGTGTGGCACCTTGTCAAAGGCCTTCTGAAAGTGCAAATATACAACATCCACTGCATCCCCTTTACCTATCCTACTTGTAATCTCTTCAAAGAATTCCAACAGTTTTGTCAGGCAGGATTTTCCCTGAAGGAAACCGTTATGACTTTGTCCTATCTTGTCCTGTGTCATCAAGTACTTCATCAGTTCATCCTTAACAATTGACTCCAATATGTTCCCAACCACTGAGGTCAGGCTAACTGGTCTATGATTTCCTTTCTACTGCCTTCCTCCTTTCTTAAAGAGTGGAGTGACATTTGCAATTTTCCAGTCCTCTGGCACCACAGCGGAGTCCAATGATTTTTGAAAGATCATTTTTAATACCTCCACAATCTCTACTGCTACCTCTTTCAGAACCTTAGGATGCAGTTCATCTGGTCCAGGTGATTTAAGTACCTTTAGGTCTTTCAGCTTTCTGAGCACCTCCTCTCTTGTAATAGTAACTGCACCCACTCCTCTTCCTTCACACACTACATCAGGAATAATGCTAGTGTCTTCCACAGTGAAGACTGGTGCAAAATACTAATTTAGTTCATCAGCCATCTCCTTGTCCCCCGTTATCATTTCTTCCCACAGCTGTCTGTAAGGAGTTAGTACGTTCTCCCCGTGATGCCAGCGTTTCCTCCCACAGTCCATATGGGTTATTAAGCTGTGGGCAGACTGCACTGGTACCAGTGCTATGGTGACACTTGTGAGCTGCCCCCAGCACAACCTCATACTGTTGGCTGCTGAAGCAAATAACGTATTTCACTGTAGGTTTCATATGCACAAGGAATTCTGCAGCTGTTGAAAATCCAGGGCAACACACACTAAATACTGGAGGAACTCAGATGGCCAGGACTGATGAAAGGTGTCAGCCTGAAACGTTGACTGACTATTCCTGTCCATCGATGCTGCCTGACATGCTGAGTTCCTCCAGCACTCTGTGTGTTTCACTGCATGTTTCGATCTATGTAGCTCATCTAGTTCATGCTAAACCATTTAAACTGGCTACTCCCATCAACCTGCACCTGAACCATAGCCCTCCATACCTCGACCATCCAAACCTCCCTTAAACGTTGAAATTGAGCTTGCATGCACCACTTGTGCTGGTAGCTCTTCCACACTCTCATGATCTCGAGTAAAGAAGTTTCCTCTCATGTTCCCCTTAAATTTACCTTTCACCCTTAACCCATGATCTCTGGTTGTAGTCCCATCCAACCTCAGTGGAAAAAGCCTGCTTGCATTAACCATATCTATGCCCCTCATAATTTGTACACCTCTGTCAAATCTCCCCTCATTCTCCTACACTCCAAGGAATAAAGCTACAAACTATTCAATCTTTCCTTATAACTCAGGTCCTCTAGTTCCAGCAACATCCTTGTAAATTTTCTCTGTACTCTTTCAACCTTATTAACATCTTTCCTGTAGGTAGATGACCAAAACTGCTTAGAATACTCCATATGAGGCCTCATCGTCTTCTACAACTTCAACGTAACATCCCATCTCCTGTACTCAGTACTTTGATTTATGAAGGCCAGTGTGCCAAAAGCTTTCTTTACCTGTGACACCACTTTCAATGAGTTATGAACCTGTATTCCCAGATCCCTATCATTCACTGCGTAAGACATATCTCACACTTGTCTGCATTAAAGTCCATCTGCCATTTTTCCAGCTGGTCCAGATCCTGTTGCAAGCTCTGCTAATCTTCCGCTCTGTCCACTACACCCCCAATCTTGATGCACGTTGGCTGATCCAGTTGTGTTGTTTCGTATGGGAGGTGTTTTTCTCTTCACACTTTTAGTTTGTTTTTGTCGAGCCACTCCTCCAGCTCATGGCCACATCGATGGAGCACGGCAAAGTGGTCTTGGAGCTTGTGGAGTCCATGGTGGACTCGGCACCGCAAACGTGGTCCTTTTTATTCTGGGTGACGACCAAGCATCGAAAAGTTGGCTTGATTCTTGATGAAGTGTGTCCTGGGGGGCAGACTAAAGTCTGTCCGTTCGGGAGCCAGTTAACCACTGACGAAAAACAACAGTGGACCCAGCACCAATCCCTGTGGCATTCCACTAGCCACAAGCCTAGTATTCTACTTGTCTTGAATGCTAAATGACTGAATCTTCTGGACCAATCTTGTATGTGGGACCTTGTCAAATGCCAAATGTAGACAACACCCACTGCCTTGGCTTTATCCACTTCCCTGGTAATTTCTTTGTAAAACTCTACAAAACTGGTTAGACACGATCTACCATGCTGAAGCCATTATGATCATCCTCAATCTGTCCACCTATCCAAATACTCATATATCCGGTCCCTTAAAATACTTCCAATAACCTTCTCACCACTGATGTCAGGCTCAACGGCCTATAATTTCCTGGTTTATTTTTAAAGCCTTTCTTAAACAGCATTGGTTATCCTCCAATCCTCTGATACCTGAAGTGTTGCTGAGGATGATTTAAATATCCCTGCTCGGGTCCCTGCAATTTCTGCACTTGCCTCCCACAGGGTCTGAGGGACAACTTGTCAGGCCCCGGGGATTTATCCACCTTGATTTGCCTCCTCCTCTGTAATACGTATGGGGTCCATGACCTTGGTGCTGCTTTGCCTCACTTCCATAGATTCTGTATCCATCTCCTGAGGAAATACTGGTGCAAAAATTCCATTTCAGATCTCCCCCATCTCTTTTGGCTCCATGCATGGATTACCATTCTGATCTTCCAGAAGTCCAATTTTGTCCCTTGCTCTTAACGTATCTGTAGAATCCCCTGGGATTCTCCTTCTCCTTGTTTGCTAGGGCAAATACATGCCTTCTTTTAGCCCTCCTGAATTATTTCTTTAATCTCTTCAGATTACCAACAACTCTGTGATGGTGACATTCTGCAGGCAATGAAACCTCCTGCTGTCCTCACCTGGCCTGGCATGAGGTCTCAACATTAGCAACAGGCCATTTGGCCCCTGGCATCTGCTCTCTTGTTCACTAAGCTGGTCCCCAACTTCAGCACCACTTCCTACACAGGTCTCAGATGACTGGAGAACTAATCTTGTTCCATTACCTATAAGGGCAGCAGACAGGGTCAGGGAACTATAGGCTAGTGGGCTTTATGTCAGTGGTGGTGGCATCTGTTAGTCTCGTGAGACCATGGATCTGTGCCTGGGCAAGGTTGTTTGGAAGACCGGCAGAGTTGCCATGCAGTAAGTCTCCCCTCTCCACGACACTGATGTTGTCCAAGGGAAGGGCAAGGGTCGATACAGCTTGGCACCAGTGTCGTCACAGTAGTTGCCAGAACGAGATTGAAGGCAACGTCGGACTGCCTCAGGGACTCCAGCTCCTGATTTGTCCTCAGGGTTTACTCCCGAAGCCTTTCCCATGAGTGAGTACGGCCACAAGACAGCGGAGGTTTGAAATCAGAGTTCTCCCTTTCTTTGATGGACTGCCTTCCCAGGTTGACGATCTCTATCTACCAGAAACTACTTTACGTCAGTAGTGTGGACATTACTGGAGGACAGCATTTCTGTACATTTGGAAAGGCAAGGACTGAAAATATATTAATAAATAAATAATTTAATGAATATTTTAAATACGATAATTTGAAAATATAGTTACTCTGAACTTTGATCAGAGATGGTCCGTGTCTTTGCGTGTGGTAAATCCTGTCTCGTTCCTTGGTGTCCACATGTCCGAGGATCTCACCTGGACCCTGAACACCTCCGTCCTGATCAAAAAGGCGCAACAGTGCCTTTATTTCCTGCGGAGCATTAAGAAAGCTCACCTCTGTCCCAGGATACTGACGGACTTTTACCACTGTACCATTGAGAGCATACTCACCAACTGCATCTGTGTGATATGGCAATTGTCCCGTATCGGACCGCAAAGCACTCCAGCGGGTGATGAAAACTGCCCAGCGGAGTATCAGCACCCATTGCCCACCATTGAGAACATCTACCATAAATGCTGCCTGGGCAGGCCGAAAAGCATTATCAAGGATGCATCTCACCCTAACCATGGACTTTTTACTCTCCTCCCATCTGGTAGGCGCTACAGGAGCCTCCACTCCCACACCAGCAGGAACAGGAAGAGCTTCTTCCCTGAGGCTGTGACCCAGCTGAACCTCACAGCGCTAAGCAGTATTGCCCCCATATTGTACTGTCTCAGTACTTTTATATTTGTGTGCTGTAGCACTTACTTTTTATTCACAGTTATTTTGTAAATAACACTATTCTTCGCATTTCTGGTTAGATGCTAACTGCATTCCATTTGGCTTAGTATCTGTACTTGGCACAAGTGACAATCTAATCTAATCGAATCCCACAGTTTTTGGAGGACGTTAAAGGCAGGGCGGTAGGTGCTCTCTGCATGGACTTAAGTCCAACATTTGACAAGGCTGTTCCAGAAGGTCCATGTACCTAGATCCAAGGGGAGCTGCCTAATTGTATGCATATTTGGCCAAGCGTTAGATGCAGAAGCTGTTGGTAAAACGATACTCTTCCCATTGGAAGTGTGAGACCAGTGGAGTAAGGCAGGAATCAGAACACTGTGCTATGTGGATAACTACACCCTCATGTTCAAATGGATTACTCCCTCTGCTGTCAGTCAGGGGCGAGGACTGCCCACATCAGAGTGTATGTCCAGATTCCAATTCATTCATCACATATACAGTGAAACATGTCAACACTAACATAGTCCACCCACCGAGACCCCTGTGCACCCTCCCACAGCCCAGCATGTGATATTGACACCTGACCATTGAGGCACACATCCACTCCCTTTGCATCATCCCTCGGATCACCTTCATCACAAACCCCTACTCAGCACAGTAATGCCAGCAGTGTGGCCAGTGCTCACGTTCCAATAACGTTCATTGATTAGTCACGGCAAAGTTCACCAGGAGTTGGCAGGAGAATGGGGTAGAGAAGGCAAAGTCAGCCATGATGGAATGGTGGAGCACACTCGATGGGCTGAATGGCCTAATTCCGCTCCCATGTCTTGTGGGTTTAGAAACTACACAACGGGAATATCAGCATCCTGAAGTTGGACCCTAGCACCAAATATGAACAAGGAATACCGTACTGCGGGAGGGGTGATACTGAGGGTCACACTGTGGCAGGGGTGGCACTGAGGGAGGGTCACACTGCGGGAGGGGTGGTACTGAGGGAGAGTCACACTGCGGGAGGGGTGATACCGAGGGAGGGTCACACTGTGGGAGGGGTGGCACTGAGGGAGGGGTGGTACTGAGGGAGAGTCACACTGCGGGAGGGGTGGCACTGAGGGAGGGTCACACTGCGGGAGGGGTGGTACTGAGGGAGGGTCACACTGCGGGAGGGGTGGTACTGAGGGTCACTGTGGCAGGGGTGGCACTGAGGGAGGGTCACACTGCGGGGGGGTGGTACTGAGGGAGAGTCACACTGCGGGAGGGGTGGCACTGAGGGGGAGTCACACTGCGGGAGGGGTGGTACTGAGGGAGGGTCACACTGCGGGAGGGGTGGTACTGAGGGAGGGTCACACTGCGGGAGGGGTGGTACTGAGGGGGAGTCACACTGCGGGAGGGGTGGTACTGAGGGAGAGTCACACTGCAGGAGGGGTGGTACTGAGGGAGAGTCACACTGCGGGAGGGGTGGCACTGAGGGTCACACTGCGGGAGGGGTGGTAATGGAGGAGGGTCACACTGTTGGGAGGGGTGGTAATGGAGGAGGGTCACACCGTGGGAGGGGTGGTAATGGAGGAGGGTCACACTGTTGGGAGGGGTGGTAATGGAGGACGGTCACACCGTTGGAGGGGTGGTAATGGAGGAGGGTCACACCGTGGGAGGGGTGGTAATGGAGGAGGGTCACACCGTTGGAGGGGTGGTAATGGAGGAGGGTCACACCGTTGGAGGGATGGTAATGGAGGAGGGTCACACTGCGGGAGGGGTGGTAATGGAGGAGGGTCACACTGTTGGAGGGGTGGTAATGGAGGAGGGTCACACTGCGGGAGGGGTGGTAATGGAGGAGGGTCACACTGTTGGAGGGGTGGTAATGGAGGAGGGTCACACTGCGGGAGGGGTGATACTGAGGGAGAGTCACACTGCGGGAGGGGTGATACTGAGGGAGGGTCACACTGCGGGAGGGGTGGTAATGGAGGAGGGTCACACCGTCGGGAGGGGTGGTAATGGAGGAGGGTCACACCGTCGGGAGGGGTGATACTGAGGGAGGGTCACACTGCGAGAGGGGTGATACTGAGGGAGAGTCACACTGCGGGAGGGGTGGTAATGGAGGAGGGTCACACCGTTGGAGGGGTGGTAATGGAGGAGGGTCACACCGTTGGAGGGGTGGTAATGGAGGGTCACACCGTTGGGAGGGGTGGTAATGGAGGAGGGTCACCCCATTGGGAGGGGTTGTAATGGAGGAGGGTCACACCGTTGGGAGGGGTGATACTGAGGGAGAGTCACACTGCGGGAGGGGTGATACTGAGGGAGGGTCACACTGTGGCAGGGGTGGTAATGGAGGAGGGTCACACCATTGGAACCAGTGCCTCGTACCACGTGAATCTGCTGCAGCTCACCTCACCATCCAACTTGACATAAATCGTGGGGACGATCTTCACGAAGTATTGGAACATCATGGAAGCTGAAAGAGACAGAGGCAGGGTAATGAAGTGGCTAGGTGAAGCACCCTTTGCCCTACTGAGACCTGAAGGTTCTTTATTTCTACTCACTGGATGGTGGAATGTGTTCAATCTATTCATCCCAAAAATGAACCTTCGCTTCTGAAGTAGATAATTCCTTTGTGGTGGACACCAACATTTGATTTGTCCTTTTCAGCCTGTCCCATGCCTTAAGGCAGATGTGTTTCTCACAACAGCCAGACCTCTGTTCAGTGACTTCTCTCCATTTAAACAATATTCCTCACACTATAAGCCACCCAGCCACCTTTATTCCACCCACTGGAATCGTTTAGATCTGTTGTAAAGTCTGTTTCCTCCCCACCAATCTGCTAATGTGGATATGTTATACGCAGTGTCTTTACCCATCACCGGTAGTGAATAGCACGAACCTTGAAATACTCACGTTTA
Organism: Hemitrygon akajei; assembly: GCF_048418815.1. Lineage (NCBI taxonomy): Eukaryota > Metazoa > Chordata > Chondrichthyes > Myliobatiformes > Dasyatidae > Hemitrygon > Hemitrygon akajei. Next base: position 172,870,350 of record NC_133134.1, read on the forward strand.
CTCATTTAGCCCTGCTATTTCTAATTCCTTCACCATGATGTGGAAGCATTGGAAAGGGTACAGAGAAGATTTACCAGGATGCTGCCTGGTTTAGAGAGTATGGATTATGATCAGAGATTAAGGGAACTAGGACTTTACTCTTTGGAGAGAAGGAGGATGAGAGGAGACATGATAGAGGTGTACAAGATATTAAGAGGAATAGGCAGAGTGGACAGCCAGCACCTCTTCCCCAGGGCACCACTGCTCAGTATAAGAGGACATGGCTTTAAGGTAAGGGGAGGGAAGTTCAAGGGGGATATTAGAGGAAGGTTTTTCATTCAGAGAGTGGTTGGTGCGTGGAATGTACTGCTTGAGTCAGTGGTGGAGGCAGATACACTAGTGAAGTTTAAGAGACTACTAGACAGGTATATGGAGGAATTTAAGGAGGCAGGGTTTGAGGGTCGGCACAACATTGTGGGCTGGAGGGCCTGTACTGTGCTGTATTGTTCTATGTTTAATCTCTTAGCCTTTTCTATAACACCTCATCAAATGTCTTTTAAAAATCCAATAATTTCCCTCAGAGCCTACACGTTCAATATTTATGTAAACCCTGTTCTGTTTCTTTAGCTGGGATACAAATAACTAGTGTCCTGGAAATGCACGTGGCAAGCGTGCCTCTAACAAGATTGTACAGGGCAAAGGTGAATCACACTTGGAACACTGTGCACAGTTCTGGTCACCACACTACAGGAAAGATGTGACTAAACAACGGCAGGGTACAGAAAATATTCACAGAAATGTCAGAATACTCCAGTATTTGCAGAGTCCACTGCCCCCATTTACAAATCTATTTCCTGGGCTGTGGGCTTGAGTTACAGAGAGAGACTAGATAGGCCAGGATTGGTTTTCCTGGAGTGCAGGAGGCTGAGAGGTGACATGTTAGGGTTTTTATTAAAGTGCGACTGTAATAGACTACGTTCCCCTGAACTGGAGGGAATAGGTTTAAGGTGAGGAGGGAGCTGCAAGTTCCCAGGGTACCCATGCCATGAAAAGCCCCAGCCTCAAGTCAAGTCGTCACTTTTATTGTCATTTCGACCATAACTGCTGGTACAGTACATAGTAAAAATGAGACAATGTTTTTCAATACTCATTACAGTATGTTACAAAAACTGCATGAAGCCTTAACCCAAATAATACATGATCAAATAAAAATAACATTAATAAATTTTTATTCAAAGAGCTGCCAGAGAAGCAACTGTAATAACATTTTACAGGTAGCTGGACACCTACTCAAATGATGGTCGGTGTAGGCGTAGTGGGCCGAAAGGCCTGTTTCCATGACTACTGACTGGCCAGTTTCCAGTTTACACACTTGTAAACTGGTGCCCCGTTTGCTGTTCTCCCAAGGACTTCAAGTCATTCAAATAGATAGGGAACGGATCACGTGATCCGGCATAACCTCCGATCACCGGAAACCTCACCACGTGATCGGCAACACGCTCTCCCCTCGCCATGTGACACGATGACAGCCGGGTCAAAAGTTACTACTTCCTGTCTAGACTAAGATGGCGGTCTGATATTGGGGGAGAGAGAACGAAGTCGGGGTGAGTGGGTTAGATAGTGCCGAGGGGCGGAACAGTGTCGGAGAGATGGCACCGAGGGCTTCGGAACCAGTGAATCGGAGTATGGGACACGGTCGGACCGGGAGACGGGGCCCGATCACGAAGTGTCCAACAGGCAGGCCAAGAGACGGTCGGGTGGAGGGGAGTGGGGAGGGTTGAAGGGGGATGGATTCTCGCTGGGAACGCTATTGCCCGTTTCAGATTGATACCAGTTGTACACTTCTGGGGTGAGGCGGTGAGGAGAGGGGGATTGGGGGACGGTTGGAGAGGAATACGGCTGCCTGTTTCAGGTTCATACTAGTTGTACACTTCCAGTGTGGGGAGGAAGGGAGGGGATCGGGGGAGGGTTGAAGGGAGATGGATTCTTACTGGGAGCACTGCTGCCTGTTTCAGGTTGTATATTTCCATATGAAACCCGCTCTGTGGTTGATGGGTCAGTGACCTGGTGACCGAAGATTGAAACCGCTGCCCAGTGAGCAAACTGGTCACCGTCAGCGGAGAGCTGCAAGAGAACTAGAGTTTACCACCTTCGTTATTTCTGTCCCCTCTGGGAGTAGGTCAGTGGCTAGTACTAAGGGAGATACTGCCGGGATTGACCATCACTGTATGATGCTCAGAGACCTTGCTGCCCTCTCCTAGATGCCAGTCACAGTGGGACCGTACGGGCAGTCACAGCCTAGCTGCTTTGACAGGGTGAAGATGGGATTCATGATGGGCTGTGCAGTTGGCATGGCCGCTGGAGCACTGTTCGGCACCTTCTCCTGCCTCAGGTCAGTAGATCACTGTTTCAAACTGCAAACAAGTTTTGTAATCTATAGACCATATCTCTTGTCTCCTCACAAAAGTTTGGGGTCCTCTGGATGGGTGAGACCCAAAGGCAGGCGACCCAGCTGTTGTGAGTGAAAAGCTCAGCTGCACCTTGGTGACATTGACGCCAATAGCCAGATAACAATCTGACCACAGGTCAGTCATGGTTCAGAGAAATACAGTGATGTGTAACTGACCACTCTGCAACACTCACCCTCTGTGTAGGCAGGGTATGCCTCCTTCCACAGCCCAGTGTTTGCTGATGACAGCAACTACAGTTGAATTACATATTAAAACGTAAGAGTCTGAGTGATAGTGCATGAATGAAGGCCATGCCAACCAAGTTGTCTACCTATGGTATGGGGGTATGCTATTGATGGGATAGAGAATTGGTTGGCAGACAGGAAGCAAAGAGTGGGAGTAAACGGGACCTTTTCAGAATGGCAGGCAGTGACTAGTGGGGTACCGCAAGGCTCAGTGCTGGGACCCCAGTTGTTTACAATATATATTGATGATTCAGACGAGGGAATTAAATGCAGCATCTCCAAGTTTGCGGATGACACAAAGCTGGGCGGCGGTGTTAGCTGTGAGGAGGATGCAGGGTGACTTGGATAGGTTAGGTGAGTGGGCAAATTCATGGCAGATGCAATTTAATGTGGATAAATGTGAGGTTATCCACTTTGGTTGCAAGAACAGGAAAACAGATTATTATCTGAATGGTGGCCGATTAGCAAAAGGGGAGGTGCAACGAGACCTGGGTGTCATTGTACACCAGTCATTGAAGGTGGGCATGCAGGTACAGCAGGTGGTGAAAAAGGCAAATGGTATGTTGGCATTCATAGCAACAGGATTTGAGTACAGGGGCAGGGAGGTTCTACTGCAGTTGTACAAGGCCTTGGTGAGACCGCACCTAGAGTATTGTGTGCAGTTTTGGTCCCCTAATCTGAGGAAAGACATTCTTGCCATAGAGGGAGTACAGAGAAGGTTCACCAGATTGATTCCTGGGATGGCAGGACTTTCATATGAAGAAAGACTGGATCGACTAGGCTTATACTCACTGGAATTTAGAAGATTGAGAGGGGATCTTATTGAAACGTATAAAATTCTAAAGGGATTGGACAGGCTAGATGCAGGAAGATTGTTTCCGATGTTGGGGAAGTCCAGAATGAGGGGTCACAGTTTAAGGATAAAGGGGAGGCCTTTTAGGACCGAGATGAGGAAAAACTTCTTCACACAGAGAGTGGTGAATCTGTGGAATTCTCTGCCACAGGAAACAGTTGAGGCCGGTTCATTGGCTATATTTAAGAGGAAGTTAGATATGGCTCTTGTGGCTAAAGGGATCAGAGGGTATGGAGAGAAAGCAGATACAGGGTTCTGAGTTGGATGATCAGCCATGATCATACTGAATGGCGGTGCAGGCTCGAAGGGCCGAATGGCCGACTCCTGCACCTATTTTCTATGTTTCTAAGGTAGCCCTGTTTGGTACATATCCCTAAACCATTCCTATCCATGTAGCTGTCCAAATGCTCTTAAACTTCGTAATTGTACCGTCGCTCTCTTCCTCTGGCAGCTCATTGCATATACTAACTGTGTGAAAAAGTTGCCCTCAGATCTCCTTTAAATCTTTCCGCTTTCATCTTAAACATATACCCTCTCAATTTAGACTCTTCTACCCTGGGAAAAAGACAGATCATTCACTATAAGTGGTCACAGGAAAACTTTAAGCCCAAAGCTGGCTTACCCAGAATTCAAAGAGCACCTGATTACCACCTGTAATACAGATCAATAACTGGGTGTGGTGGGCAGGTTCTGTTACCCTCTGAGCTTGATGCTGTATCTCCCGTGAAATCTCCTGACACCTAGTCGTGATAGACAAGGTGTCTATTTTGATGCCATTTTCAGGCAGAGATCAGGTAGATGGTCAGAATCTTTTCCCCATGGTGGGGTGTCCAAAACTCCACATGGCCAGTCCCAAACCCAGCTGCAAAAGGAGGGGGGTTGGGCATGGGGCTAGTAACCCCATTCCATAAAAACCCAGAGCTACAGACAAGGCAATCAAAGCTTTAAAGATGCCATTACTATGAGAGGAAGGATCTTTGAAGATGGGTTACATCTGGGGACAACTTGAAAGACTGGCCCAGGACAGAGGACTCCTATGTCCCAGTCAGGGTGATGGAGGGGTGTCCAAAATTTAGTGAGAGAAAGGAATGCTTTGTATCTGGAAGGTGGATTTGGATACAAGGCAGACAGTCACAACAATAAGGCACAGACCTAATGCGGGCATCTGGGATTAGTGCAGATAAGCATGGCCAAGTCGGGCTGAATGGCCTTTTACTGTACTGTACAACTGTTTTCTGCAGCGCTTTTGATGTAGGCTGAAGGTTATTCCGTCGGTGAAGCGGCTGAACATCCTGGAGTGGTTCTCGTGCCCCATTCCACTGATACACCATCTCTGTGTGTCATCAACCATACCAGATGTCAGCAACTGGCTCTTCCCCTGGTAGGTGCTGGCAGCAGCTGCAAAAACAGTGTCTCCCAGAGACTTCCTCCACTGCTGTCACACACCCTGACTTCTGTCTGGGTGGAGTTTGTGTGTTCTCCCCATTACTGTGTGGGTTTCTTCTCTCATCCCAGAGTTAAGCAGCAACTAGGGTCAGCTGGGAGGTGAACTGAGTGTTGAGGGTGAGTAGGTGATGGATTTGATGTGTGTGTAAATCTGATGGACTGAATGGCCTCATTATGGTACAATTGAATATTAAGTACACATCACATTCTGTACAAATGCACTTTTGCTTGGCTTTCAGGCTGGGACTGAGGGGCCGTGAGCTGCTGGGTGGAGTTGGGAAGACCATGATGCAGAGCGGAGGCACATTTGGAACCTTCATGGCTATTGGAATGGGAATCCGATGCTGACACATCTTTCTGAACTTGAGAGGGTTATGCAGTGGCATTTCCTGCCAGAGATTAAGCTGTATCAATAATGCAGAATAAAATATGATTGTGAAAATGTGTGTGATTGGGGGTGGGGTTTGACACTGAACATTTAACTATCCGGGTGACAGTGGCAGGTCCAGAGGAGTACACACGTTTTTCAATTGTGTCTATTGATAGGAAAGCCTGTTACTACATGGGGAACATGTGCCCATTGTTTCACCTATCACCTACCAGCTTGACGTCCTTCCCCTTCCCCCTTCCTTTCCGGAACCGATGAGGGCTCTCAGCCTGAAACATTCAGTTGATTCCCCTCCACAGATGCTGCCTGACCTGCTGAGTCCCTCCATCACTCTGCGTTGCTGAATGTTTGAGGGCTGTGCAACCGGTGTACGTTACCTGTGGAATTCAGCAGGTGGTGTGAAGGAATGGGTCATTAAACAGAGCAACAGGCCAGGACTGGACACTATCTGAAGTTGGCAGAACAATTTGGGAAGGTTATTACATTTAAAAAAAAGCACACCTAGACCACTATAGTCTGGCAGAGTGCTCATTCAAGAAAACACTCCTCATGCAATGTGGAGAGATTAAAGTATAAATTAGAGGTTTGGAGAATGAGAAAGGTTCCAGTGCCTGGAAGGGCCCAGGGCAAAATAATGGTCTGATGATCTGGAACATTCTGACCGAAAGCCTGGTGGATCTTCCACAACATCTGCCGAGTGTGAGATGGAAGGGAGGTCTTCAGAGCCATGTCCCAATTGCAACAGGTTGATGTTATGCCCACTGATTTAATCTTCTTGTGCTCAGAAATGAAGAATTTAGGGCCTGGCCTGAAACCTGCACATTATCTCTGCAGTCTGCTGCCATCTTACTCACCTTGGTATGCAGTTACATTGCTTCCATCGAGCGGATTGACTATTCCTGGGTAATCACTGCCAAAGGAGAGGTGCTTGATGTAGTGTGTCATGTTTATCTGGAGGAGAAAGTACAGGCAACATTACTCACATCATTCCACAATGGGAGGCTCCCGCAGATCTCCCAGTAGAGTGAACAAGCTCCAGTGTTACACAACTCCCAGATCTCTCTTCCTTTGGCCTTGCTTTGTCTCAGGATTGACTGGCTGGTTGTCTACAGTCAAGTTTTGTCAGGTGGCAGGATTGAGCAGTTTTGGATCTAACTAGTTTAACCGGTGGATTTGTCTGATAAAGTCCCACACAGGTTACTTGGACGACAAGTACAGGGCAGATGGAGTTGGAGTGATATATCGGTCAGGCTGTGACTGGGGGAAGCACACAGGGATTAGTGCCCACAGCTCAGCTCTACATGCATGATTGATGAGGGAACTTTGCCTGTTTCCTGGTAGCTTGTGCAGAGGATTTGGATTGTTGACAGGCTGGGGATAAGGCAGTTGGAAGATAATGTGAACAAAATGGAACTGGGTTGCATTGCAAAATGGCATTTGAGAGTGTTGCACAGTCACAGCCAACTGAAACGTGACCAGCAAGGCAAGCGAGGGTGGCACAGAGCAGAGGAGAAATGTCTTCATCCAGGTGGTGAATCTCTGCTCCAGAGGGAATGTGGAGACTGTTCATTCCAAACAAATGGACAGATATGAAGAGCAACTTGACGACAGTGCTGAGGTTGAAGATCAGGCATGGTCACAGCAGTGTTAATTTATTCTCAGAAAGACAGCTTGACGCCAGATTCAGATCAGTTTCTGCTGTCCAGTACAGGCACTCAGACCTCACTGCTGATCACGACAAGTTACTGGACAAATGCAGAAACATTCTAAGCATCAACACTTAAAACACAATTAAACAAAAACCCAAACAGAGAATGGAGCTCTGAATTTTACCTACATTGTCCAGTCCAAATGTTTGCAGGTCATGAACTGGGAGAGAAAAGGGGAAGAAAAACACTGGATTAGAAGCAGAATTTACATTTAAATATTTAGGTGAACAGGATATAGAGGACTGCGGGCTGCGTGCTGGGTGATGGGATGGGTACAGAGAGGTACCGGTTGGCAGGGTGAGTTGAAGAACCTGCTCCGTGCTTGGAACAATATTACTGGCCCCTTAACAATCTAATAAGCACCTGGTTATAGTTAAAACCCATTGTTTTAACCCATTGACCAGAATTGTGTACAGTTCTGGTCACCGAATTATAGGAAAGATATCAATAAATTAGAGAGAGTGCAGAGACGATTTACTAGGATGTTACCTGGGTTTCAGCACTTAAGTTACAGAGAAAGGTTGAACAAGTTAGGTCTCTATTCATTGGAGCGTAGAAGGTTGAGGGGGGATTTGATCGAGGTATTTAAAATGTTGAGAGGGATAGATAGAGTTGACGTGAATAGGCTGTTTCCATTGAGAGTAGGGGAGATTCAAACGAGAGGACATGATTTGAGAGTTAGGGGGCAAAAGTTTAAGGGAAACACGAGGGGGTATTTCTTTACTCAGAGAGTGATAGCTGTGTGGAATGAGCTTCCTGTAGAAGTAGTAGAGGCCAGATCAGTTGTGTCATTTAAGGTAAAATTGGATAGGTATATGGATAGGAAAGGAGTGGAGGGTTATGGGCTGAGTGCGGGTAGGTGGGACTAGGTGAGATTAAGAGTTCGGCACGGACTAGGAGGGCCGGAATGGCCTGTTTCCGTGCTGTGATTGTTATATGGTTATATGGTTATATGGTTTGATTATGGATTATTTACAGACATCACCAAATTATACTGTCCTGTGGACCAGTGACCTTGGGGATAAGGTGGTCCATTATCGCATTGTTATTCTGCAACTTGAACTGAAGCTATGCATTTACTGTATGGAAAGAAGCCAGTTAATTCTGCAGACACACAGCCATTTGCTTCACATCAATTAGTGTTTGTTAGTTTCACTTTGCATGCACAGACAGCAGTGAGAGGGCAAGCACCAGGCGATGATGTGAGCAGACTCACTGACCCACACCCTAGTACTCCAGTCAGCATACACCGACTACTCAATGTGGTCAAGGGCCCCACATCGGTCTCTAGCACCGAAGAATCTGGTCTGCCATGCCACGTGCTTGACTCCAACAAGCAGTCTGGCTTGCACGAATCATTTTGTAATGTGTAGTAATTTTATGAATTTGCTCTGCTGCAGGTTTCACGTCCGAAAAGGCAGTGATAATGAAGCTGATTGTGAGTAAACTCTGGCACTGATATTGGGTATAATATCTGAACATCTGGATAACTTGTACATCAATTACACGGCCACTGCTGGAACAGGCCATTCAGCCCATTGTCTCCCACCTGCCTGCAAATAACCCATGCCCCTCCATTCTCTGCCAAGGAAAGCCTCAAACTACTGCCACCCAGAAACGTGTTCCTGGTATCTACCACTCTGTTCAAAACAACTTACCTAAAATCATCTAGAAACTCTCCCCTGGATACCTTCTAGTCTTTTGACATTTTCTCTCCGGGAATAAGACTATCCACCATCTCTACACCTCCCATACTTTTATAAACCTCTGTCAGGTCTCCCTCAGTCTGCCATATTACAGAGAAATTTATCCTGTTTCATCTTTGAACAGTAGCCGTGTGTTTGATCTATAGACATGAAGAGCTGTTGGGCCTGTTTCTGTACTGGCCCGTCCCGTACTATCCCCTCCCCATCCCGTACTGTCCCTTCCCCGTACCATCCAGTCCCCGTCCCATCCCAATCCCTGCACTGGTCTGTTTCACCTTCCAAGCAGTGGCTGTGTAGTTGATCTATGGGTTTCCTGGATATTCAGACTTTGCTGCCAGTTATACCCAGCATCTCACAATTCAAAGAGCAAACACGAGAAAATCTGCAGATGCTGGAAATTCAAACAACAACACACACAAAATGCTGGTGGAACACAGCAGGCCAGGCAGCGTCTATAGGGAGAAGCGCTGTCGACGTTTCGGGCCGAGACCCTTCGTCAGGACTAACCGAAAGGAAAGATAGTAAGAGATTTGAAAGTAGTGGGGGGAGGGGGAAATGCGAAATGATAGGAGAAGACCGGAGGGGGTGGGATGAAGCTAAGAGCTGAAAAGGTGATTGGCAAAAGTGATGCATCAGGTTGGAGGCTACCCAGCCGGTATATAAGGTGTTGTTCCTCCAACCTGAGTTTGGATTCATTTTGGCAATAGAGGCAGCCATGGATAGACATATCAGAATGGGAATGGGACGTGGAATTAAAATGGATCCCACTACCAAACACATTTTTCCTTTCCCCCCTTTCTGCTTTTCGCAGGGATCGCTACCTACACGACTCCCTTGTCCACTCGTCCCCCCCATCCCTTCCCACCGATCTCCCTCCTGGCACTTATCTTTGTAAGCGGAACAAGTGCTACACCTGCCCTTACACTTCCTCCCTCACCACCATTCAGGGCCCCAGACAGTCCTTCCAGGTGAGGCGACACTTCACCTGTGAGTTGGCTGGTGTGGTATACTGCGTCCGGTGCTCCCGGTGTGGCCTTTTATATATTGGTGGGACCCGAGGCAGACTGGGAGACCGTTTCGCTGAACACCTACACTTGGTCCACCAGAGAAAGCAGGATCTCCCAGTGGCCACACATTTTAATTCCACGTCCCATTCCCATTCTGATATGTCTATTCATGGCCTCCTCTACTGTCAAAATGAATCCAAACTCAGGTTAGAGGAACAACACCTTATATACCGGCTGGGTAGCCTCCAACCTGATGGCATGAACATTGACTTCTCTAACTTCCGTTAATGTCCCTCCTCCCCTTCTTACCCCATCCCTGACATATTTAGTTGTTTGCCTGTTCTCCATCTCCCTCTGGTGCTCCCCCCCACCCCCCTTTCTTTCTCCTGAGGCCTCCCGTCCCATGATCCTTTCCCTTCTCCAGCTCTGTATCACTTTCGCCAATCACCTTTCCAGCTCTGAGCTTCATCCCACCCCCTCCGGTCTTCTCCTATCATTTTGCATTTCCCCCTCTCCCCACTACTTTCAAATCTCTTACTATCTTTCCTTTCGGTTAGTCCTGACGAAGGGTCTCGGCCCGAAACGTCGACAGCGCTTCTCACTATAGATGCTGCCTGGCCTGCTGTGTTCCACCAGCATTTTGTGTGTGTTGTTGTTTGAATGTCACAATTCGCTTCATTATCAGTGTCTTTTTGGGTAGTGTGTCCAACCTCTCCTTATTGCTCATACCCTCTAATTTTCTGCACCCTCTCCAAAGTCTCCATGTCCTTGCAGTAATATGTGCTCAGAAATGAACACAATACTTCAAATGTGGCCTAACCGAAGTTTTGTATAACTACCACATGCCCTCCCACCATTTATACTCAATGTCCCACCTGAAGAAGGCCAGTACATGGTATACCTTCTTTACCGTCCTGTCCATGCGTTGCCACTTTAGAGGGAGCTGTGGACCCACACCCCAGGATCCCCCTGAACATGAACGCTCCAGCAGGGATGTCGAATTGGGACAGAGTTGGAAAGTGAAACACATTGCCACAGAACGGAGGCGAGGCTGTGTCACGGCTACTCTAGCTTCAATTACGCAAGTTTACTTCAATTATATCGAGCAGCTTATTAATATAAACTGGTCAGATGTGCAGGTGTAGGACGGGGGTTCTGGGAGACAACCTTGTCCAAGGGTGGAAATTACTGAGATCCTTCATCCTGGAGTAAAACTCCCAGACATCTGCGGCTGAGAAGGAAGGTGATGGCTCATCATGCGCTGGCTGGACGGTCCAGTGGTACAGATGGGTCCTGATAAAAGTGCCTTCATATAGTGTGGCAACATCTCTAAGATCCATCCCCTATGGTACTGAGCCACACCAACTCCCAGAGGGATATACAGTATACCTGTTAGGTTAATAGCCCTGTACCTGCAGTGATAAAACTCTCCCAGGGTTGTAGCTCAGTATAAGATAAAAGTGTTTATCATGAAGGAAATTATATTCACAGTAGTAATATTTTCAGTGTTTAGAGGTGTTTTAGAGTAGACTGTAGACCCCAGAAGTACCTAGTTAATCTCCCCCCGATAATGAAAGTACAATCACTAGTCCAGCTGCAGGCATCTCCCTGGTCTATGGAACTGTGAAACACATTGCACTGGTATCCCCTCAGAATTTCCATCACAGTGGGCACATCCATGGTGGTTATAACACACAGCGTGAAAAGGGAATAGACCAAGCAAAAGGGTTGAGCGAGAGTATACCACAGGCATTCCAGCAAGTGAGTGCACAGAGTGAAGAACGATGAAAGGTTTACAGAAGTGAACAGAATTCAGAATTAGTCACTTACTCTCAACAGCATGTACTGCAAAGGAGAAAAGAAACAATATTTAAGTGGAAAAGCATCACAGAGTAAACACACAGAAACCCCCGTGAAATGTTGGAGAACCAGCACACGACATATAATCCTGGGAGAACTGGACAAGGCATTTGAAGGCTTTTCTCATGTAGCCACAGATATGCGTATCTCTCACCACATCCCAGTCCCCCACCAACCACAGAGAACTCCCCAACACATAGACCCATCAGCCTGTGCCTGATCACTGTTGGAAAAGGCCATGGGTTAATTTCTGACCCCACACCCCTTCATATGCTCTCCACCCAAACATCGATCCAACCGTCTTCATAACACTCATCAACCATCTTCCAACTATTCACCACCGACTGAGCAATGAAATTCCTTCACCATCCAGTTCTGAACCGCCTACACTGAACACTGTTTCCATTAGATCACCATGCATTCTCCTGAACTTGAGTGCGGATCTCATGTGTAATCTCTCCCATTTCCACCGCCAAGAATCACTGTGGTGAAGCTACGCTGTACTCCCTCCATCATGAGTATGTTCTGGTCAGGTGAGAGTTGAGCAGCACAAAGAACAAGGATATGCCAACCATCATACCTGTGCGTATTAGTTCCAATTCCCTCTCCATCAACCCTGTCTGCGTTAATTCCATGTCCCTCTGTTATGCTCATTCACTATCTGTCCAAATGCTTCTTAAATATTGTTCCTGTGTCCACTGCTTCTAGGTAACTCAGTCCAACTACACTGTGAGAAACATTTACACCTGGGTCTGCTTTAAACCTATGGCCTCTAGTTTTAGACCCCCCTCTCATGTAACTGTGCCTCTTAATTTTAAATACCCGATCACACCATCATAGAGAGACCAGACCTACACAGTACTGCAGCGTTCCCTTATTCATCCCTGTTCCCTGTTAGCTGTTTAATGTTGCCGCCATTCACATCTGCTTAGTGAAGATGTGAACCAGTGTTGCGGATTCAATGGTTTAAATTAAATTGCAAAATAAAGTATTGGCACAAATTGTATTCTGATTTGAGATTAATAGTACAACTATGAAAAAATCAAGTTTGAATCATTGAAAATCAATCTTAAAATTTTCTAATTGACATTTGAAGAAAAGCACATAACTTTCAATTAGTGAAGCATTTCAAGTTATTTGGATTAATTGGAACACAGCCAGAAATCCCCGTTCTTTCAGGCATTTAGATTATTTTGCTTTATTTAGAATTAATTTGAGTGAGCATTGTTTACTTAGCTTACAGCAGCTCCGATACGTGGCGTCCCTCCACATAAGCTACACATTCATTTCTTGGCGTTTGTAAATTGTGTTGACAAGAAATACAAAATCAACAGGTTGAAATTTTCTTCCTCTTCCGCTAAGCACTTGATCACTTGTCTTTGTAAAAATTGTACAAATGTTCCTCTCTCCTCTGTCTGTTACTTTCCCCAAGCAGCAAGGCTGATCAATACCTCCACCCACTAATACACCCCCAACCACCACTACCTTATCATTTCTTGTCAGTCACCTTATGTACAGACATTCCTCTGCCTGGTGTCACATTATGGACATACGGTCAATGCATATAAACTATATTATGTATTTATATATCATGTGTTTATTCTTATCATTGCTCCTTTTATCATTTTTTGATCGGGAGTAATAATTTCATTCTCCTTTACACTTGTGTTCTGTCAATGGCATTAAGCAATCTTGAATCTTGACAAGTTTACGTGGAATTTTCTTTTCTTCGGTATTTGTTTTTAAAAACTTGCTTGGAAAGGCACTTTAAGCAGCAAAAGATTTTTTTTGAAAGCATGAAAACAGGCCCTTTGGCCCAAATCGTCTATGCTGACCGAGTATCTACTCTCATCCCACATTCCTGTGTTTGGCCTCTATTCCATGTGCCTCTACTGCTCTGTACCTATCCAAGTGCTGTGATTGTTCCTGACTCTACCACTTCCTCTGGCAGCTTGTTCCAAAGACCCAACCCTCTTGAAAATCTTTCCCCTCTCACTTTAAATAGATGCTGTCTAGGTTTAGGCTCCTCTACCCTTGGGGGGAAAAAAAATCAGATTATGTATCACTCTCATAATTTTATAAACCTCCATAAGGTCACTCTAAAATCTCAGACTGCCCAATCTCTCTCTGTAACCAAAATACTTCATTCCAGGTAACATCCTGATGAATCTCTTCTGCACTGTTCCTAGTGCTACCACATCCTAAAGTGAGAGACCCTTCCTTGCCAACCACAACTCCAGCAGTCTTTGTATCCTCAGCAAGCTTACTTATCAGACCACACACATTCTGACTGAACTCAAGGATAGACGTGACCAGTGCTGGCCGGGCACAGCGGTACTGCGCTCAGCACCCACCTGCACAGTTACACTGATCTATACTCCAGCTTGGGTAATAAAACAATCACCAAAATGAACTTTGAAACAAAGTTGTGATGATTTAAATTTCACTGTGGCAAACAAGAATTCAGAGTTACAAGGCTTAATACTGCAAAGTGCCAGGTGCTTTACAGGGACCTAGGGTCCTCGTACACAAATCACTGAGAATTAACAGGCAGGTACCACAAACAAAGGAATACAGTCTGCTGGACTGAATGGAAGTACAATCTGACTGCCAGAGTGAAGATGTTTCACTGAAATGATGCAGAACTCTGTGGGAATGGCACTGCAATATTGTGTCATAAGACCATAAGGCACAGGAGCAGAAACAGGCCAATGATTTGGCCTCTACACCAGTCTCTGGCAATGAATTCCATAGATTCACCACCTTCTGACTAAAGCAATGCTTCTTCACCTCTGATCTAAATAGGTGTCCCTCCATTTTGAGGCTGTGCCCCCTGGTCCTGGACTCCCCAACTATAGGAAACAATCTCTTCATGCCCACACAGGGACAAGTAGTTCACCAGACTGACTCCTGGTTTTGCAGCGATTCCTCTGTCAGGGGAGGTTATCATAGAACACTACAGCACAGTACAGGCCCTTCAGCCCTCCATGTTGTACCGACCCAGATAATCCTTAAAAAAATACTAAACCCACACTACCCCATCACCCTCCATTTTTCTTTCATCCATGTGCCTGTCCAAGAGGCTATTAAATACCCCTAATGTTTTAGCCTCCACCACCATCCCTGGCAAGTCATTCCAGGCACTCACAATCCTGTGTGTAAATAACTTACCCCTGATGTCTCCCCTAAACTTCCCTCCCTTAATTTTGTACATACACCCTCTGGTGTTTGCTATTGGTGCCCTGGGAAACAGGTACTGTCCATCCACCCTATCTATGCCTCAAAGCAGACTAAGCCTGTAATCCACTGACTTTAGAATTCCTCCTCATCTCTGTTCTAAAGGGATAAATTTCTATTCTGAGGCTGTACCCTCTGGTCTTTCACAGAAACAAGATTCATACAAAGCGTGGCAGGGTAACCGCAGGAATGATGCTCCCTTAGGGCGGGTCAGGGTTAGCCATCTGGAATACAAGGATATTTCATCTCCCAGAGGATAATAAAACTTAAGAATTCTCCACCCAAGAGTCAGTGAGTTTACTCAAAACAAAGGTCAACAGATTTTTAGAAACAAAGAGAATCAAGGGAGGTGCAGTGCAGGGAAATCAGATCAACCACCATCTTACATGATGACAGAACAAGCACAAAGGGCCAAATAGCCTTCTCCTAATGTGCTTACATGTTGACAACAGGAAGGTTTGAACCTATACTTGACAACTTAAGTTACAAATTCATTTAGCCATTTCACTACAGACACTGAGATTAACTTCATCACTTTGTTACTGAGAATGTGTTTAAGTTGATAAAGATGTTAAAACTTCTGCTGCTTTCACTTCTAAGCAGGGCATTTGTGTAAGTTTAGGTGGCTGCATGGTTGAAATGGATGTGTTGAAAGACCAAAGTATTTCTTTGCCATTTCAAAATGGTTGTGTCAGGAACAAGTTCTTTATTCATGAGGTGAGTGCCCCATGGTCTTATTTTACAAGGAAATTTTTGCCCAACTACAGAAATTAGTGTAAATTTAAGAAACTACATAACTCAACAGCAGCAGACTCAGAGGTAATTAACAGTCACGCTTCTGGATGGATACAGGCTCACCATCTACCGACGCCTTCACTTCCAAACTGAACTTGTTTATAAACCATTCACCATCTCCCCTGAATGCTGGCATTATGATGTCGGCTTGGTGAGGGGTGGAACTGCTCCAATCCTTCCTGGCCCCTGTCCACACCACGGCCCAGCCTTTCTGCTATTAAAACATTGCCACGGACGAGCTATAGAAATGTTAACCGCAGGCACCATCACTTATCCCATGACGTGGCTCACACATGCGACATGTCCCCTCCCCATACTTACCGTGGACATGAGACTGCTGAAAGCTTTTCCCAGGAGCAAAATGGAAATTCCCAGCAACCTGATCAACAGAGGGAAGGAGACAGAGATGTAAAACAAAAGACCAAGTCCATGCCTCAATCAAACCCAGTCACCAACAATTAACCAGAGCTACACCACAGATCCGGCAACCACCAATTAATCAGGTGCACACCCTAATCTCAAGATCCAATAGCAATTAACCAGGAACAATCAGCAGATCCAATAACCACTAATTAACCAGGTCTAGACCACAATCATCACATCCAGTAACCATCAATTGAACAGACTCACACCCCAAATCCAGTAACCACTGATTAACCAGACCCAGATCACACTCATCAGATCCACTAACCACTGAATAACCAGGCACTGCAATTCTGCACCCCTCCCCATTCATTATTACTAATAACTGCATATAATAAGCCATCACCATTTTCAGGGCAATGCCTGATATGGGTCCACTTAGTCATCCATTACTACAGACAATAACCCATCAGCCTGTAAATGGACAATTGTTGTCCAGCTGTCCAACACCACTCATCTGATCATGGCCTTGGGCACTTTCTGCCACCTTCCTTTAATAACACGTTCCTCCAACATGTTCAGCTCAGGGGCTGTGACATCCGAAGATTCACAGCTCTGGGAGTCCTACATTTTATTCTGAGACCATGTTCCCCAAGGGGGACATGCACCCATGCACATACCTTGTTGACCTCCAGAAATCCATAGAGCTGGCAGCCTTCATTCTTCTGCTCCTGTAACTTCTGTGTGAACCCCTCCCTCATGCATTGTTCGATCGTGTCTGCATTCTTGAATGCCCAGCCCTTCCGTCTGTATGCCTCCCGCACATCAGCACACGTGTTACAGCACCTGCACGGACCAAGAGCCAATCAGCACACTCTACAGCTGTTCAGGAGCCAATCAGCACATGCTACAGCTGTTAATCAGCCAATCAGAATACGCTACTGCCCTTCACGTGCCAATCAGTACACAGTGTAGTCCAAAAGTTGAAGCTCGATGGATGAAGCATGGAGACTGAAAAATGGAGGCCTGTCCTGGTGTGGGAGGGAGGAATGGACTTGTTTTGCTGTTGTTTTGTTGCTTGTTGTGTTCTGTGTTGTTCTGCTGAGCATTGTGGCCATGCTATGTTAGCACTGTAATGTGTTGGTTTGTGTCCGGTAGATTGTGTTGGTTGTAACACAAATGACACATTTCTGTGTGTTTCCACGTACATTTGATAAATAAATGAATCTGAATCTTCCTGGGCCAACCAGCAAGTTCTTCAGCACCTCCATCTCAGAGAACATAGTTCCTGCCCTGACCAGAGTACTGTAGCCAGCTCCAGCATGGACCTGGGATGAGGATGGTCAATGCAAAGTGCTGGGATATGGACACTGTGTTCTTAGAAGTGACCAGTTTAGTTATTTTAATTAGTTTGGTACAACACTGTTCCTGCAATGTACTATTTAGCTTCCGGTTAGGCCACAGCTAAGCACTGTAGTGAACTTGGTTGCCAACTCTAGGCCACAGATAATTCTTCTGACAGCGATTTCATTCTGTCTATGCCCCTCATCATTCTGTAGACCCTCCACACTGCCAGAACCTTAAACCTCAGTGAGGTCGCTTCCCACTCTCAAACTCCTTCATCCCAGTGCACCTTCACCGAATGCTTTATAACCCCTCCTCCCTTCAACAATGAGAGCAAATTGTACAGCATTCAGTCTCACCCACACTACAGAAAGATTCCCAAACTGTACCAACACTCCATCTGCCTGCTTGTTATCTCTGCACCTTCACCGAGTGCTTTATAACCCCTCCTCCCTTCAACAATGACAGCAAATTGTACAGCATTCAGTCTCACCCACACTACAGAAAGATTCTTACACTCCATCTGCCTGCTTGTTATCTCCACATGCAGATTGTTCTCCAATTCTCCACTCAGCAACCGTTCTGCTGCCTCTCACTATTTCAATATTATTCTCTAAACTTTCCGGCACTGTGGATAAGTTCACATTTCCCCACATTCCACTTCTCTGCCATAGAACTGCCCACTCACTACCCCCTCCTCACAACAACCTCCCCCATCAATCCTCCTACCATCAGCAAGCCTTAGCAAGTTGCTCACCCTTACAAATACTGCCGTCTAAGCCAGTACCTGAGGGGTCTGGACCAAGTGACGGTGAACAGTATTAGTGTAGATAGGTAGCTGCTGGTCAGTGTAGACGTGGTGGGCTATAACGCCTGTCTGAATGCCCTTGATCAAGGTCAGGAGTGGCAGAAGGTAACAGGATCAGACAGAGGTTGTCTATAACTCCTTCCCAGTGCCATGTAACCTGATGGATCTGACTATTTAATTCGTAGAATAGGCTGTTTAATTGACATTTTATTTGCAAGTTAACAATTAATTGTCTGCTAGTATACTTCCTAGTGGTTACAATATGTATAGGCAAGTTCAGTGTGTTCCCACTGTGATTATACAAAGTATGATTCTGAAAGCTTCCTTTGCTACAGCATGTTACTGAGCCTCCAAGGGAATGTGCTGACTTAGATCTGGTCCTGTGCAATGAGGCAGGTAAAATTAGTGATCTTGCAATTAGGGATCCTCTTGGAAAGAGTGATCACAGTATGGTTGAGTTTCTCATACAAATGGAGGGTACGATAGTTCAATCTAAAACCAGTGATTTATATCTAAACAATGGAGACTACAATGGGATGAGGGAGGATTTGGTGAGTGTAGACTGGGAACACAGGCTATATGGTGGGATAGTTGACGAACAGACTTTCAAAGAGATTTTCCATGGTACTCACAAAAAGTATATTCCAGTTAAAAGTAAGGACAGTAAGGGTGTGGAAAGCCATCCATGGGTAACTCAGGAAATAAATGAAGGCATTAAACTAAAAGCTCGTGTGTACAAAGTCACTGAGTAGTGGGAAACTGGAAGATTGAGAAGACTTTAAAAAGCAGCAAAGAACCACAAAGCAAGCAATAAAGGGAAGATAGATTATGAAAATAAACTAGCACAAAATATACAGATAGTAAAATATTTTATAATTATATAAAGCAGAAAAGGGTGGATAAAGTGAACATAGGTCCCTTGGATGATGAGAAGGTGGAATTAATATGGGTATGAGGAAATGGCCGAGGCTTTGAATGACTATTTTGTGTCCGTCTTCATAATGGAAAACATGTCTAACATGCCAAAGAGAGATGTTATGTACATGATGGAAGGTGAGGACCTTGACACAATACCTATCACTAAAGAGGTGCTGCTGAGCAAACTTGTGGGCCTGAAGGAACACATCCCAGGGTACTGAAAGAAATAGCAGAAGTTATAGAAAGGCTTTGGTGATAGCTTACTACATTTCTCTGGACCATGGGCAAGTCCTGGTGATTGGAAGATGGTGAATGTCACACCTCTGTTCAAAAAAGGATATAGGCAAAAGATAGGCAAATCGGCCAGTTAGTTTGACATCTGTAGTTGGATAAATGCTAGAAGCTATCATTAAAGAAGAAATAGTGAGGCATCAGGAACGAATTTAAGGTGGGGGGATTATATGGGAGGCAATGTTTGAGGGTCAGCACAAAATTGTGGGCTGAAGGGCCTGTAATGTGCTGTACTATTCTACGTTCTATGTAGGAAAGAAATGGATCCATCAGGCAGACGCAACATGGATTCACAAAGGCAGGTCCTGTTTGACAAACTTACTGGAGTTTCTTTGAGGATATAATGAGCACAGTGGATAGAGGGGAACAGATGGATGCTATTTACTTGGATTTCCAGGCGTTCGATAAGGTGCCACATAAAAGACTTATCCATAAGATAATGATGCATAGAGTTGGGTGATGTATTAGCATGGACAGAGGATTGGTTAACCAATAGCAAGCAGAGAGTTGGGACATATGGGTGTTACTCTGGTTGTCAATCAGTGGTGAGCGGTGTGCTGCAGGGTTCAGTGCTGGGCCTGCAACTGTTCACGATATACATTAACAATCTGGAAGAGGGGACCGAGTGATGTGTAACTAGGTTTGCTGATGATACTAAATTGAGTGGAAAAGCAAACTGTGCAGAAGATATGGAGAGTCTGCAGAGAGATATAGATAGGTTAAGTGAGTGGGCAAGGGTCTGGCAGATGGAGTACAATGTTAGTCAATGCGAGGTCATCCACTTAGGAAGGAAAAATGAAAGAGCAGATTATTATTTAAATGGTAAAAAATTGCAGCATGCTGCTGTGCAGAGGGACTTAGGAGTGCTTGTGTATGAATTACAAAAGGTTGGTTTGCAGGTACAGCAGGCTATCAAGAAGGCAAATGGAATGTTGGCCTTCATTGCTCGAGGGATTGAATTTAAGAGCAGGGAGGTTATGCTGCAACTGTACAGGGTACTGGTGAGGCCACACCTGGAGTACTGTGTGCAGTTCTGGTCTCTATACTTGAGGAAGGATATACTGGCTTTGGAGGCAGTGCAGAGGAGGTTCACCAGGTTGATTCCAGAGATGAGGGGGTTAACCTGGGACTATACTTACTGGAATTCCGAAGAATGAGAGGAAATCTTATAGAAACATATAACATCATGAAAGGGATAGATAAGGTAGAGGCAGAAAAGTTGTTTCCACTAGTAAGTAAGACTAGAACTGGGGCACGTAGCCTCAAGATTCAGGGAGTAGATTTAAGATGGAGATGAAGAGGAACTACTTTTCCCAGAGTGTGCTGAATCTGTGGAACCCTCTGCCCAATGAAGCAATGGAGGCTTCCTCAGTAAATATATTTAAGACAAGGTTGGATAGATTTTTGCATAGTAGGGCAACTAAGAGTTATGGGGAAAGACAGGTAGATGAAGATAAGTCCATGGCCAGATTAACCATGATCTTACTGAATGACAGAGCAGGCTTGATAGGCCAGATGGCCTGCTCCTGCTCCTATTTCTTATTTGAATAACGGATTTCTAATTGGTTGACTCTCATCTACAAATATGAATGGAAGTTACCTTATCTATGGATATAAAACAGCTGACCACAAGCAGTGCCATCTTAGTTCTTTTCAATTTCAATTTCCTCTGTTCTGTCAATGTTTAATAAAATGATGGTGTAGCAACAAGTTTTGTGCCACTTTTCCAACTTCTGAAAGAACCTTGGATTAAAAGATCAGAATCGAACAGCTGACCCCATGAGCGGATGTAACTGCCCCCGCCTCCCCTCGAGTGTGACACTCACTTCATGTCTTCAGACTCTGCCCCGTAACAGCTCTCGCAGCGGCCTGGATCCAGCTTGGTGGTGTTGAGTACCTCATCCTGCTTCCCCAGCTCTGAAAAAATCATGGCCACGTGCTCAATGCCAAGGGTCAAAGTCAAGTTTACTTTCAGAGCATGGATGTGCATTTTTCTTGCAGGCATTTTCAGGAGAATAAGGAAATACAACAGAATTTATGAAAAGCTATACATAAACAAAGACTGACAATCAATGTGCCAAAGAAGATAAATTATGTAAAAAGATAGGTAGAAATAAACCTAAACAGAAACCAATAAAAGGGAGACAGAGAGAGAGACAGAATGAGCAAATGGGTGGAATGCAATGCGTAACAGATCTGAAACACTCCATTGGGGTGGGGTGGGGGAGGAAGCATGGACCTAAGGACTGCACTGCAAATATGTTTTATCATAAAATTACCTCCCCAGTCCCCAGACCAGCCCACCACATTTAATGAGATGAAACCTGAAGCACTGGAACGGTAAAACTAGAGAGAATGCCAGCCCCTCAACCATAGAATCTCACAGGTCATTCTCAAACAGAAACCCCAATAAATTGCTGCCCAGCAATACACACACATGATCCGCTGGAAGAACTCCGCAGGTCTGGCACTATGGAGAGGAACAAACAGTTGACATTTTGGGCCAAGACCGACCTGTTAAAGCAATCTTGGCCTGAAACATTGACTGCTTATTCCTCTTCACAGAAGATGCCTGACCTGCTGAGTTCCTCCAGCATTTAGTGTATGGTGCTCAAGATTTCGATCATCAGCAGGATCTCTCATGTTTATGAATCCCAGCCCAGAGTTGTGAGAACAAACACTGAGTGACATTTAGGCTCTAGTTATAAGTTATAGGCTCTAGTAGGAGGTACTGAGAGATGGAGGGAAATCAGATGACAGCTGCACCTCAGTGAATGGCCATGGATTCAGGTGCAGAAAGTGAGGTAGGAAGTGACTGGGGGCCATTCTATGTCTACATCTCGTGTACCTCAGTATAAAGGATTTGAGAACTCAAATCAGCTCATGCCTCAGTTTTAGTCAGAAGCCCAAGTCACATTCAGATTAACAATTTAGGGCAAGGACACTGGGTCACGCCGGCACCCCTCCCTACCGAGTTTATAAATCAACTGTCATCAGGCACTGGGTTACGTTGGCACCTCTCCCTACCAAGTTTATAAACCAACTATCTTTGGGCACTGGGTCACACCGGCACCTCTCCCTACCGAGTTTATAAATCAACTGTCATCAGGCACTGGGTTACGTTGGCACCTCTCCCTACCGAGTTTATAAATCAACTGTCATCAGGCACTGGGTCACGTTGGCACCTCTCCCTACCGAGTT
Source organism: Hemitrygon akajei (assembly GCF_048418815.1). Taxonomy (NCBI): domain Eukaryota; kingdom Metazoa; phylum Chordata; class Chondrichthyes; order Myliobatiformes; family Dasyatidae; genus Hemitrygon; species Hemitrygon akajei. The sequence continues at coordinate 172,892,950 of NC_133134.1, forward strand.
TATAAACCAACTATCTTTGGGCACTGGGTCACGTTGGCACCTCTCCCTACCGAGTTTATAAACCAACTGTCATCAGGCACTGGGTTACGCCAGTGCCTCTCCCTACCGTGTTTCTCCACCTCAGAAGTGACGATATTGCCCACCATGTCCAGCCTCTTTTTGAACAGGTTGTGCTCCACATCGAGCTGCTGCTCCCCTGCCACGTCCATCGCATCGATACTGAGATCTAACAGTGAAAAGACAAAGTATTATAAACAGCAGGTACCCCATTTGAAGGCATGATATTTGTATGTCCTTCCCATGAGTGTGTGGGTTTCCTCCGGGTGCTCCAGTTTCCCCTCCCAGTCAAAAGACGTATCAGTGGTTTAATTGGCCATGGTAATTGCTCTGTAACTAGGCTAGGCTTGCAGGGCAGCGTGGCTCCTTGAGGTTGAAGGTATGCTGAATCTCTGAATAACTAAAATATTATCTGCCAGGCCAGAGAATGAGCAAAGAGAACAGTGGATTCCCAGCAGAACTTTAGGGAAGTAACCAAGCCCACAGAAGGCATGGGGAACAAGACCCAGATGACAGAGCGGCCACACGCACTGCGTGGCCAAAGTCCAGCGCTTGGGGGCAGTTCAGGTGAAAAGGAGAAATGAAAGCTTATCTAACCAGCAGCCAACGGAGGCTAGGGTCGTCAGACAAAATGTTTGAATCTTTACTCACAGGCACAGGGCATGTGTGGGAAAATAGTATCAATGTTGATTCTCAGCTTTTCCCCTCGTGATGTGTCGACGTAGAGTTCAGGATGCACCTGGAAAGGGAAAAACAATATCTGTCATTCAGCAAGTCCCATCCACAAGGAAATGCCAGCTACATCAAAATTTGTTAACTTTATGGCAGCAGTAGAATGCAACACATGATAATATAGAAAAAAACCTGAATCACAGTAAGTATATACATTTATATAAAAAAAGTTAAATAAGTAGTGCAAAAAATAATGAGGTAATGTTCGTGGGTTCAATACCCATTCAGAAATTGAATGGCAGAGTGAAATTCAGCTGTTCCTGAATCGTTGAGTGTGTGCTTTCAGGCTCCTGTACCTCCTCCCTGATGGTAGCAATGAGAAGAGGGCATGTCCTAGGTGACGGGAGTCCTTAATGAAGACACCACCTTCCTGAGGCATCGCTCCTTGCAGATGTTTTGGTGAGACTAGTGCCCATGATGGAGCTGACTAAGTTTACGACTCTCTGCAGCTTACTTTGATCCTGTGTATTACCCCCCCCCCCCCATACCAGACTGTGATGCAGCCAGTTAAAATGCACTCCATAGTACATCTGTAGAAACATTTCAGTGTTTTAGCTGTCAAACCAAATCTCCTCAAACTCTGAATGAAATATAGCTGCTGTCTTGCCTACTTTGTAGCTGCATCTATATGATGGGACCAGGTTGGGTCCTCAGAGATATTGACACCCAGGAACTTGAAATTGCTCACTCTCTCCCCTTCTGATCCCTCTATGAGGACTGGTGTGTGTTGTCAGGATGATGGGACTGGGCAGATTAATATGATAAGTTTTTATCTGCAATCATAATATAAGTTTTTATCTTCAATCATAATAGGATAAGTTTTTATCTGCAATTTAAGAAGGATAAGGGCAGATCGGAGGTGTCAGTGTTGCAGTTGAACAGGGGAGACTATGGAGCCATGAGGGAGGAGCTGGCCAAAGTTAACTGGACCGATATCGTAGCAGAAAAGACAGTGGAACAGCAATGGCAGGTATTCTTGGGAATAATGCACAAGGTGCAAAATCAGTTCATCCACCAGAGAAGGAAGGATTCAAAGGGGGGAAGGGGCCACAGTGGTTGACAAAGCAAGTCAGAGATTGCATAGCATTTAAAAAAAGGAAGAATGACAGAGCTAAGGTGAGTGGGAGGACAGATGATTGGGAAATTTTTAAGGAACAACAGAACTTAACTAAAAAGACAATACGGGGAGAATAAATAAGGTACGAACGCAAGCTAGCCAGGAATATAAAGGAGGATAGCAAAAGCTTTTTTTTTTAGGTATGTGAAGAGAAAGAAGATAGTTAAGAACAATGTTGGGCCCTTGAAGAATGAATTGGGTGAAATTAGTATGGGAAACAGAGAAATGGCAGAAGAATTTAATAAGTACTTTAGATCTGTCTTCACTAGGGAAGACACAAGCAATCTCCCAGATGTATGGATGGGCCAAGTACATAGGGTAACTGAGGAAATGAAACAGATTGACATTAGGAAGGAAACGGTGATGAGAAGACTGATGGGACTGAAGGCTGACAAATCCCCAGGTCCAGATGGTCTGCATCCTAGGGTACTAAAGGAGGTGGCCCTGGAAATTGCAGATGCATTGGTAATCATTTTCCAATGTTCCTTAGATTCAGGATCAGTTCCTGAGGATTGGAGAATGGCTAATGTTATCCCACTTTTTAAGAAAGGAGGGAGGGAGAAAACAGAGAACTATCGTCCTGTCAGCCTAACATCAGTAGTGGGGAAGATGCTAGAGTCCATTATTAAAGATGAAATAGTGGCATATCTAGATAGCAGTGATAGGATTGGGCCGAGCCAGCATGGATTTACAAATCATGCTTGACTAATCTACTGGAGTTTTTCGAGGATGTAAGCAGGAAGTTAGACAAGGGAGATCCAGTGGATGTAGTGTACCTCGATTTTCAGAAGGCATTTGATAAGGTCCCACATAGGAGATTGGTGGGTAAAATCAGAGCTCATGGCATTGGGGGGAAGATATTGACATGGATAGAAAACTGGTTGGCAGATAGAAAGCAAAGGGTAACAGTGAATGGGTGTTTCTCAGAATGGCAGGTGGTGACTAGTGGGGTGCCACAGGGCTTGGTATTGGGACCACAGCTGTTTACGATTTACATCAATGATTTAGATGAAGGCATTGAGAATAACATCAGCAAGTTTGCTGATGATACTAAGCTGGGTGGCAGTGTGACATGTGATGAGGATGTTAGGAGAATTCAGGGTGACTTGGATAGGCTGGGTGAGTGGGCAGATAACGTTTAATGTGAATAAGTGTGAGGTTATCCACTTTGGGAGTAAGAACAGGAAGGCAGATTATTATCTGAACGAAGTAGAGTTGGGTAAGGGAGAAATACAAAGAGATCTAGGAGTACTTGTTCATCTGTCACTGAAGGTGAATGAGCAAGTGCAGCAGGCAGTGAAGAAGGCTAATGGAATGTTGGCCTTTATTACAAAGGGAATTGAGTACAAGAGCAAGGAAATCCTCTTGCATTTGTACAGGGCCCTGGTGAGACCACACCTGGAGTATTGTGTACAGTTTTGGTCTCCAGGGTTAAGGAAGGACATCCTGGCTATAGAGGAAGTGCAACATAGATTCACGAGGTTAATTCCTGGGATGTCCGGACTGTCTTACGCAGAGAGGTTAGAGAGACTGGGCTTGTACACGCTGGAATTAAGGAGATTGAGAGGGGATCTGATTGCAACATATAAGATTATTAAGGGATTGGACAAGATCGAGCCAGGAAATATGTTCCAGATGCTGGGAGAGTCCAGTACCAGAGGGCATGGTTTGAGAATAAGGGGTAGGTCATTTAGGACAGAGTTAAGGAAAAACTTCTTCTCCCAGAGAGTTGTGGGGGTCTGGAATGCACTGCCTCGGAAGGCAGTGGAGGCCAATTCTCTGGATGCTTTCAAGAAGGAGCTAGATAGGTATCTTATGGATAGGGGAATCAAGGGATATGGGGACAAGGCAGGAACCGGGTATTGATAGTAGATGATCAGCCATGATCTCAGAATGGCGGTGCAGGCTCGAAGGGCCGAATGGTCTACTTCTGCACCTATTGTCTATTAATAGTTTGGCACAGACTAGATGACCCAAATGATCTGCTTCTAGCATTAGAACACAGAACATAGGTATTTACAGCACTTTACAGGCCCTTCGGCCCACAATATTGTGCTGACCATGTAACCTACTCTAGAAACTGCCTAGAATCTCCCTACCACATAGCCCTCTATTTTTCTAAGCTCCATGTACTTAAGAGGCTCTTAAAAGACCTTATTGTATCCACATCCAACACCACCGCCAGCTGTATATTCCATGCACCCATCACTCTGTGGAAAAAGCCTCTGACTATCCACATGATCAAAGCCCTTCATCATATTATACACCTCTATCAGATCACCTCATCCTCCGTCGCTCCAAGCAGAAAAGGCCAAGTTCACTCAACCTATTCTCATAACGTACGCTCTCCAATCCAGGCAATATCCTTGTAAATCTCCTCTGCACTCTCTCTATAGTATCCACATCCTTCCTGTAGTGAGGTGACCAAAACTGAACACAGTACTCCAAGTGGGGTCTAACTAAGGTCTTATATAGCTGTAACATTAGCTCACAGCTTTTGAACTCAAACCTACAGTTGATGAATGTCAACACAACATACTCCTTTTTAACAACACAGTCAATCTGCGCAACAGCTTTGAGTGTCCTATGGACACAGACACCTAGATCTCACAGATCCTCCACACTGCCAGGAGTCTTACCATTAATATTATATTGTCTTCAAATTTGACTTACCAAAATGAACCACTTACACTTCCCTGGGTTGAACTACATCTGCCACTTCTCAGCCCAGCTTTGAATCCTATCGAAGTCTGACAACCCTCCAGACTATCCGCAACACCCCCAACCTTTGTGACATCAGAAAATTTACTAATCCATCCAAGTCATTTATAAAAATCCGGAAGAGAAGGGGTCCCAGAACAGATCCCTGTGGAACACCACTGGTCACCGACCTCCATGCAGAATACGAAGCATCTACAACCATCCTTTGCTTTCTGTGGGCAAGCCAATTCTGGATCCACAAAGCAAGGACTCCTTGGATCCCATGCCTATTTACTTTCTGAAGGAGCCTTGCATGGGGAACCTTATCAAATGCCTTAAAACACTGTAGTGTTCTATGAACATTTGTAAATCTATAGATGGGAATGACAAAACCTGCAGACAGCAGGTTCCAAGGGAGCAGTTTTCTCCAACCAGGCCACAATACAGTCACACAGAAGCAGAGCATGAAAACTCTGTGGATTCTGGAAGTCTGAAACAACCAACATTGCTGAAAATATTCAGCAAGTTAGGCTGCAGCCACAGAGATTCTTTGGCAGAGAGCCTCAGACCTTAAATATTAACTGCTTTGCTTTGTACAGATGCTGCCTGACCCGCTGAACAAATAAGGGACCCAGGCTCCACTTTGAAGGGTGCTTTGCAGTCAATAGAACAATGCTTGAGGGAGCAGCTTCGACAGGTGCAGATGCCTCACTCAAACGAATACAAAATCAAAAGGAACAACCACTTTTAAGAACAGCTTCTTCCCCTCTGCCATCAGATTTCTGAATGTTCCACGAACTCTATCGCGTTATTCGTCTGTTGCACGAAAAGCAAACTTTATTACATATCAGTCTTAATAAATGCGGGGCTCACCTCCTTTGTCAGGTAGTACTGAAGCTCAGAGAAAAACAGAAGCAGCATGATCAGGCTGCTGATCACAGTGACTGCGGAGGAGAGAACGGTTAGACACAGCCTCCATTACACATCCCTCCTACTATCTCCCCTACCTCCCTCCGCTTCCCATTCCCCCTCACTCCCACCTCACCCTCCACTCCACCCCACACTCCCACAGCCCGAACCCAGTCCCCACCACCTTCTCCCTCTTTCCACCCGTCACCTCACCCAGGGCACCCCCACAGGTTTTCACGCGAAAATCCTCCAGCGTTTTCGGGTAGGCGTCAAAACGCCGAAGCCGACTGAACACCTCCATCCCGGGGCCGGGCCGGGACGGGACGGGACGGGATGGGGCCGCGCCGGAAGCACAGAGAGCGCATCCGGCAGCAGCTCCTCCTTGATTGGGGAGTGACAGTGCGCACGCGCGTCCGGCCGTGGGCGGTGTGATTGGCGTGATGTAAAAGCTGTGTTTAGTGGGCGTGGTTTTGTGGGTTGGCCTAAACAAGGGCGGGGCCAAGCTCAGAGGGGCGGGCTCTGACCCAGAGGGCGGAATCTTATTTGAGGAACTACAGAGCGGTCTCCACAGACGCTGCCTGACTGTCGGGAATTCAGACGTCCGCGGTCAATGGGTCAATGCTCCGTCAGTACCCTTTGGTTGGGGCTTCCCACACCCGTTGAGGCTAGCCTTCATGCTCATCACTGATCGGATGGTGGGAACACCACCCAACGACAACGTTCTGGTGAAGAGCACCCCCGGTTGTGGTAGGGATGGATTTCCCAGAAGGGCTATTGTCTTTACCTGCAGATGTCTCATTGAACTTGTGTCCTTATTCTATTCCCCTATTGTCCTTTCCTACCGATGTCCATCAGACTCTCATGCTCTCGATCTCCTCAGCTGCTTTCAATTCCCTGGCTCTGACTACCTCATCTTCACCATGCATGTTCAGTCCCCATACACCTCTAGCCCATGTCAAGAAGGCCTTAAAGCTCTCCACTTCTTTCTCAATACAACAACCAACCAATTCCAAACCCCCCCCCCCCCCCCATCCTCCTCCATCTGGCAGAACTGGTCCTCTCCAACAATTTTTCCTTTGGCTCTTCCTACTTTCCCTAGACTCTATGGGCCCGAGAAATGCCTGCCTCTTCGATGGCTATGTAGAACAGTTCATATTCCAAGTCTTCTCGGGTAGTGCTCCCCAACTCCTCCTCCACTACATTGATGACTGCTTTGGTGCTGCTTCATACACCCATGCTGAGCTCTCCAATTTCATCAACTTCCACCCTGCTCATAAATTTACTTGGTCCATTTCTGACACCTCTCTCCCCCTTCTCCACCTTTACAAACCTACAAATTCCCATGGTTATTTCAACTATAATTCTTCCCACCATATCTCCTATAAAAACACTATTCCCCTTTCTCAGTTCCTTTGCCTCCACCAGGAGGTTTCCCTTTCTCCACGATTGATGCTGTCCTCGCTTGTATCTCCTCCATTCCCTGACCATCTGCACTCACCCCATCTTCCCGCCACCTGAAGTGATAATTCCTCTTGTCCTTACCTACCACCGTTGGCGCGTGGCCAAGTGGTTAAGGCTGGGCTTTCTTTGCTATGGAGCTGGTGTTGAGGGACCAGGTGAGATTCTCCATCAGGTGAGCACCAAGAAATTTGGTGCTCTTTACTATCTCTACCGAGGAGCTGTCGATGTTCAGCGGGGAGTGGTCGTTCCATGCCCTCCTGAAGTCAACAACCATCTCTTTTGTTTTGTTCACATTAAGAGACAGGTTGTTGGCTCTGCACCAGTCCGTTAGCTGCTGCACCTCCTCTCTATTAGCTGACTCGTCGTTCTTGCTGATGAGACCCACCACGGTCGTGTCATCGGCGAACTTGATTATATGGTTCGAGCTGTGTGTTGCAGTACAGTCGTGGGTCAGCAGAGCGAACAGCAGTGGACTGAGCACGCAACTCTGGGGAGCCCCCCGTGCTCAGTGTGATGGTGTTGGAGATGCTGCTCCCGATCCGGACTGACTGAGGTCTCCCAGTCAGGAAGTCTAGGATCCAGTTGCAGAGGGAGGTGTTCAGGCCCAGTAGGCTCAGCTTTCCAATCGGTTTCTGAAGGATGATTGTGTTGAATGCTGAACTTAAGTCTATGAACAGCATCCGAACGGATGTCTTTTTTGTCCAAATGGGTTAGGGCCAGGTGGGGGGTGGTGGCAATGGCGTCATCTGTTGAGCGGTTGGGACAATACGCAAACTGCAGAGGGTCCTGTGAGGGGGAAAGCAGGGTCTTGACATGCCTCATGACGAGCCTCTTGAAACACTTCATGATAATGGATGTAAGTGCAACGTGACGGTAGTCATCCAGGCAGGACACTGAAGACTTTGTCGGCACGGGGACGATGGTGGTGGCCTTGAAGCACGTTGGAATGGTGGTGCTGCTCAGGGAGATGTTGAAGATGTCAGTGAGAACATCTGCTAGCTGGTCTGCACATCCTCTGAACACTCTACCAGGGATGTTGTCTGGTCCAGCAGCCATCCGTGAGTTGACTCTGCACAGGGTTCTCCTCACGTCGGCCACGGAGAGACACAGCACCTGGTCATTTGTAGGAGGGGTGGACTTCCTCACCGCCATGTCATTTTCCACCTCAAACCTGGTGTAGAAGTTATTCAATGCATTTGGGAGGGAGGCATCACCTGCAGTCAGGTGATGTTGTCCTGTAATTGGTGATGTCCTGAATGCCCTTCCACATGCACCGTGTGTCGCCGCTGTCCTGGAAGTCACTGTGGATTAGCTGGGCATGTGCACGCTTTGCCCCTCTGATGGCTGGGGACAGTTTGGCCCTTGTTGTTGTTAGAGTTGCCTTGTCGCCTGCTCTGAAGGCAGAGTCATGGGACCTCAGCAGCGCATGTACCTCTGCAGTCATCCATGGCTTCTGGTTGGCACGTAAAGTGATGGTCTTGGACAGAGTAACATCATCAATGCACTTGCTGATGTAGCTGGTCACTGATGCTGTGTACTCCTCTAAGTTGGTAGAGTCACCATCGGTTGCAGCCTCCCTGAACATATGCCAGTCAGTGTTCTCAAAGCAGTCTTGAAGAGCAGAGATGGCTCCTGCTGGCCAGGTTTTCACCTGCTTCTGAACTGGTCTGAAGCGCCTGGCGAGTGGTCTGTATGCTGGGATTAGCATAACAGAGATGTGGTCTGAGTAACCGAGGTGGGGGCGGGGCTTGGCCCGGTACGTGTCGGGGATGTTTGTGTAAACCAGGTCCAACACGTTCTCCCCCCTCGCTGCAAAGTCCACATACTGATGGAATTTGGGGAGCACTGACTTAAGGTTCGTGTGGTTAAAATCACCGGCGACAATAAACAGACCATCAGGGTGTGCGTTCTGCAGTTCGCTAATAGCCCCGTACAGTTCACAGAGCGCCTCCTTAGCATTAGCGCTGGGGGGAATGTAGACACTGAATATAAGGACAGAGGTGAATTCCCGTGGCAAATAAAATGGTCTGCATCTAACTGCCACAAACTCCGCTAACGATGAGCAGTGTCTGGAAACCAGCACAGAGTTCTTACACCATTCCGTGTTGATGTAGACACACAAGCCACCGCCACGAGTCTTACCGGAGACAGCTGCATCTCTGTCTGAATGAAACAAAGCTAGCCCATCTAGCTGGATGGCAGTGTCCGAAATCCCATCAGTGAGCCATGTCTCTGTGAAGACAAACATGGAGCAAACTCTGTACTCCCGCCTAGTATTACGTTGGAGTCGGGCGTAGTCCATTTTATTGTCCAGGGAGCGGACATTGGAGAGCAGAATGGATGGGAGAGCCGGCCGGCTAGGGTTTGCTTTTAGCCTGGCACGGACCCCTGCCCGTTTGCCTCGCACATCGCTTTCGACATCTCCATCTCCGGCTACCAGCATCAGGCAAGTCCGAGGAATGTAGGTCCGTTCCCCTCAGCAAGCCGACGTCGCAAGAGGGAATCTGGAGCGGCATCACAACACCAACCATCAGAAATTTAAAGACACCTACCCCCCAAAGAGCGTAATCCATGCCAGGAAAGTTGAGGAGCTGAAATCGGGGTTGAAGGCCCAGCAAACATGCTGCTCAGAGGATGTGGATCAACAAGTGTTAAAGTACTTGTCACTCTATGAGTATTTTTCACTACAGTTCGATGAATCCCTGGATGTAATGGAAACAGCTCAGCTTGTTGTATTTGTCAGAGTGGCTTTCCAGAATTTTACAACAAAGGAGGACTTCCTCACTCTTTTGCACTTAAAGGAGAGAACAAGAGGTGAGGATATTTACAATGAGTTTTAAAAAAATGTCCGTGAAAATGACATCCCCATTCATAAACTGGTGGCAATTACTACGGATGGGGCCCCAGCAATGCGCAATGTGCATGTTGGTTTTATAGCACTGTGCCGTAATGACCCTGATTTTCCTGACTTCCTGGATTATCACTGTGTGATTCATCAGCAGGCCTTGGCTGGGAAGGTTGTGGACTTTTCTCAAGTAATGACACTGGTGGTCAAACTGATAAACTTGATTCGAGCAAAAGCGCTTCAGCACCGCTTATTCAAGGTGTTACTGAATGAGCTCGATGCTGCTATGACCTGTTTGATATGCTAGTTAGTGTTTTCTAGGTTGAATTAATTTGAAAGTTTGACAAAAGCATCTTATGTAATTAAAATACAATCAGCCCAAATAAAAGGCCTCAAGTTGGAAGCACAATCTGAGCTGTTTTTTCTCTGAACGATTCAGTAGGTCGATCTTGCCTTTCAGTAAGGCCGAGGTAGGGGACCTTGGGCTTAAAAAGGTTGGTGACCGATGATAGCTTTTGCAATGCAGATGCACCTGCTGCCCTTGTCCTCCTGGATCTCCAGTCCAGTGGTTTGAGACACTGTAGAGGCTGAATGCTTGATATTGTAAACATTAGACTGTAAGAATCTTTTCACATACCAGAGGGCATGCTTTTAAGTTTAGAGGGAAAGTGTAACGACGATGTTTGTTTAATGTAGAGTGTGGTAGGTGACTGGAATGAGTTACCATCAGTTTACTGGTGTTTAATAGAGGTGTGAATATGAAGTGAATGGACAAAAAGGGATGAGTCACAGGAGGACATACAGAATAGGCTAACATAAGTTCTGGACAACATCATAAGCCAAATAGTCTGTCTGGTGCTGCACTGTTCCATTACATGCTGTACGGCCTTCCTTACTCCATCAACGTATATGGAGAGCATCAGATATCAGAAATGCTTGGCCAACTCCACGGCTGCAGGAGACACTCAGATTTTTGGTCATGAGTCCAGAAACCACTTGGCTGGTGTATGTATGACAGTATTAACTAATCAATTTCCCCACCCTCAGCATCTGGGAGCGAGTTTGCATTTTAGAGGGGGGCAGAGAGCAACCAAACAGAACAGGTCTACAGCTTAGAATTTATTAAACATCAAGCCGTAAATATTTACACAACGCCATAATGAGTTAACAAAGGGAATCTTCAACTCACGGCTGGACCAGACCCACATCACATAAACACTCTGATGAAGATGAACTTAAAATGACAAACAGATTCCACCAGCTTCCTGCACCTTCCTCAGCAATCCACTCTACTGAGATCGGTACTTTGGTTCTGCAGATCTGGGCAATGTTCTGCAGTGCCACTTCGAATAGCCTCAGCAAAACAACAGTCTCTTTACCCCACCTTCAAAACCACTCCTCCATGCTCTCCAGATTTATTAAGGAGCCTGGAACCTCTTTCATCATATGAGATCAATTTAATATCCAAAAGGCAAGAGATCACCGTTGGGTTCTATTTGGTAATTCATGCAGATAAGGACAACATTCACCACCACTGAAGCTGCTGTTGTTCCAAGTTTATTTCAAAACCCCCCTTTACAAATATTAAAGACAGACCAGAGTCATGCAACATTCTGTCTGTGGATCACCCACCCAGTCAGCAACTCACCTGCTATTCTCAGGAGTTTCCAACAGACCCACGGCCCATCTGATCTCCCATTGATCTGAAACCGTTCACATTATTTTGTTTCTCCCCACCCGCCTGCCCCTGAAGTGAAGTCCAGACCACATCCATATTGACGGAGAATGTAATAATCAGTTATTCCTGGAGTTGAAGTATCCCTGGTTCCAGGGGTTATTGAGGAGGTTTGTAGGCGATCTTTCGGCTCTTTAAAACAGCCCATCGGTGCTTCTTCATGTAGTACAGAAGAGGGAAAAGCAGAGCTGAAAACATTACCACCTGTGGAAAGACAAGAACAGAGACTGTTTTAGGAATAGCTTCTTCCTCCTCACCGTCAGATTTCTTAACGGACAATGAACCAACCCATAAACACTACCTCACTGTTTTTGTTTTCTTTTTGCACTACTTCTTTATCTTTTTTTAATGTTTCTTCTTATAATTTATAGTATATTTTAGTACTGCGCTGCACTGCTGCTGCAAAACAACAAATTTCACATCTGTCAGTGATATTGAAGCTGATTCTGTCCCATTGTTAGTCACATGCCCAGTTCTACTTTGTTCACAAGAATACTCTTGGGGCATACCAGCATTGTGAGGAGTTCTATAAAAATGCAAATTTTGATTTTTCCCTGTGTCACATGGGAGAATTGATCACCTGACCACACCCCTCATGGGATCACCAGCACGCCCCCTTAACCAAAGTACGAGTATACTCCACGGCAGAGTCCACTCCTCCCAGCCGTGCCTGGCCACACACACTGGACCCTGAAGTCTAAAGCTGCCATTCAACAACACTACTAGGTTCTGGCAGAACTACAGAGCCATGCCCACGTGCACCACCCACGTGTTACCTATGCCCAGTGCTGCCGAGATAGGACCCAAAATCAGCATTGTCCACAGCAATGACCCTGCAGCTGTGCTGTCCACAGTCTGAACTAGAAGTTTCTTTAGCAAACATTTGGCTAGATACTTTCCTAATACCTTCACACAAATGTTGCTTTAACAATCTTCATTTTCATTACCTTTGAGGTATTGGAATCTCCATGCAACTATATAAATTCAGACTGTTTAATGTCATTTCCAATACACAAGTGTAAAGGAGAACTAAATAACTGTTACTCCAGATTGTTAGCAGCACAAAAAAACACAATTCAATAAAGAACATAATAATAAAAAATTAAAATAAATACATAAAATAGTGTATATTGGTTGACTGAAATCCCTGACTAGAAATTTTGAAACACTATCTATGAATCTGGAACTAGCACCATTATTGTAGAACCAGAGAGGTACAGAATTGAATCTCTCAGTCGACAACTTTCACCCACTGAGCTCCAGACTCCTCCGGGACGTAGAGTTTCAAGACCACAGAATCTTCCCCTGAAACCCTGGGGAGAGGCTTCAACAACGGCTCCACACCTAATATTTACTAAGATTCGTTTTAAAAACCTCACATTTAGCACGAGATGACATATAGCAGATGGACATGGAGGTGATCAACTTTGAGAGTATTAACTATAAAAGACAACTCCACCACGGATAGTCCCAAGCCTGGTTGCAAAAGTAGGAGGGTTGGGCATGGGGCTAGCAATCCCATCCTGTAAAAAAAATCCAATGCTACAGAAATGCCAACAAAAGCTCCAAAGACTTCATCTATGGGAGAGGAAGGATACATCAAGATGGGCTACACCTGGAGACAGAGACAACGTGACAGAGGACAGTGCCCAGCGGCCTAAGCCCCAGTAGGGGTGATGTGGGAAGTGGGTAACCAGGAAGGACAAGTGCTTTGGGAGAACTGAGGAACAGAGGGAGACACAAGAGACTGTAGAGGCTGCGTCTGGTACAATAATAAGCTGGAGAATCACGTGAGGTAGTAGTTCAGGCCCACAGCAACATTACAGTAGCCCTACAGGTGATGAGGATGTGTACTATAGCACAAACCCATGTGCTGGGAGAAGGACAGGTGCCATTTTACATGGTCTAAGACTGTACACGAGTCTGGTCAATCTCCAAGTATTAACTCTATCAAGGCCTTTCACTAGGTTTCAATGAGGTCACCCCTCACTCTTCAAATTCTAGTGAATACAGGCCCAAAGCCATCAAACAGCCCTCACAAAACAAGCTATTCAATCCTAGAATAATTTTTGTGAACCTCTTTGAACCCTCTCTAATGTCAGCACATCCTTTCTGAGATTAGGGGCCCAAAACTGTTCACAATACTCCGAGTGAGGCCTCATCAGTTCTTTGTACAGTCTCAGCATTATATCCTTCCTTTTATTCTCTAATCCTCTGAAATGAATGTTAACGTTGCATTTGTCTTCCTCACCACAGACTCAACCTGAAAATTAACCATTAGGGAATCCCGCACAAGGATTCCCAAGTTCCTTTGCACCTCAGAACATAGAACATAGAAATCTACAGCACAGTACAGGCCCTTCAGCCCACAATGTTGTGCCGACCATGTAACCTACTCTCGAAACTGCCTAGAATTACTCTACCGCATAGCCCTGTATTTTTCTAAGCTCTATCTACCTATCTAAGAGTCTCTTAAAAGACCCTATTGTATCCACCTCCACCACCGTTGCTGGTAGTGCATTCCACGCACTCACCACTCTGTGTGAAAAACTTACCTCTGACATCCCCCCATCCCCCCCCGGTATATACCTCCTCATTTCAGCCCTGGGAAAAAGCCTCTGGCTATCCACATGATCAATGCCTCACATCATCTTATACACCTCTATCCAGGCCACCTCTCATCCTCCGTTACTTCAAGGAGAAAAGGCCAAGTTTACTGAACCTATTCTCATAAGACACGCTCCCCAATCTAAGCAACTTCCTTGTAAGTCTCCTCTGCATTCTCTCTATACTATCCACATCCTTCCTGTAGTGAGGTGACCAGAACTGAACACAGTACTCCGAGTGCAGTCTGACTAAGGTCTTATATAGCTGTAACATTACCTCAAGGCTCTTGAACTCAATCCCACAGCTGATGAATACCAACACACCATTTGCGTTCTTAACTACACTGTCAACCTGCGCAGCAGCTTTGAGTGCCCTAAGATCCCTCTGATCCTCCACACTGCCCAGAGTCTTACCATCAATACTACTATACTGTCTTCAAATTTGACCTATCAAAATGAACCACTTCACACTTATCTGGGTTGAACTCCATCTGCCACTTCTCAGCCCAGTTCTGCATCCTATCGATGTCCTGCTGTAACCACTGACAGCCCTCCACACTATCCACAACACCTCCAACCTTTGTGTCATCAGCAAACTTACTAACCCATCCCTCCACTTCCACATCCAGGACATTAATAAAAATCCAAAAGAGGGGTCCCAGAACAGATCCCTGAGGCACCCCACTGGTGACCGACCTCCATGCAGAATATGAACCATCTACAACCACCCTTTACCTTCTGTGGGCAAGCCAGTTCTGGATCCACAAAGCAAGTTCTCCCTGGATCCCATGCCTCCTTACGTTCTAAATAAGCCTTGCATGGGGAACCTTATCAAATGCCTTGCTGAAATCCATAAACAGAACATCTACTGCTCAATGTATTTTGTTACCTCCTCATAGAATCCAATCAGGCTCATAAGGCACGACCTACTCTTGACAAAGCCATGCTGACTATACCTAATTGGATTATGTCTCCCCAAATGTTCATAAATCCTGCCTCTCAGGATCTTCTCCAACAACCTGCTTACCACTGAAGTAAGACTCACTGATCTATAATTTCCTGGGTTATCTCTACTCCCTTTCTTGAACAAGGGAACGTTTGCAACCTTCCAATCCTTTGGTACATCTCCCATCCCTATTGATGATGCAAAGATCATCGGCAGAGGCTCAGCAATCTCTTCCCACCGTAGCCTGGGGTATATCTCATTCACTCCTAGTGACTTCGGATAGTGAGGTCAGCAGAGAAGATCATCTGGGTCTCTCTTCCTGCCATTACAGACATTTACACCACACGCAAAGCTAACAGCATTGTGAAGGACCCCACGCACCCCTCACACAAACTCTTCTCCCTCCTGCCATCTGGCAAAAGGTACCGAAGCATTCAGGCTCTCACGACCAGACTGTGCAACAGTTTCTTCCCCCCAGACTCCTCAATACCGAGTCTCGACTGACATCTACATCATTTATTATTATATTGAAATTTGTCTTCTACTGTGCCTATTGTCTTGTTCATTATTTATTATTGTACTGCCCTGCACTGTTTTGTGCACTTTATGTAGTCCTGTGTAGCTCTGTAGTCTAGTGTAGTTTTTGAAAGATCATTACTAATGGTAACTCCACACACTTCATGACACCTGACACCTTAACTTCCAACATACCTCTCGTGTCTTCTACAGTGAAGACTGATGCAAAATACTTATTCAGTTCATCCGCAATTTCCTTGTCATTACTACTTCTCCAGCATCATTTTCCAGAGGTCTGATATACACTCTTGTCTCTCTTTTACTTTTTACATATCTGAAGAAACTTTTGGTATCCTCTTTAATATTATAGGCTAGCTTACTTTCATATTCCATCTTTACCTTCACTATGACTTTTTAAATTACCTTCTATTGGTTTTTAAAATCTTCCCAATCTTCTAATTTCCTACTATTTTTTGCTCTTTTATACGCCCTCTCTTTGGCACTTTTGTCGGCTTTGATTTCTCTTCTTAGCCACAGTTGTGTCATCTTACCTTTAGAATACTTCTTTCTCTTTGGGATGAACACTGTAAATCCTGTGACTTCCAAATCACTTCCAGCCATTGTTGCTCTGCCATCATCCCTGCCTGTGTTCTTTTCCGATCAATTCTGGCCAACTCCGCTCTCATGCCTCTGTAATTCCCTTTACTCCATTGTAATACTGATACATCTGACTTTAGCTTCTCCTCCTCAGATTTCAGAGTGAATTCAATTATGTTATGATCACTTGCCCCAAAGGGTTCTTTTACCTTAAGTTCTCTAATCAATTCCAGCTCATTGGACAACACCCAGTCCATAACAGCTGATCCCCAGAGGGCTCAACCATGAGCTGCTCTAAAAAACCATCTCGTACGCGTTCTAGAAATTCTTCCTCTTGGAATCCAACACCAACCTGATTTTCCCAATCTAACTGCATACCCATGACTTCTGTAACATTGTCCTTTTAGCATTCATGTTCTACCTCCAGTTGTAATTTGTAGACCAGATCCTTACTACTGTTTGGAGGTCTGTATATAACTCACATCAGGATCTTTTTATTACAAATACTATTTATTATAAATTACTATACATTGCACATTTAGACGGAAATGTAACGTAAAGATTTTTACTCAGATATATGAAGGAAGTAATGGTCAATTCAATTCAATTTTACCCTTGCAGTTCCTTAGCTCTAGCCACAATGATTCAACACCTTTGTAATGATTTGATTTCATTTTTTTACCAACAAGGCAATGCCACCCCCTCTGCATTCCTGCCTGTCCTTGCAATACAATGTGTATCCTTGGGTATTAAGCTCCCAGCTATAATATTCTTTCAGTCATGATTCAGTGATGCCTGTAACATCCTACCTGCCAATCTGTAACTGTGCTACAAGTTCATCTACGTTTTCATCTGCGCGCATTCTATCCTGTATTTGCACTTTTCAATTTTGTCCACCTTTTCTGTTGCAACTCATCCTGTGGATTGCAATTTTGCCTTATCATCAGCCAGGAGTCTCACTCCTATTCCCCATCCTCCTGCCAAATTAATTTTAACTCACCCAAACAACACTAGTCAACCTGCCTGGAAGAATAATGGACCCCCTCGGGTTCAGCTGCAACCCATCCCTTTTGTACAGGCCATACCTTCCCCAGAAGAAATCCCAACAATGCATAAATCTGAACCCCTGCTGCCTGCACCAGTTCCTCAGCCACACATTCACCTGCCAAATCATCCTATTCTTACCCTCACTGGTATGTGGCACTGGCAGCAATCCAGAGATTACTACCCTGGAGGTCCTGTTTCTCAACTTACTACCTGGCTCTCTAGAATCTCTCTTCAGGACCTTCTTACATTTTCTATTTATATCATTAGTGCCAATATGTATCAAGACCTCGGGCTGCCACCCTTGCCCTTGAGAATGCCATGGAACGGATCTGAGACATCCCTGACCCCAGCACCAGGGAGGCAACATACCATCCGAATGTCTCTATCACACCCACAGAACCTCATCTCTGTTCCTCTGACTATGGAATCTCCTATCAACACTACAGTCCTCTTCACCTCTCTGCTCTTCTGAGCCTCAGCACCAGAGACCCGGTCACTGTTGTTTGCCCCCATCCCACCCCGTAGGTCATTCCTCCTCAATAGTATCTAAAGTTATGTAATTATTATTGAGGGGAATGACCACAGGTGTACTCTACACTGGCACATTTCCCCTCCTTCTCCTGACAGTAACCAGTTTCTTGACTCTTGTAACCCAGGGGTGACTACCTCGCTGTAGCTCCTGTCTATCACCTCCTCATTCTCCTGTGAGTTGAATGTCATCGAGCTGCATCTCCAGTTCCTTAATACGTTCTCTAAGGAGTTGCACCTCAGTGCACCTGGTGCAGTTGTGTTTATCAGGGAGACTGTAGATCTCCCAGACTTCCCACATCCCAAACACAGTATACAATACTGCCCCGGCACCATTCTCACTACTAGGCCCTAGAAGATGGGGATGAACAAATAAAAGCACAGAGATTGTAAATTACAAGATGCATTCCCTCACCCAAGCCTAATCAGCCAAAGCCACTCAACAGAATGGCACACTCAAGAGCAGGGATGTGATGCTGAGGCTTTATGAGGCACTGGTGAGACCTCACCTTGAGTATTGTGAACACTTTTGGGCTCCTCATCTAAGAAAAGATGCACTGGCATTGGAGAGGGTTCAGAGGAGTTTCACAAGGATAATTCTGGGAATGAAAAGGTTATCGTACAAGGAACGTTTGGCTCTGGGTCTGTACTCGCTGGAATTCAGAAGGATGGGGGGAGGAAATCTCATTGAAATCTTTTGAATGTTAAAAGGCCTAGACAGCGTAGATGTGGAAAGGATGTTTCCCATGGTGGGGAAGTCTAGGACAAGAGGGCACAGCCTCAGGATAGAGGAGCATCCATTTAAAAGAGATGTGGAGAAATTTCTTTAGCCAGAGGGTGGTGAATTTGTGGAATTTGTTACTACAGGCAGCTGTGAAGGCCAGGTCATTGGGTGTATTTAAGGCAAAGATTGATAGGTTCTTGATTGGACACGAAGAGAAAGCTGGGGAGTGGGGCTGATGAGGGGAAAAAGGATCAGCCATGATTGAATGGCGGAGCAAACTTGATGGACCAAATGGACTAATTCTGCTACTACGTCTAATGGTCTTTCCACTTAACAACTCTCTTGTACATCTCCTGTCATCGTTGGCTCAGATGGAGAACCAACAACTGAACCAATGCAAATCATTAGTTGCGACGAGTGCCGGATCTGCTGACAGCTCCCACGTCCAGACCCCTCATCACCCCAGTGAACTGACCTTCAAGCCCATGCGTTTCCGCTGGTCGTGTTCAGGTTCAGAGCTCCAGCGCAGGAAGGTGCACACATCCTTGGCAATCTGGCTCATCGTGGCTGGAGACCCTGGAGGTTGGGAGAGAGAAGAACAGTAAGTGGCCTAGATGCAGTCAGCAAGACTCTCAAGGTCAGTTGGGATCAGAGCCTGAGGTCAGTGTGTGGTCACTGAATCACAGGTACCCACTGCTAAAGGGTCTCAGACTGAAATGTCGACTGTTTACTCTTTTCCATAAATGCTGCCTGACCTGCTGAGTTCCTTGTGTTTGCAAATCTCAGCAGGCTGAGTGTGGGGCAATCAGCTCTCTGATAGAAATAAGCAGTTCTTCAGGAACTCAAATTGTACTATCCTTCTCTGAAGTCAGGGATGTAACCCTGATCATCAGCCGCTTGACCCCTTGTCTCTCTGTACCTTTCCATCAACAGTAATCATAAGCTATACAAGGGTCAGCGGTGTAATGATTCATGGCCTGTCAGTGAAGTGTTCCTGAACAGTCCTGTGGACTGACCAGGTTGGGAATAAGTAATAAACCCCGGGACCAGGCTGGGAATGAGGTTATGAACCCTGGAACCAGGCTGGGAATAAGGTTATCATCCCCAGGGCCAGGTTGGGATTAAGGTTATGATCCCTGGGACCAGGTTCGGAATAATGTTATGATCCCTAGGACCAGGCAGGCAATAAGAATGCCTGGAATACTTCCCCAATAGTAAGTTTAGTTTCTCAGTTAGCTTGCAAGCTGTGCCAAATCCTCAATTTACCAATGGAAACCTCAGCCTTGGAGACCCACACTGCATTGCTTCTCGGCCAAGTCCAGGTTGCAGGTGCTTTAAATACCAGGGTTTCAAGTTGTGAGCAGACAAAGGGTTTAAAAATGAGGAGGAATTTCTTTAGCCATGAGATAGTGAATCTGTGGAAATGATCGCCAAAGATGGCTGTGGAGGCCAAGCCATTGACTGTATTTAAAGCGGAATTTGATAGTTCTTGATGATTAAGGATGTCAAAGGTTGTTAGTCTTTGATGGGTTCTTGATTAGTTAGGAAGTCAAAGAGTTACTGGCCAAAGTTGATTGGAAGAGGAGGGCAGCAGGAATGATGGCGAGCAGTAATGGCTGGAGTTTCGGGAAGCAATTCAGAAGGTGCAGGACAAACAGCACTAGTATTCTGAAGGCAGGACGACACAACCACACTGACAAGAGAAGTGAAAGCCAACATAAAAGCAAAAGAAAGGGAATATAATAGAGGAAAAATTAGTCAGAAATTTGATTGGGAAATGTTTAAAAACCAACAGAAGGCAACTTTAAAAGCCATGAGGAGAGAAAAGATGAAATATGAAGGTAAGCGAGCTAATGATATCAAAGAGGATACCAAAAGTTTTTTCAGATATACAGAGTGAAAGAGAGGCGAGAGCAGATATTGGATGACTGGAAAATGACACTGGATGGGTAGTAATGGGGGACAAGGAAATGGCGGATGAACTGAATAATTATTTTGCATTTTTCACAATGGAAGAGAGCAGCAGTATGCCGGATGTTCAAGAGTGTCTGGGGGAAGAGTCTAGTTGCTACTACTAGGGAAAAGATGCTTGGGAAACTGAAATGTCCGAGGTAGATAAGTACCAGGACCAGATAGACTACACCACAGGGTTCTGAAAGAGGTAGCTAAAGAGAATGTGAAGGCACCAGTAATGATCTTTCACAGGGAGTGAGAAACACACTGAGTCAGCTCCTTCAGATAAACTGCACCAGCTCTTACCATCCTCAAATTCAACAGCTTCATCATAAATAGGAGGGGCCATTCCAATTGCCTGGCCAGGAAAGTAGGGGTTGTAGTAGAGGCCTTCTCGAAGAGTGATGCCAGCAGGAGGGTCGCAATATCCAGTGAGGAGGGTGAAGATGTAATCCTCACCGCCATGTCTACACAAACAGATGAACAAGTCAGTGTGTTCCACTAAATTTTCCTCAAGCATTCTCCACAGCAAAATACTCTGCCAAGGCTTTCACCCATGCCCTGTGATTTAGTTCCTCTGATTTTGTGCATTTTACAGCAGGAGCCATAGCTCTCTGCCCAACCACTGTGTGGATGCAACTCTAATACTAATGCCATACTACTGCTCTCTCCCCAAAGCCCTTTACCAATCCCAAACCGTTCACACTGCCACACTCTCTCCCCACAGCTCCATACCAGTACCAAACTGTTTCCACTGCCCTGTTCTTTCCACATAGCCAGTATCAATATCAAACCATTCCCACTGCTCTGTTCCCTCCCCACAGCACAGTACCAATCCCAAACTATTCACACTGCCCCACTCTCTTCCCACAGCCCCATATCAATCCCCAGGACTAATCCCACTGCCCTGTTCTCTGCCCACAATCCCGTATCAATACCAAACCGTTCCCACTGCCCTGTTCTCTCCCCACAGCCCTGTACCAATCTTAAACTGTTCCCACTGTCCCATTCTTTCCAAACTGTACCAATCCCCACACTACTCCACTCTTCCCACGGTACTGTACCAATCCTAACCATTCATACTGACCCATTCTCTCCCCACAGCCCTGTACCAATCCCAAACAGTTCCCACTGCCATGCTCTCTCCCTCCCGTCTGTTTCAAACATTTACCTGACCACAGCTAAGCAATGCCAGACTTTTAGATAATGACACCCTTGAGGTGGTGAATGAAGATGGAAATCCCCTCGGTAACATCTGAATCCTAGGTCAGATTGGCCGATGCTACTCACATCTGCCCCCTCTTAGTAAAAGGGCTTCCCCCCAGTACTTACTCTGTAATACAGACCCTGCACAAGCCCAGACCATGACCACAAACAGTTGGACAGACCAGCTCTTGAAATGCCAAGTCTGTGATTTTGCAGTAGTGATCACGTGGCAGTGACTGCCACACAGTATCTCCATTTGCATGAAATGTGAACTGCAGGCTATACGCCAACATTCAGGGATACTCAGCAATCTGTCACTGTTCAGCAGAACTATGGTGTGCCGATAATTCTCACTGAACTACAAGCAAGATATGTTGCAAAATTTCAGTGACAGAAGCATAACATAACCAGATGGAGTCACCTGTTTGAGGAACCATGAACTGCAGTGTGGGGGGGAGTACCTGGTGTTAGCGATGTAACTGAGATCAGGAGGTAGAGCCCCATTATTTGTGGAGGGAGGGGGCAGTTCCTGGTGTTTATGATAGATAGATAGATAGATAGATAGATAGATACTTTATTCATCCCCATGGGGAAATTCAACATTTTTTCCAATGTCCCATACACTTATTGTAGCAAAACTAATTACATACAATACTTAACTCAGTAAAAATATGCATCTAAAAACACCCTCTCAAAAAGCATTAATAATAGCTTTTAAAAAGTTCTTAAGTAGTTTACTTAAATACATTGAGTCCTAACCCCGGCACTTTAACATATCTTACTCCTGGCGGTTGAATTGTAAAGCCGAATGGCATTGGGGAGTATTGATCTCTTCATCCTGTCTGAGGAGCGAGTACCTGGCATTAGCGATGTAACTGAGATCAGGAGGTAGAGCCCCATTATTTGTGGAGGGAGGGGGGGCAGTTCCTGGTGTTTATGATGTAACTGAGATCAGGAGGAAAAGACCGTTGTTTTGTGGAGGGAGGGGGAGTACCTGGCGTTAGCGATGTAACTGAGATCAGGAGGTAGAGCCCCATTATTTGCTGCTCTTGCTGCCTCTGAATTTGGGTATGGTCGAGGGAAGTAATCGGAGAGCTTGCCAGGGCGGGTGAACATTTCTCCGTTCTCATCTGGTCCATCCAACACTTCAATCTAGGAGTGGAGACACAACACACAGGCAGTCAGACCTCCACCATAACAGATTACTGATAATAGCTAAGCATGAGGCTGGCTAGTTATTGCAATGGGTTTAATTTCACAGCACCACACCACAGCTTCCTGTTCAGAATAGGGCCAGTATGAATTCCGTACACTACATTGTGAAACAGTCGACTCAATCCCATAGTGACTCTGGGCCAACAGTGTTCACATCCAACAGCTCCACCTTGGCACCGTGTTCGACTGTTTCTGCACACACCTGTTATTCAGATTTAACCAGCTCCTGTACCAACCCTCCATCGTCTCAGGTCACTGTTCCAAGCCCTGTGGTGCTTCCTAATAATTCACCGGTTATTGTGCTGTAAAGCATCACTTGTTGTTTAGGGGACTGAAAATCAACCAACTTTCATAAAATGGAAACATTTCGGTATCATAACCAAGAGCAGATTAATTGATATCTATGTAGCGCCACAGAGCCTACAACACCTCTCTCCTCCAGCTCCTCTACTGACACACATACTGCTTCTTCCTGAGTCCAAACATGTAGAAGTCAGCTGATTATGTATACCGACACTTGGCCAAAGTAACTTACTCAGCCAACATTTAACTCATAAAGCAAACCCTCTGTGCTGAGGGAAACACAGCAATGCAGCACTTTACCAGGTTTGGTTAAGTCTGTACTTCTCCACATCCTCCTCCAACTTGTCTGTCCTGGGTTAAGCTGTACTCCAGCTCCCTCTCACCCATCAGCCCAACCCTGTGAACACATGAAAACACTCAACTGGCTCGTGTCCACCTGGTGTGGGCCAAACCACACCCCGGTCCTCTGATACTCCATGTATAATGATAAGGGGGGCTCACAGTGAGGAGGGGACTCATGCACTCATGGCAAGGAGGAACAAACTCATTCAGACAGCAGTGGGAAGTGAACACGGGTCCCTGGTCGCAGACACTGTAACCGCTAAGCTGCCGTGCCACTCCAAACAGAGAGTAAAGTTAAATGGTCCTTCAGCAAGTACACATGGGCAAACGCTACAGTTAAGAGCCTGGGGAAGTGAGGCTATTTGTCACTCCCAGGACCATGTCATTCTTCCAAGGGAGACTTTATTTGGCATCCAGCCCACAATCTGGGAGCCTCTGATGCTGAAAACTGGAATGACTTAATTCCCACACTGTTCAATGATAAAATGTGGCTGTTCTCACCTCCTCTGCTAGGGCCTTTGCCTCATCCTCTGTGTGAGTCACTCCAACAAGGTTCCGGAAGGCCAGGTACTCCATGCTGTGACAGGCCGCGCACACCTGCTTGTACACCTGATAACCACGGCGAACACTGCGAACACAGACAGGTAACAGGCTCACATCATGGCAGCCAAACCCTTCTTCTGCACGGCAAAGATGAAAGATTAGCTTTATTTGTCAAACGTACATTGAATGATACAGTGAAATGTGTCATTTACACTAAGGAAGTGATAGGGGCAGCTTGCAAGTGCTGCCATGCTACACTCCCAGAATTTACTAACCCTAACCTGTACATTTTTGGAACATATGAGGAATCTCAAGTGGTCATTGAGAACGTACAAACTCAGCAGCAGGAATTGAATCCATCAGTGATTGCAGACACTGTGAAGTGTTACACTATAATGCCAGGCCTGTGTTGCCAGCTCATCTCAAATGGCTAGTGTTCGTGCATTAGGGTGGACCCTGCCTTGAGTTCAGGGTAGCAGGGAGTAGGAACAAAGTCAGCTTGTGTTCCATTCTACTTGGAATCTAATGTCAGAACAGGATGGCCTTTGACTTTGTTACTTCTGCAGTGAATTTCTTCCAGGTACTCCACTCTCCTTCCACATTTCAAAAGGCATAGGTGTTAGTAAGTTATCGGAACTCTATGTTGGCACCAGAAGCATGGCAACACTAGCGAGCTACCTCCAGCACAAACTCGGACTACGTTGGTCACCTGCACAAATGGCACACTTCACTGCGTGTTTTGATGTACGTGACCAATAAGGCAACTTTTCTCTTTCTCTGAACTGAGCTGCTCTGGGTGAGCAGTGCTCTGACCAGACTGTTTCTGCCCACTTTCCCAATCCCACGGATGCTCTGCATAGCTCTGACATGAGGGCGTTCTCACCTGGCATGGTCTAGTGCAGACAAAAAGCCATTGTGACTCCAGGGGTAGCTGGGAGGATGGAGCTCCAGGTCTGCATACACAGAGCGATGCAAGGTGATCGCAAGGGCACCACCCCCAGCAGCAAGCACCCCTAACGTGGACAGCGCTATCTTCTTCCCACGGGACAAGCTTGCAAAGGACATCCTGGCCTATGGGACAAGACAGATTAGCTGTAAAATGGAGGGATGTAGAATACAGAGCCACATGTCGGATATCAAATTATAACTTCAACAGTTTCCTTTCAAAACAGTGGATGCACAATGAAGTAAATCAAGTAAAAGTTGCCCTTAACCATTTCCTTCCTGGTTTGCAATCCCTGACAAAGGGTTCTGCACCCTGTTCCTCTCTCCACAGAAGCTTTCTGACTTGGTGAGCATTTCCAGCACTTTGTTTTTATCTCAGATTTGCAGCATCTGTTGCTTTGAACTTCCCCTTGTACTTGCTACCAGCCTGTTACACTCTTCAAAGTCCACCAGCCCTGAAATCTCCTACTGCATCCTGTAAGATCATGGCTGATGGGCCCATTGTTCTATACCTCAAGATTATCTGAATGCTTCAACTGTGGAAGACACTAACAGTATGCTTGATGCAGTGTGTGAAGGAAGAGAAGTGGGTGCAGTTACTGTTACAAGGGAGAAGGTTCACAAAAAGCTTAAAGACCTAAAGGTACATAAATCACCCAGACCAACCCCAGGGTTCTGAAAGAGGTAGCTTTAGAAATTGTGGTGGCATTAAAAATGTTCTTTCAAAAATCATTGGACTCTGGCATGGAGCCAGAGGACTGGAAAACTGCAAATGTTACTCCACTCTTTAAGAAAGGAGGAAGGCAGCAGAAAGGAAATTATAGACCAGTTAGCCTAACCTCAGTGGTTGGGAAGATGTTTAAAAGTCAATTGTGAATGCAAGCAGGCTTTTTCCACAGAGGCTAGGGGAGAAAAAAAAAAGAGGACCTGGGTTAAGGGTGAAGGGAGAAAAGTTTAAAGGGAATATTAGGGGTGGCTTCTTAACACAGAGAGTGGTGGGAGGGTGGAATGAGCTGCCAGTTGAGTGGTAAATGCCGGCTCACTTTTAACGTTTAAGATAAACTTGGACAGACATGGATGAGAGGTGTTATGGAGGCATATGGTCCAGGTGCAGGTCAGGGGGACTAGGCAGAAAAATGGTTCGGCACAGCCAAGAAGGGCCAAAAGGCCTGCTTCTGTGCTGTCATGTTCTATGGTTAAGGATGAAGTGATGGAGTATTTGGTGACATAGGACAAGATAGTACAAAGTCAGCATGGTTTCCTTCAGGGAAAATCCTGCCTGACAAAACTGTTGGAATTCTTTAAGGAGATTACAAGTAGGATAGGTAAAGGGGATGCAGTGGATGTTGTATATTTGGACTTTCAGAAGGCCTTTGACAAGGTGCCACACGAGGCTGCTTACCAAGTTAAGAGCCCATGGAATTACAGGGAAGTTACTAACATGGTTAGAGCATTGGCTGATTGGTAGGGGGCAGTGAGTAGAAATAAAAGGATCCTTTTCTGGTTGGCTGCCAATGACTAGTGGTGTTCCGCAGGGGTTGGTGTTGGGACTACTTTTTATACTGTATATAAATGATTTAGATGATGAAATAGATGGGTTTGTTGCTAAGTTTGCAGATGATACAAAGATTGGTGGAGGGGCAGGTAGTGTTGAGCAAACAGGTAGGATGCAGAAGGACTTAGACAGATTAGGAGAATGGACAAGAAAGTGGCAAATGAAATATAATGTTGAAAAATGCATGGTCATGCACTTTGATAGTAGAAATAAATGTGCAGATTATTTTCTAAATGGGGAGAAAATCCAGGAATCTGAGATGCAAAGGGATTTGGGAGTCCTTGTGCAGAACACCCTAAAGGTTAATTCGCAGGTAGAGTCGGTGGTGAGGAAGGCAAATGCAATGTTAGCATTCATTTCAAGAGGTCTAGAATACAAGAGCAAGGATGTGTTGCTGGAGTTTTATAAGGCACTGGTGAAGCCTCGCCTTGAGTACTGTGGACAGTTTTAGGATTCTCATCTTAGAAAAGATGTGCTGGCATTGGAGAGGGTCCAGAGGAGGTTCACAAGGATGATTCCAGAAATGAAAGGGTTATCATACGAGGAATGTTTGAGGTTCTGGCTCTGTACTCGCTGGAATTCAGAAAAATGAGGGGAGATCTCATTGAAACCTTTCGAATGTTGAAAGGCATAGACAGGATAGATGTGGAAAGGATATTTCCCATGGTGGGGGAGTCTAGGACCAAAGGACACAGCCTCAGGATATTGTGGGGGGGGGGGGGGGGGGGTGGGCGCCCTTTCTAAACAGAGATGCGGAGAAATTTCTCTAGACAAAGGGTGGTGAATTTGTTGTCACGTGCAACCTGTGGAAGCCAGGTCGTTGGGTGTATTTAAAGTAGAGATTGATTAGGTTCTTGATTGGGCATGGCATCAAAGGTTACAGGGAGAAGGGATCAAGGAGGTGATTAAAAAAAGGATCCATTATGATGGAATGGCAGAGCAGACTTGATGGGCCAGATGGCCAAATTCTACTCCTATGTCTTATGGACTCCCAACATCCAACTGTCTGAGAGCAACAATTCCATGTACTGTGTGCAGAATATTTCCTGAAGATTTCATGACACATTCTATTCTTCACCAAAAATGCCTTCAAAGAACCAAATCTTATTTTGAAAACTCTGATTATATTATCCCTTGACCATCTAAACCAACAGTGATGTTATTCCAAAGAGTACACTGGCTACTGTGGTATTACACCAGGAGCAAACAGGCAGCTCACCAAAGCTGAAGGTATTCAAAGACAGGTGTGTTTTACAAATTACAAATCGATGTGCTTGCTTTGGTCTGCACAACACTAATTCAGCTTGCTATGCCATTCATTCACTGAGCCTTGGGATGTAATGGGAAGACCATGGGAATTTGAGAAGAGCAGTAACCCATAACCAGGAACAATGCAGAAATTACCAGACCTCTAACAGATACTTAAATCATCTTTAGCAACGGAGAGGTACCAGAGGATTGGAGGATAGCCAATGTGTTCCACTGTTTAAGAAAGGCTCTATACATAAACCAGGAAATTATAGGCCAGTGAGTCTGACATCAGTTGTGGGAAAATTATTGAAAAGTATTCTAAGGGACCAGATACGTAAGTATTTGGATAGACAAGGACTGATTAAGGATAGTCAGCATGGCTTTGAGTGTGGTGGGTCATGTCCAACTAAACTTATAGTTTTTCGAGGAAATTACTAGTAAAGTTGATGAAGGTAAGGCAGTGGACGTTGTCTACATGGACTTCAGCAAGGGATTTGATAAGGTCCTGCATGGGAGGTTGGTCAAAAAGGTTCCGTTTATAGGCAGTGGCTTCTCTGACTGGAGGCCTGTGACCAGGAGTACTGCAGCAATCAGTGCCGGGACCACTGTTGTTTGTCATCTATATCAGCAATCTGGAAGTGGAGGTGTAACGAACAGTAAAGAAAACTATCGCGGCTTGTGGTGGGATCTGGACCAGATGGAAAAATGATAGACGGAATTTAATGCAGACAATTCTGAGGTGTTGCACTTTGGTAGAACCAACCAGGCACAGTCGGTCTTATACAGTGAATGGCAGGGCACTGAGGATTGCGGTAGAAATACAGGTCCATCATTGATTGAAAGTGGTGTCACAGGTTGACAGGGTCACAAAGGAAGCTTTTAGCACAGTGGCCTTCACAGATCAAAGTACTAAATAGAGGAGATGGGATGTTATGTTGAAGTTGCGTAAGATGTTGGTGAGGCCTAATTCGGAGTACAGTCAGCCCTCCTTATCCACGGGGGATTGGTTCTGGGACCCCTCACGGATACCAAAATTCGCGGATGCTCAAGTCCCTTATTCAACCTGTCTCAATCCAGTGGACCTTAGGACCCAGTGGAACCCCAGACCTTATTTAACCTGTCTCACAGCGGTGGACATTAGGCCCCCGCGCCAGAGCTCTGAATGTGCAGTGTTTCCGTTCACGAAAATAATCACGATTGAAAATAAAGTGGAAATAATAAAGCAATCGGAAAGAGGTGAAACGCCATCGGTCATTGGAAAAGCGTTAGGCTAGGTCGGTCAATGATCGGAACAATTTTAAAGGATAAAGTGAGAAAGGCTCTGCCCCGATGAAAGCTACAATTATTACTAAGGTTTTGGGGTTTTGAGTTTTTGATCCTCCACATCAACCCGGCATGGAGGAGAGCGCACTAGGGAGCGATCTGTCCTGAGTCCCGAGAGCTTCCGTTCCCGAGCCCGGCGCTGAAACTTATATTCTTAAGTGTTTTATATGCATAGAAAGGTAAAATATATACTATATATTAAGACAAACGTTTGACTAACTGACGCTAAATAATACTGGACGTACCTGTTTCGACTTAACTAGTAAGAGAACTTCAGATATTTTTCGATCCCGATCCACGCACATCCTCCCGTATACTTTAAATCATCTCTGGATTACTTATAATACCCAATACAATGTAAATGCTATGTAAAATAGTTGTTATACTGCATTGTTTAGGGAATAATGACAAGAAAAAGTCTGTACATGCGCGAACAACAAGTGCTGGAAGAGCACTTACGGGTTTTCGCAATTCGCGGTTGGTTGAATTCACGGATGTGGAATCCACAGATAAGGAGGGCCTAATTTGAAGTATTGTGTGCAGTTTTGGTCACCTACCTACAGGAAAGGTGTAAACACATTTGGAAAAATTTACAAGGATGTTGCTGAGTCTGGAGGACCTGAGTTGTGAGGAAAGATTGAATAGGTTAGGACAGTATTCCTTGAAACATAGAAGAGTGAGAGAAAGTTTGATTAGAGTCATACAAAATTGTGAGGTATATAGATAGGGTAAATGCAAGCAAGCTTTTTCCACTGAGGTTGGGTGGGACTACAACTAGAGATCATGGGTTAAGGGTAAAAGGTGAAAAGTTTAAAGGGAACATGAGGGGAAACTTCACTCAGAGGGTCGTGGGAGTGTGGAATGAGCTGTCGGCACAAATGGTGCATGCAAGCTTCGAGAGAAGTTTGGATAAGTACATGGATGGTAGGGCTATAGTAATGGTGCAAGTCAATGAGAGTGGGCAGTATAAATAGTTCAGCGCAGATTAGATGGGCCAAAGGGCCCGTTTCTGTGCTGTACTTTCTATGTCTCTATGACACTGCAACCCCCTCTTACCTCTTTACTCATTCACATCCTCAAACTGCTCTAGCAGAGTAGTGAACTGTGCTTCTCAGTTACCTGTGAATTCACATCAACTCCGATTTAATAAAGCTGTCATTTATTACATTAGAAATTCCAATGTTTCCCTACCACTGATATAGGATACAGGCTTATAATTCCCTATTCTCTCCCTCTACACTTACATAGTGAAGGTGGATTTGCCACCACCACCCCCACTAATTTACAGCAACAATTCCAGACTAAGACCAGAAAATCCATTCTCTCGAAAACATCCTCCACCAAATCCTTGCAACATTGATCCTTAGAACTTCAGCTTTCAAACCAACAAACCTCTCAGGTATCATTTCTGACATAGAGTTCCCCAGTGATATGGCAACTTGTGCAATACAAATTCATCCTTAAAAAAAACACTACCAGGAAACTTGCAGATACTGAATAAAAATTCACCCTCACACACAATACATCCAGTAAACTAGACCACAGGCTGTCACTGATAGCAGATAGCCACTTATAGGATTTGCTTTGGAAACTGACAAGGCAATCTCTTCCATAGACACATTTACAATGGTACATCCCAAACAGTGTAACTTCCATTAACAAACAAACCCCTCTCTTCTGATCATAATACCAGTCAGAATTCCCTTGCCTAATGACAAGAGGAGCACTTGCTGTCAGAATGCACGGGACTCAAAGGGCATAAAGGGGCTTGCACTATGAAAAATTGTAATGAGGATGATTGTCTATGAACACAAACTCTCAAACCCTCCACAACCTGAGTGTCAGGAAAGACACACCACTCACCTGTGCGACTCGCACCAATCGTTAAACCACAGCAGTATGGGTTTTGTTCCATACACTTCACTCACTGAAGCATACATTCAGAAATAATGGCCTCTCTTTATAAACTTCTCAATATCACCACACAGGTTGGCTCACTTCACTAGATCTTGATTTAAAGGATTCTCTTAGTAACAGATTTCCCAATTATCATTGGCACGTACAGGAAGCGGTGCTTACTTCAGCAAATAAACGAAGCAAACATTCAAACGGAGAAGAGGGACACTGTACAGCACCTTCATTCTGTTCTGCCATCCAATGAGATCACAGCCAGCCCTCATATTCCATCTGGGTAACCTCCAAACTGACAACATGAACATCGATTTCTCTAATTTCCAGTAACTTCTCTCCTTTCTCTTTCGTTCCTCATTCAGACTCCCCTCGTCTCACTCACCCATCACCTCTCTCTGGTGCTTCTCCTCCTTCCCTTTCTCCCATGGTACACTCTCCTAATAGATTCCCTCTTCTACCTATCAGCTCCATGCTTCTCACTTCATCCCTCTCCCCCCCCCCCCCAAGCTACCCAACTCACCTGGCAGTTTGCCCTCCTGCCCCTCCCACATTCTTCCCCCTCCCTTTCCAGTTCTGATGAAGGGCTTTGAGCCAAAATGTTGACCATTTATTCATTTCCACAGATGCTGCAGAGTTCCTCCAGCATTTTTTGTATTACTCTGGATATGCAGAATCTCTCGTGTTTATACTGCTATTTCTTGCCCGTTTTCCTATTCAATCCCCATATTCCTCTGTGCCAAAGAGAAATCATCAATGTTTCAATTACTCAAACTGTCAGTGTTCACAACCTTCATGCAGAAACCCCCATCTGTCCCAAAAGGCCAGCCCGATTACAACTCAGCAGCTACAGAAAGCAACTCCTACATCTACCCTGTTCATTCCACTTGTAGCTACAGTGAATACTGGCTGACCCGATTCACTGTCTCCATGGCATAACTGCTTCATCCCAAGATTCAATCCACTGAGTTTTCATAAACAGCATTGAGGCAAGTACAGGACACATATTAAACATACACGATACATGAGATGAGATTCAAAATTCAGCAGGATATCCTTTCTCTACTTCAATCACCTTGCAATAAAGTGCACTGTTCAATTTGCTTTAAAATTCTATACATTGACATTAACAGTGCCTGATCATGCAAGTCCAATGTTTCCAGGAATATTAGTTTGAAAATGATAAATGAGCCAGTGAGTGCATTTACAAGGAGCAATGCCACAAGAAAGCAGCATCCATTGTTAAAGACCCCTACCATCCAGGCCATCTCTTTTTGCTATTACCATAGGGCAAAAGTTCAGGAACAGTTATTACCCTTCAACCATCAGACTCCTAAACCAGAGTGGATAACTACACTCACCTCAATGCTGAGCTGACTCACTTTCAAGGACTCTACTGCTCATGTTCTCAGCATTATTTATTACTGGCAACATTTGTCCTCTATTAAACACTGGATATCTGTCAGTCTTGTATAGTTTATGTACAGTTTTTCATATACTATCATATTTCTTTATTTCTCTATGTAAGAAAATTAATTTCAGGGTTGTACACAGTAACATACACATAACTAGAGAATAAATTTACTTTGAACTTTGATGTAGCGCTTCGGCTCTTGCTTGATGCCCACTCGCTTCACCTTGATCGATCCCTCTGAAGACTCCTTTAAACCCTCAAGCTCTCCGTATAGATCAATGCCTCGCAGAATCACGAAGCCTACATACTAACCCCAGATTATTATCGTACATGGTGGACTTTACTCTGCATCACCCTAATAGTGCGGATCTGAAATTCAATCCTATTATCAAGAGACACTAAGAGAAAGATGAAGAGTGGCTTTTGTTTCACTTATTCAAAGGACGCTGATATTTACTGTTCAACCCAGTATAATTTCTACCAAGGCAGATTTCCTTCCCGAAGGACATTGTGGATGTAGTGTTGTGGGTTTCAGGGGCACTATAACATACAAACCCACAGGCTGCCCAACGAAACGTCGACAAATCCTCCCACCCACAGTCGATGCTCAGTTTGTTAATGGTTTTCAATCCACTTTAACCGAACATCAATGATGGGATGCAGGTTGTTCTGGGTCAACAATCCTGATCTGCAGCAGTTAAACCGGAATCTGCCGTAAGAAAGGTTTCCCGGTAATCCCTCAAACAGACCCAGAAGTTCGCTGATGTGCCCAAGAGTTGAGGCCCTGGACCGGCCCCGGTCCTGCTTCACACACCGGCGGCCCCGACCATTCAGTGAAGGAGAAAGGCGGGTGACCTTGACACAAACGGCAACTCTCACTGAGGAAAAAACCCTACCACCGCGCTGCCCCAGCCTGCCACTGACTCCCCGCCGACCACGGGTAATGCCCGGCCGCCCGCCGCCTCACCCTGCAGCAATGGAAGGTCTTGTGCCGCGTGTGGAGGAGAGTACGCCCGCTGGCCGCCGCCGCCACCCTCAGCGCCGCCATCTTGAG
Organism: Hemitrygon akajei; assembly: GCF_048418815.1. NCBI lineage: Eukaryota > Metazoa > Chordata > Chondrichthyes > Myliobatiformes > Dasyatidae > Hemitrygon > Hemitrygon akajei. The sequence continues at coordinate 172,926,482 of NC_133134.1, forward strand.
AGTGGCTAGCCTCACGCCCAGCAGCCACCGCGCGTCTCCGCCATCTTGTGCCCTTACGCCCAGAATGCAATGCATACCAACCTTCTGGAGGGTCTCTCTCCTTCTCTATTTCTTCCTCTCTCTCTATCTCTATATCTATCTCTAAACATTTCCCTCTATATCTATCTAGTCCTGCACCCACTGCCGCTTCGAGAGTGTGACCCTCACGTCCAGTATGCACCGCGCCGCCGTCATCTTGAGAGTGTCGCCTGTACCGCGCAAACCACTCTTAACGTTAGTCAGGGCACGCATAGCGCATTTGTTGAGGAAAAAGAACATTTTACATATATTGATTGATTTATATAAATAAGACACAGTCTGTGAAATAAAGATAAACTACAAATTAAATTAATCTATCAACAATTAGCAGATGATGTTAGGGGCACTTCCTACACAGCGCCACCTGCCGCTGGTCGGGTGACGGTACGTCCATGTCCATTTGGCCCATCCGCTGATGGTGGTTAACCCGTTTCCCCAACCTCGGATGGTCGCGCCCGCTCACTGTTGGGAAATGGAGGAGGATGGGGAGGGACGGTAGGGGATTTGAGAAGGAGAGGGAAGGGATTTGAAATGGGGAGGGGACAGGGGTTTGTGATAGGGTGAGGGGTGTGGTTTAAGATGGGGTGATGAGGGGCGGGGATGGGTTTGAGATAAGGAAGGAGGCATTTGAGTTGAGCGGAGGGAAGAGGTTTGAGAATGGGGAAGGAAGGGGTGGGGTTTGAGATGGGGAGGGGAGAGGAGGGGTTTGCGATGGGGAGGGGAGGGTTTTGAGATAAGGAGGAGAGGGGTTTGAGATGGGCTAGGGAGAGGGGTTTGAGATGGGGAGGAGAGGGGTGGGAAGGGGTTTGAGATGGGGAGTGGAGGGGTTTGAGATGGGGTGAGCAGGGAGGAGTTTGAGATGGGGAGGGGAGGGATTTGAGATGGGGTAGGGAGGGACAAGGACAAAACAATGGGACAGCACGTGGATTGGTAAATCTGCACTGTCAGCCATTTTTATTTCAACATTGATTCTAATTCAGAATTGAAAATAGATTTGTTATTAAAGTATTTACTGAGTATACAACTCTGAGATTCATCTGTGAATCTGAGAAAGGGAATCAGATTCATCTGAGAAAGGGTGGGTAATGTAGCAGGATCCTCTTTTGAGTCAGTATGGGTGGAAGTCAGGAATAGGAGGGGAGCAGTTACTCTACTGGGGGTATTCTATAGGCCCCCGATAGCAGCAGAGATACCGAGGAGCAGATTGGGAGGCAGATTTTGGAAAGGTGTAAAAATAACAGGGTTGTTATCATGGGTGACTTTAACTTCCCTAATATTGATTGGCACTTGATTAGTTCCAAGGGTTTAGATGGGGCAGAGTTTGTTAAGTGTGTCCAGGATGGATTCCTGTCACAGTATGTTGACAGGCCGACTAGGGGGAATGCTATACTAGATCTAGTATTAGGTAACGAACCGGGTCAGGTCACAGATCTGTCACTGGGTGAGAGTAATCACCGCTCCAAGACCTTTAGCATTATGGAAAAGGATAGAATCAGGGAGGACAGGAAAATTTTTAGGTGGGGAAGGGCAAATTATGAGGATATAAGGCTTGCGGGTGTGAATTGGGATAATATTTTTGCAGGGAAATGTACTATGGACATGTGGTTGATGTTTAAGGATCTCTTGCAGGATGTTCGGGATAAATTTGTCCTGATGAGGAAGATAAAGAATAGTAGGGTGAAGGAACCATGGGTGACAAGTGAAGTGGAAAATCTAGTCAGGTGGAAGAAGGCAGCATACATGAGGTTTAGGAAGCAAGGATCAGATGGGTCTATTGAGTAATATAGGGTAGCAAGAAAGGATCTTAAGAAGGGGCTGAGAAGAGCAAGAAGGGGCATGAGAAGGCCTTGGCAAGTAGGGTAAAGAAAAACCCCAAGGCATTCTTCAATTATGTGAAGAACAAAATGATGACAGGAGTGAAGGTAGGACCAATCAGAGATGAAGGTGGGAAGATATGCCTGGAGGCTGTGGAAGTGAGCGAGGTCCTCAATGAATATTTCTCTTCGGTATTCACCACTGAGAGGGAACTTGATGATGGTGAGGACAATATGAGTGAGGTTGATGTTCTGGAGCATGTTGATATTAAGGGAGAGGAGGTGTTGGAGTTGTTAAAATACATTAGGATGGATAAGTCCCCGGGGCCTGACGGAATATTCCCCAGGCTGCTCCACGAGGTGAGGGAAGAGATTGCTGAGCCTCTGGCTAGAATCTTTATGTCCTCGTTGTCCACGGGAATGGTACCGGAGGATTAGAGGGAGGCGAATGTTGTCCCCTTGTTCAAAAAAGGTAGTAGGGATAGTCTGGGTAATTATAGACCAGTGAGCCTTACGTCTGTGGTGGGAAAGCTATTGGAAAAGATTCTTAGAGATAGGATCTATGGGCATTTAGAGAATCATGGTCTGATCAGGGACAGTCAGCATAGCTTTGTGAAGGGCAGATCGTGCCTAACAAGCCTGATAGAGTTCTTTGAGGAGGTGACCAGGCATATAGATGAAGGTAGTGCAGTGGATGTGATCTACATGGATTATAGTAAGGCATTTGACAAGGTTCCACACGGTAGGCTTATTCAGAAAGTCAGAAGGCATGGGATCCAGGGAAGTTTGGCCAGGTGGATTCAGAATTGGCTTGCCTGCAGAAGGCAGAGGGTCATGGTGGAGGGAGTACATTCAGATTGGAGGGTTGTGACTAGTGGTGTCCCACAAGGATCTGTTCTGGGACCTCTACTTTTTGTGATTTTTATTAACGACCTGGATGTTGGGGTAGAAGGGTGGGTTGGCAAGTTTGCAGTCGACACAAAGG